>NC_134574.1:74811968-75126526 GCF_050947875.1 Dermacentor variabilis
GTGAGCTCTGTTTCCAGCCAGAGAGTCAAGGTTACATGTAAGAAGCACTGCCTGCAACATCAACAATTATGGCTTATGACCTTGGTGAATTGCCTAGTGCAATGCTGCCACTGGGAGTGTGCCACACAGCGAAAAGTGGAAGGGAAAAAAATGAAGGCAGTGCTTGTCACGTCAACGGGACAAGGTCCCTTGGCTCCAGTGTGGAACCTGGCAGGTAACAAAAGTCGCCTGTGGGCACCAGACATAGCAGAAGGAGAGAGTGCTTACGTCGGCAGTGACCCCTTCCCTAGGTGATGCCCTGCTTCCTGCAGTTGACAATGAAAATTATAATTGGACTTGCTGACTGGCAGTTTAAGCTGCAATTGTTAAGAATACGTTAAAGAGTGGCGTTTTATATAACCTAAATAACTTAAAATTTCTTTTTTTTCCGCATATTAACTTCAGGGACCTTTTGACAGCTTAGTTGATTCCAAGTGATTTACAACAGTGTGGCTTCATGTGACAGATATTCAGCAAGACAAACTATTTAACTTCGATGCATGGGAAGAAAATGAAGTTACTCTAACATACGCACAAGGCTTAACAAAATGTTGCGTGTTGTTGGCAGTGTATTTATGTTATTCATGTAACGCACAAGTCCTAGGCTTAATTACAATGATAATGTCTTCATTGTTGATATGTACAGGTGCACCTAATTGTTACCTTGCCTCGGAAAAGGTGTGAGTGGTTTATGTCTTGACCACTTTTCCAACAGCTTCCTTGTAGACATATTTTTAAAGCATAAAATCCTTTTAGCTCCTTTGTCAGCGACCTTCAATAAACCTTCAGCCAAAATCAAGAGCTGTTATACGGGCACTCAAGATGAGAATGAGACGAAAATCGGGCAAAAATGAAACGGGAACATCTGGTGCGCAATCGGAGATTTTTGTTCGATACGCGTTCTGTTTGGTTGCTGCAACGTCACAAAGTGCAGTATGCAAAATTTGTGAGAACCGGGCAGAAGGAGCCGCCAATCGGCAAGCGGTGAACTCCCCGGAAGTCTACTTCCCTCGTTTGTCGTCTGCTTGCAGACATTATACCGTATTTACTTGCATAATGATCGCACTCCGAACTTGCCACAGCGATATGTCGTGTGCCAAGTCTAGCTGATGATGATCGCACTTACTATCTGTCGGCAACAACAACAACAACAACAACAACAACAACAACAATAATAATAATAACAAAATTATATTTTATTCACTTCAATTCGAACAACGTGTTCCAGCCTGCATAAGCGTTGCCGCTTGTGTGCTGAGCTGGGCAGCCGGTTTAAGCAGATGAAGCAACAGCGAGTATATCATAGTAGAAAAGAAGAGAAAATGAAATCAACCAATATACGCAGCAACTGCTTGTCCGACGTAAGTAGAAACAAACAAAGAAGAACCAAGAGAACCCATCATAGGAAATTTTCCACAGTGCCCACTTTCGTACTCGAAATGAAAACTTTAAGGACGTGGCAAAGAGTAAATTACCTCATTCTATATTATCATTCAACCAAGGTCGAAGGAACTTCTAAAGATCTTTTAATCCGGTAATGCTCGGGAGAGTACGTATTTTATTGTTGTAATAAGGAACATAGTAGGTGCGGACTCCTTTGCCATAAGTGCTGAAGATGCGGGGTATGACATACTTTTACGAATGACGGAGAGGCCGTACTTTAATGTTGCAGCTGTTAAAGGAACTGTGAAAGAAATGCTTATATAATATGCCAAAGATAAATTGCTTGTGTACAGGTAGCATGTCAAAATATTCCATACTGTCTCTGCCTGACTTATCATGATAGTTCCGTAGGCGAGATTGCAACCCTCTGCACTACGCTATGCTATGCATTATGCACTATGGTTAGTGTGTTTAAGTTATATAAAGATGCAGTTCTGCAAACTGTTATTCCGTATTGTAGTATGGACTCTCCCATTCCCTTGTATACCATTTTTCTAACCGATATATCACAAATATATGGCAGAGTATATATATAAACACACACTAGGCGTAAGCGATTGGCTAACTCTGCAAATGTAAGTTCTACGACAGTGTTTCGTCAGATGTGATACGAATATATTTAAAATTGGATTTAAGTTCCAAAGGTGGGCATGAACCGCACGTACCGTTTCTCCCTTAGAGGTATATATTTGATAATGTTGTAAACACTTTATATGGGCTATAAAAACAAATTAGGCAGGTTTTTGTACTATTAGTAAAAATCTGATTAGCGTTTATCCATTCTATCAAAAGATGCGCATCCTGTTGTATTCTGTCGGAGGCTTCTTCATATGTTTCAGTAGGTGTCGCCAGGGTAGTATCATCCACGTATAAAAAGAGTTCTGAGTTCAGTGGAAGACATGTCATATCATTGACGTATACATTAAATAATAAGGGTCCTAAAATTGAGCCCTGAGGAACACCTGTCGAAACATTCAAAATTGAGCTGTAAAATTCGCCTAGTTGGGCACATTGGGCTCGATCAGCAAAATACCTTTTAAAGAACGACATGTAGGCACCTCTAAAACCAATATTGTCGACTTTATCTAATAATTGATTATGAATAATAGTATGAAAGTCTTTTTGCAAATCAATAAAACGTGTAAGGACAATGTTATTGTTATCTATTTCTTTGCAGACTAGCTCATGAAAGTCCTGTAGTAGGTTCGCCGTACTTTTGCCTGTGCGGAAACCATACTGGGCTGCATTTAGTAGATGGTACTTATTCAGAAGTGATGTCATGTCAACATGTATAATTTTCTCCATGATACAAGCGAGGGAGGATAAAATTGCGATTTGCCTATAATTATTACAATCCTTTTTGGCGCCTTTTTGTGCAATGGTCTCATTACGCTTATTTTCATGCACGTGTGAACTTGCCCAGTTATGAAAGTTTCGTTGATAATGAAAAATAATATAGTTTTCAGTTGGTCAAAATGCACTATGAGATCCCTTATCCCAACACTATCAAAGCCTGGCGATTTTGTTATTGGCATTGTTTTCAACACATCCCATAATTTTTGCTCAGTGACAGGGGCATGTAAGCTTAATTAATGCTCGATGGAACTGCAGTGGCGTTCGCCATTTTCCTTCCCTGTCTACACAAGAAAGCCGAAAGTCTACCGAAGATGCTCTCGAACACTACACGAACGACTCTTCAAGACGTACCAAGCGGTCTGCTCGCAGTGAACATTCTTAAGCAGATGCCCCACTTCATTTCTTGCATCACTTTCAGCACCTCCATGAAAAAAGGAGCTACAACCACATTCGCCTTCGTGGTTGTGGTCAACAACAACAAAAAAGGCAATTTGCAATTCTTCTCCTCTGCACTCATGGGCACGCAGCAAATCGTGAGCGGCAACTATAGTAGCCACGTTTACACTGATACGTTAACAGTGTGCCGTATTCATATGCCGATGCTTGTAACACAGCTAAGATATTCGCCCACCCTTAGCGGTAGCGTGCCGTATTGGGATAGTAGTGAAGACAAATGCCCCTGTTTCCGCAGCGTACCCGCCATGGGTTTCTGCCACTGGCAGCTAAGCGCGCCCATCTCATTTTCTGTCCTCTCAAAAGCGGTCATGGCTAGGTTATTGATGCAAACGTGCCGATAGTAACGATATTATTCATCACTGATACGGAAGAAACTGCTTCAATGTGCGTAATGTACTCGCGACAAGAAAAAAAATTGCGTTCGGCACATTCGGCTTGCTCCGCTGGCCGGCATGTTTCTTTTCGTGTCCCGCACTGATACAGCGGCAGCCGCGTATTCGTTGTCCTGTTATCCTGGAGAAAACGCAGGATAAAAAAATGTTTTCTTTTCATGGGAAATTTAAAGCGCGTGATGATCGCACAATTGCGTAAATTTCGTTTACAATAAAGTGCAATCATTATGCGAGTAAATATGGTACTACAAAACGAAATATTTCTCGTCTTCCGATGAATGAAATCTTTATCTCAGTCAGTCAGTCAAGAACTTTATTGAAGTCCTGAGGAGTTTCAAGCCGTTGGAGATACCAAGCGGCGAACTCCTCCGGCAGAAACCGTAGGCGACGCCCAAGTCGGGACGGGAACGTGGTGACGCTCCACCAGTTCTTGGGCCCTCTGGACGGCCTTGAGTTGGAGTTTGAGGTCCGGGCTTTTGAGGGCTTCTTCCCATTCGGGCTCACTGGAGAGAGGGCCATTTGGTAACGCGGTACATTGCCATAGCATGTGCGAGAGTGAGCAATAAAGTTCTGGGCAGTCTGGGAAATTTGCCGAGATTTCTGAGTTATAGTGACTTAGTAGGCCTCGTGATGGATACGAGTCCGTTTGTAGCATTCGAAACGCGGCCGCCTGCGCGCGTTCGAGTTTGGCGTGTGGGAGCGGAAATTTGGTTCTGCGTTTCCGATAGTGGGAGGTGATTTCTTGGTAAGTGAGCAGCGGGTCATTAAACTGAATGTCCAGCCCCTCGGTGGCCGTGGGACCGTCACGGCGGGCAAGTTCTTGCGCACGGTCGTGGGCCGTTTCATTGAGGCTAGCTTTTTGCGGGTGAATGTCTTTCCCAATGTGAGCGGGGAACCAGGAGAGGCACCGTTTGCTCTCTTTTGAGCTCGCTCGTAGTATACGGCTGCTTCTTTAGATACGTTGCCGCATTCGTAGGCCCGAATTGCGGCACGCGACTCCGTGAAGACATAAGTAAATGTGGGGTCTGCCATGGCGATGGCTACGGCTATTTGTTCTGCTTTAGCGCTGGTGCTCGTTTTAACCGATGCGGATGATCGTAGCGTTCCATTGCCGTCCACGACTGCTATTGCGAAAGTGTTTGATTGCGAAAGTGAAGACCTGTTTGATGCTCTTGCACATGAGTGTGTTTAGCTTCGTCTTTTCTATTTTCGTCCAGTTGTGGGCAGAGGCGACGTAATTCATGTGATTCATAAGGAACGCGTGGTATACGCGCAGAAGGTTATCTTCGCAGAGACTCTTCCTGCGCCCCGAGACTCTGTGGATGAGCCTGACCATGTTTTTGGTTTTGGCGGTTAAGTGTTTGATCGCGTGTCGATTAGGAGCTCAAGAATGCGTATTTGGTTGACTTGCGGAATCTGTTGTCCGTCTCTTGTGTGTAGTGCAATCGGAAGTTCGTCTTGAGGTGTTAGGTAGCGGACTCCTTGGCAAGAGTTGCGAAATAGTAATACAGTGAACTCTCAGTTGTACGAACGTCGGTTTATCGAATATTTCAGAATAACGAACTTTTTAAAAATCCCCGGCAGTTTTCTTATAGATTCTATGCAAAAATATTTCACCTAAACGAATTTCGGAACAGTCAATATTTCAGTTGAACGAACTTGCTCAGAGGACCAAGGCTTATTTTTGTCATCAGCAGGAGGTCGATAGCAATACTTTGAAGACTATGTACAGTGTGACAGTGCACTGATTACCTGTGCTGGACAGACGGATCTGGAGATTGTTTCCAGTGTACGTCCTGAAGAAGAGTGCGACGAAGCAGAGGCAACTGCCGAGCCAGTTCCAAGCCCCATAACTCTAGCTGAGGTTGTAGGGCACATTGGAAAGTTGAGAGACTTTGTGTCTCAACAGCAAGCTGTGCCAGAAGAAGTGTACAAAAACATTCACTCTTTGGACAGTTTTGTTACTTCCTGTGCTTTAAAAGTAGAAATGCAGAAGAATATTACAGATTTTTTTCTAAGTGAGAAAGGCAGCATTATAACTGTTATGAACCTTGTACTTGTTGATATGTACAAATTCCATTTCACACATTTCTAACACTATGGATGCCATGTCTTTTGCTCCATGAATTGTACTTCAAACTTTTGACTCTGTATGCCATGCCTTATGTTGGTCTAGTGAGTATTCAGTTTAGTGAACTTTCAGTGAAGTGAACTATTTCCTTCGGTCCCTTGAAGTTGACTCAAGTGAGAGTTCACTGTAGTTCCGATTTCTTTGAGGATAGTTTCATTCCTGTGTTTAGTAGGTACTCTTCGGTGACATCTAGGGCAGACTGTAATGCCTGCTCCATGTCTCCCAGGGAGCCTCCCGGGCTCCAGATGGTAATGTCATCTGCCTATAGAGCGCAGTTTACGTTAGGGATGTTTCGTAGTTTGTCTGCGATTCCCTTCATCACTATATTAAATAGTAATGGAGAGATGACTGAGTCTTGTGGTGTTCCGATGGAGCCCAGCGTGTAGGGGTCCGACTTAAGTTGCGAGACTCGCAGTCGGGCTTCTCTGTCTTTTAGGAAGGAGCGTACGTACTGCTGAAATCTCTGGCCGAGGCCGAGGCCTGCCACATACTACAGTACGAAGCGGTGCGAGACGGTATCGAATGCTTTCGTGAGATCGAGGGCGAGGATGCTTCGAACGTCTCTTGCTTTAACGTCGAAGATCTGTCTCTTTAGGAGTAACATGACGTCTTGAGTGGATAGGTGGGGTCGAAACTCTACCATGTTGTGTGGGAGGAGTTCGTGTTCCTCAATGTAGCGTGACACTCGGTTTTGAATTACGTGCTCGGCTACTTTATCCACGGATGACGTAAGAGAGATGGGTCGTAAATTGTCGAGGATAAGTGGTTTGCCGGGTTTTGGGATGAGGACCACCGTGGCAGTGCGCCATTGCGTTGGTTCCTCTCCTGTTTCCCACACGTGGCTGATGTCTTTCGTGAGTAATGTAATGGCTTGGTCGTCTAAGTTACGCAACAGTCGGTTGGTTACACCGTCGGGTCCTGACGCAGACCTGCTGTTTAGGTTGTGTAGCGCTTCTCGGACTTCTGCTTCCGTGAAGGCAGTGTCTAGTTCGGGAGTGGTTTTGCACTTTATGATCGGGTAATCGTTGGGGTGATTGACGCCTAGCGGAAGGTACCGTTTGGCAATTTCTTCCAGGAAGGACTCTTCCGTTCCCCCTTTCCCTTTTTGTGAGTGTAGAAGTCGGTCTAGCGCGTGGCTTTGATTATCCTTCGTTTGGCTGTCGTCTAACATGCGTTTCAGTAGGTTCCACTTACCTCCTGTCCGCATGCGGCCTTCGACTGCTGAACATAGTTCATGCCATTGGAGTCTTGTGAGCTCCGTACAGTATTGTTCAATGTCTCGGTTGAGTATCGCGATGCGTTTGCGCAGGTGTTTGTTGAGACGTTGCTTTCTCCATCGCGCAAGTATCGAAGCCTTGGCCTCGAGTAAGTGTGCGAGGTAAGGGTCAACCCTTGGGACTTCCAGTTCCGTCTGTATGGTATTCGTGGCTCTGGTTACGTCGCCCTTTATCGCAGAGAGGAGTTCCGCGAAGGAGTCATACGTATTCGTATCTTCCTTTCGTAACTTACGGAATGTATCCCAGTCTGTGGGGGTGAAAGATCGGGGTGGTGCCGTCGTGTTCGGTATTTCTGTGCGTATGACGAAGTGATCGCTGCCCAGGTTCTCTTGCGTGTTCGTCCATGCGTAGTTTGCAACATTTCGGAGTAACGTGAGGTCCGGCGTAGTATCGCGCTGCGTCGACGTATCCAATGTCGTGCGGAACCTGTGGCCCGTCACCAGGGTGAGGGACAGGTCGTCTATTGCGCGTGAGAGGTTGTTGCCGCTAGGCTTGATTGTGGGGTAATCCCATGACGGGTGGGGGGCGTTGAAGTCACCTGCGATAATGAGCGGTGAGTTTCGTGCCAATGACATGGCTTTAGTAAGGATCTCGTGGAATGATTGGTTGTAGTGCGCGGGCGAACTGTAGACGTTTAGTACAAAAACACTTTGTTTCAAGAATCGGTTAGGTACGAGCTCGATTAGGATCGCCTCGATGCGACTGTTTTTCGGTAGGACGTCGTGAACGATGTGCGCGAATTTTCTACTAACGAGCGTGGCGATGCTTCTCCTGGCGTCCCCTCCTCTTTTTGAGACGGTGCAGTACCCTGAGAGCGTAAGGCTTTCGCATAGGGTTTCCTGTAATAGTATTACGTGCGGCCTTTGGGTTTGAATTTTGAGGTACTGTTGCTGCGAGGATTTGCGTTTCGTGTAGCTAGCGCAATTCCACTGCCAAGTTTCTAAAGTATCCCGTGTCGTGTTAGCCATGATGGTTTTGGGAGGAATTTATTGGCGCCGAAGGGTGCGTAGTCGTGTCCATTTGTTGTGGCTGACTAGCTTTGTTTTTAATTTTTACGGCGACTTAGTTTTCGACAACCTCTACACGATTCGCTAGGGTATGAATACTTTGTAGGTTCTCTCGCGTGAGGCGCAGAATGTCGTCTAGGGTGTCTTGCAGTACATTACACTCTTCCTCCGTCTCTGGGAGTGGAGGGGGTTTCCGTTTCGCTGTCCTTACTTTTACATTTGTCTCCTGGGGTGGTGCTTGTTTTGGAGCTCTAAGGTTCTGAATCTCCTGTTTCGCGTCATTCAGCTGCGCTGTAAGCACTTCGATGGTGGCGCGGAGACCCGCTAGTTCCTGACGTACGGCTGTCCCTATCTCGCTCTCATGCTCGGGCAATGAAGACCGCGTTACCTGTTTGGTAGACGAGGCGTCCTGTTGCTGCTGCTGGGGGTGTTTCCCTCGCACTTGGTCGGCCCACGTCAGTTCAGTGTGGCCGGATGTAGGGCGCCCCCTAGAGCGGGAGCGGCTGTTGCGCCGTCCTCTGGAGCGGCAGTGGCTGCTGCGGAGGGCACTGCGGCGCTCGTGTGTCGGCGTGACTGAGCGACTCCTTGTGGTCGCTACGGGAATTCCCGAGGTGGCACTCGAATCGCGGTGACTGGCGCCGCTCGGTCCTCGGGAGCGGTTGCGGCCGCGTTGGTTGCGTCTGCGGCGGCGTCTCTGTCGCACGATGTAAGGGACTTGAAACTTGCGTTTGCAGTCCTTGTCGGCGGTGGGGTGTGGTCCGCCACACAGGGTGCAGTGAGGAGTACACTGGTGATCTTCTGGTTGTGTTTTGAGGCCACACTTCCGGCACCACGTGGTGTTGGGGTTACGACATACATCCGCGCGGTGACCGATGTTGCTACAGTTGTAGCAAATTTCTGTGTGTCTACGAAAGAGCGTGCATCGAACAATGCTTGCTCCGCAGTAGATGTAACTTGGTACTTGCATTCCTTGGAAAAGGATTGTCAGGCTGTGGTGTTCTTGATTCTCTTCACCTCCAAGGCGTTGGGGTTGCGTTTCGTGATGATCAGTTCTCGGAGTTGGGAGTCGTTGAGCTCGAGGTCAATGCCTCGGACTACGCCTTTGCAGGTATTATTGGGTGGGGCCGGGTATACCGCGACCCGATACGTGTGTCTTTCATGCGAATGTGTTGCACCGTGGCGTATGCTCTTGCGTTACGTTCGCTGGGGGTGCAGATGATGAAGATATTCTGAGTTACGTTGGGCATATGGAGTCTCCCATGAGGTCTTGAGGAGCCAGGGCTGCTGCCATTGCCAGGGCTTGCTCAACCTGCACTGGTGTGGATTTGGCCAAGTTGAGACCGTCTCGGGGTCTCACGTCGATACGGAACGTGTCCCTCGGTGGCTGAAGGAGTCTCGAGGTGGCGACGAGGCGCTGGTATGCGCTGTTCGGTTCGGCGGTGCGATCGCCGTCCCTTCGTCTGCCACGTGTACATGACGAACTTGCTCCTTGGGGTTGACTGGCCTTGTCCTTGCGTGGCTAGCGGTTATATGCCGTGATCCAGCCCGGGTCATTCGCGTCTTCCGGCGATATCGTCTCACCGGTGACGATTTCCATGGCGGCAGTGAGTGACGTGCGTTGGTCGCCCTAGGTCTACCTGCCTTTGCACGCCGAGGTTGAAAATTCGAACGCAGAAAATGTTGAGAAAGGATCCACCCATCGAAATAAATCCGGTATCCACGGAATCCGTGTTACTTGCTGCTTTCGTTGGTGCGCAATTCACTTCGATTTGGGGTGAATAACCTCGTGAAATCATTGATGATATCGGGAGCCGATGTTTGGTTGTCCGCACTAGTCGGCAACCCACTACTCATCCAATCTTTATCAAAAAAATATTTTTTTCCTGTCAAGCTCGAACACGTTCTCAAAGAGTAATACGTGCGACTGCTACAATTTGTAACTATTAGTTTATCTGCTTCGTCCCTACGTGGTGTCACGCACAGCGAGAAAAAAAAGAAGAAAAATAAACCACTAGAGCAGTGGCGCACTTTTCAAGAGCCAACAACATTGCAGTGGCTCGCTGGCATTCAATGATTGGGTCGACTTCACTGCAACAACCAACGCACTATTTGTTTCGAGAAACGAAACAATGCCGGAATTCGCTTCCTGCCATTTCTTAAAATGCGTTTCGCACCTCCACTGCTCTCGTTCCTCCTCAAGCAACGGCAATGCAACAACCGAAGTTCTCATCGCAAGCGCTATTCCCTCGAATTAAACTATGAATTGGATCAGAAGGTGCCATTCCGTGGCCGAAGCCGCCGTTTGGATCCAAGCCACCAGACACGCCATGTGAAGCGGTGTACTAACGAGCGTGTGATCCCTCCAAACTTGCCAACTCCCGTCGCGTTCAGCACTAGCTGACGACGAGCTTGGTGGCAAGATGATTGACAGGAGCGTATTGTCATTTTGACGTCACCAAAAATGAGGCCGCACCCCGCGGCTGGCGACGTCAGCATGGAGTAGGCTAATCACGTGTGCCGGTAACTAAACGAGCCTGCCAAACAACCATCTCCGATTGCACCCCTCGGCCTCACTGCGAGAGCAAAATGAGATCATCCAGGCAGCCAGTCGGAACTTACAGTCTCTGGTCCCTAACCCCTTCTACAGGACCGCATTACACATGCTAATTACTGCCCAAACAAGTTTTAAAAATATTGCTTCTGATTTCTTCCTATTGTTTGTTCACAATACCACTCGATCAAGCTGTAAGTTCTTGTACGCTGAAGTTTAATTTATTATTTCGAATATCGATGTTCAAAAGGCAGATACAGTGCACCATACACTTGATTGTCGTCTTTTGCGCTGAACCAGGTTTACTTGTGCTCTTTTCAATGCTAGTGGTCTATGAGTTCGGTGGCACGAGTTTTGTGCCACCTCCTGCAAGAGCTGGCAACATGCTGCGTAACCAGGCCAACAGTGTCCGGCACGCCTCTGATGGCTGTGAGTAATACTCCAACCCATCTGATTTGCCGGTAGCGGGTTCATGCTTACATCTACTCTCGATTGCGGGAGAGCCAGCATCCTTTTCACAGGCATTGCAGAAGTACAATATGTCAGACAACAATATCGGATGAATGCTTGCCATTTTAATGATCTATGCTTTTGCTGCGGTGCACTGGAAAGAAAAAGCAAGTGCATGTACCTGCACGCCTAATTGCTGCCATCACAACATTTGTCTGCTGGGCTGCTCTCTGAAGTAGATACTACCCCTGTGGTTACTCCCCCTGTGGTTATAGTCATTCGTGTCCTTGCTTTTTTTGCATCGTCCATTGCGAAGCACTGGACGAACTTCCAAAATTTTAGCCTGCTACCACAAATGTTTGTTGAGAACTGCACGCCAGTCAGTGAATTTAGAGCGTTTCATATCCTTGCACAGAATTTTAACTTTTCCATGCCTGTGCGAAAGCCCCATGTGAGTTTGGAACAAAACAGTTTTCATCGGGCAGCACTCACTTGTAGTTACTTGTCTGGCAGATTGTACAGAAATGCGTGCATTGCTGCAAATACCTCATGTAAAGATGTCTTTCAAGGTTTTTAGAGTTATTTGTGAATATTTACTTAAGTCAATTACAGATACTGGTTCGTCTGGAAGCATCCTTTGTAATGCTTCAAGCACACCTGGTAGAAGTTTTAGGTGAACTTTAAGACTTTTTTGCCGGATTTGCTTTGTCTTCTTGTTTGTCATCCAGATAAATATGATGCAGGAGGTACAGTAGAATGTTTGTCATACCACTACATTTTTCTCTTAGGTGGTCAGCCGCAGTCATACGAAGTGTTGGCGGAGAGTTGAAAAAGGGTAAGTGAACCCTCGTAATGAGTGTGTTTTTGCACACTTTTTATGGTATTTGTGAAGTTTCATTCCCTGGGACATGTGTGTATATTTTGTTTATTTAATCTTAAATGGGCTGCACTATATTTTTGTTTGTCAGCTGTGAACTGGGGTTCTACACCTAACCCTTTTGCACCTCTGACTAGGAAAGAACGCCATTTTAAATCAAAACACTATTTTATGGGGACGTGCTGACAAATTTCACACTATCTTGAACCAGCCCAACACTGTCCATAATCAGTATTCCGTGCTTTCACTTCTTGTTCTCCAGAAAGTAGGCAATACCTTTCTCTTCTTTTCATGTTACACCGAACGTACAGAACCCTAATTATAAACATTGAAAGATGTGCAGGGTCGTC
Organism: Dermacentor variabilis; assembly: GCF_050947875.1. Lineage (NCBI taxonomy): Eukaryota > Metazoa > Arthropoda > Arachnida > Ixodida > Ixodidae > Dermacentor > Dermacentor variabilis. The sequence goes on from NC_134574.1 coordinate 74,824,298, forward strand.
CACTCTTGGTATGAACACGGCGCAGCGTGGCCACGCTGCGCAAAACGTCAGCACGCACCACTTGGCCGTGCATGAAAACTAAGTGGAGCAGGCGCACAGGGGCTTGGACGAGGGGCTTTGTGTCGTATGCTAAAGCGAGGAAGCGTACCGTGCTTTAGCAGACTACACAGGACATGAAGCCCTACCTCCAAGCCCCTGTGCACTTGCGCCTATTTGCTTCGATGTGCGGCCGAGTCGTGCGAACTGGCACTCTGTGGAGCGCGGCCACGCTGCCGTGTGTCCGTACTAAGAATGGATGACTCTGTTCATTGCTGAAATCGTCATTGAAATATACTTAAAGCACATACGGCTGCAACCATAACTTGCCTATGTTTACTCCATTTGGCAGTTTCTAGCACGTGTCAATGAGTTATTCAGCGGGACAAGAACGCTCTTTGGCCTAACAATGACTTGACCCTGTGCATTGCTCAAATCGTCATTGAAAAACAGCGCTAAAGAGATGAGGATGAAAAGAACATGTATTCGGTTGGAAGTTTAGTGCATGTCCGTTGTACATGCTATTTTCGTCCTCGTCTTTTTAGCGCTGTTTTTCTACGAATATGTTACACCGACTCACTCGCATCAAGCTCCTGCTGTACAGAATACCGCTATCTTGCGGCCAGAGCAACGTCTGCCATACCGGCGCTGCGTAAATGAGCATGAATGGGAACACGAACTTTCAAATTTAGACAGGACGCATTTGCCTGCCCACTGCCAAGCACATCAGCGTGAACCATGGCTAGACCGGATGAGGGTTATAGGTCGAAGTAAGGATGCAGCTTTAGTTGAATTAATAGAAGCTTTTCACATCAGGAAACTTGGCGCTTCATGTATCAGCAACACATCAGTTACCTTCTTTCTCTTGGAGAGTCAGTTTATTGAAAAACATGATGTGGGTGCTCTAATGCGTGCTTGTAAATGCGCGTTTGTAGGTTTTTGTATACATTCAATGTACCTGTGTCCCCAATAAACACTTAAGAATTAACGTTCACCTTATCCCTTTCTCCCCTTATTTTGATGTCGATTTGCGCTAAGTGGCCATAGTTCTTATGTTCCGTCATACAGAGAAACTCACAGCTGATATTCTTTTTTTTCTAGACACTTAAAATTTATATAGAAACTATGCACAGCACACTTGCTATATTTTGATCAAAACTACCATAAAGAAATCATGATTAGCAGTGCGACAACCTGAAAACGTGTTTAGAAAACATGTTCTATTAGGACTCCTCACGGTGCCTCATGGGTAATGGGGGCTCTCTGGTCTTGATTAGGAGGCTGCACGTTCCGTACCTGAGTAGTGGTAGCTGCATTCTGAGGAAGATAGCAAACGCTCATCTATTTGCAATTAGATTAACATCAGAGAACCGCAGGTGATAGGAATGCATTTGGCTCCCACTACAGCATCCCTCATAGTGTTGCTTTGGAACAATAAAAGCCCACAACTTTAATTTTTTCCCTTAGTAAGTAAAAATAAGGCTGTTAATGAGAGATTATCAGCCTGCTGTGTTCCCCTTGTTATTGCCTGACTGAAAAAGTTACAATGTGCTTTGTTTTCATAATTTTCATGCTTGTAGGTACACCTTGGGCTAGGTATAACTATGCCTGAAAACAAGCTGGCCATGAGATGACAGTGGCCAGAGAAATGGAACGTTTTTTTGGACAGTGAGCGAGCTGACGATTCGCTCATTGACAGGCCAGTACAGCTGGAGAAATTCGGACACCATTGGAAGGCAGCAGGCGACGCCTCATAAGGTGACTGCCATAATGAGTAAGTGACACTGCACAAATTCATGCCCCCTTTTAGTATCAGCAGTATCTATGAACGTGTGTTTTACAATAACTGGAACAGTTATATACGGATTTGCATACTGGTCATATGATGTGGAGACCATATCTTCTTTTAGCAAATGCAACCATGCTCTGGCAGCCAAAGAGTATGCTTGCACAGTGCATTACAAAAGTGTGTTTTCTGTAGAAGCTTGCAGAATGTGCAAACTGCTACCTGTCTCTAAATTTTCTGAATAATGTCCAATGATTGAACTCACTGCTGGTACTACATAAGCGACAAGAAGGGTTCGAACATCTTTGCGTGCGTAATGTGAAGGTCTGATGAAAGTAGTCTTATATAGGGGAAATTTAATTTCGTGCATGGTCTATTGCAGAATTCCTCTTACAAAGGCTGTTTACATGTAGACTTCGATATATTTACTTAATTGTCAACTGTGTTTTAAATGTAACATGATGCATACATTTTTCAGAAGTAGTGGAAAAGCTTATTTCAGAAAATCCCAGTGACGTTCCCGGAGTCAAGCGGCGGACGCACACTCGAAAGGCCATCCGGGATCTGTTTGTGCTCGGCTAGGCCAGCGCACAAAAACTGTGGCGTGAGGCGGCCTATTTTAATATTGGTTTTTCAAATAAATTACTTTCTCAGAAATTGATGTCATTTCTCATACATTGTCATGATGCGGGTGCAAGCCGCGTGCCACTGCTAAAGTGCCATGGACGACCACACCAGCGTCCCAGTGTGCCGGCGTCCCAGTACCCCAGTGTGCCAGTGTCCCAGCATGCCAGCATTTACTGGGCCCATGATGAGGCACACTGGGTCCCAGTGGCACTGGGTTTTGCAATAGGGATACAAGACCTGAGGCGCTCATGTGCTGCCCCAAAACCCACCTTCGACTTGCGGGAAGTCGTAAAACAAGAGTTTACCCGCCGTGGTTGCTCAGTGGCTATGGAGTCACGCTGCTGAGCACGAGGTCGCGGGATCGAATCTCGGCCATGGCAGCCACAATTTGATGGGGGCGAAATGCGAAAACACCCATGTACTTAGACTTCGGTGCGCCTTAAAGAACCCCAGGTGGTCAAAATTTTCGGAGTCCTCCACTACGGCGTGCCGCATAATCAGAAAGTGGTTTTGGCACGTAAAACCTCGTAATGAATTTTTAAAGCAAGCTTTCTACAGCGATGACTACACACACGACGTATCTTGCTCCGGTAGCACCCCCCACACCTACCTACGCACATGTTGCTTCGATACCAACCCCTACCGTGACCTGCGTGCCTACTGACGTCACCCATGACCATTTGGCTTCGATGGGAACCAGAGCACTTGCTGCGCCCCCCTACCCTCAGTGCCCTCCACCTCGTCCGGTTTATTTTTACTGTAGTACACGCGGCCATGTATATCGCTTCTGCCGCCGTCACTAGCAGGATGAAAGACGAGGCTATGCTGAGCACGAGAGAGATCGCACTAGCCGACCAGACGCCTAGTATCCCGCATCGTACTCGTTCGCTCTGCAGCGTTCTCCGTCTCCTCCAGGCTCCTAATCTGCCTCACAGTTCCCGTTCGTCCAGACGTCGTTCTCCTTCACCGTACCGGTGTTCTACATCAACGCTTCGTCCCACGTCCCATCTTGCCGACCAGCACTCGGAAAACTAACCGTTGCAGTTTTTGGAGGGGAAACTGCTGCCTATCGTTCTTCGAAAATTCCTCCTGTTCCCCCGGCCAACATGCTTTATGTAACTGTCGAAGGTGTTCCCGCGTTTATATATGTTATATGTTCTAGTAATTTGCACCATGTGAGTGAAATGGGGCGATAATATTCAGCCGATTGCTTATTACCGGATTTGTGAAGTGGGACGACCTTCCCGATTTTTCAGTCGTTCGAGAGACTTGATGAATCGAGCGACTGCTGAAAATGTTTTCTTGGTAAAATTGAACTTGACAGAGCGCTTCCTTTGACAAAGCGAGTGTCGAAGTTAACAATAAAATGGCAAATAAATGCAGATAGCTCACTTTTTATAGCGGAAAAGTTAGCCCGTTTGTAATCTAGAATGTTTTTTTATTTTATTCCCTTTAGGACCGGGGTATTTATGACGAAATTAATTGAGCAGAGTGTGACGACTGATACATGGCAGATATGTTAGATCTGTAGCTAGCTCTGGATTAGTGGTTAATATAGAGTATTTGCAGTACTTGTTACAGTCCTAGTGGCTTGCGTTACTAACTGAGTTAGCGAAAACAATGTACATAAGTCTATGAATTCTTTAGCTTGTGACTAAGGTGGCGATGAATAAGGCGGCCGAGCAGCCCTCCAGATAGTTGGAAAGTTATTGTCTCCTACCATAAAAAGTGGTGTTGAAGAAAAGCGTGTCCGACAAAGGTTGATAGCATCATGGAGTTCGTGAGTAAATGTGCACGAATAGGAAGGAGGGCGGTAGCAGATACCAATAATTATTTTCAGATAACCCATGACTACCGGATAATATGCGGATAATGAATACCTTCATCCGCAAGCGGGATAGACGAAAGTGGACGTGGAGGAGTCCGAACGGCGAGACTAGAAATGAAGTAGGCTTCATACTCTGCGCTAACCCTGGCATCATACAAGATGTGGACGTGCTCAGGAAGGTGCGCTGCAGTGACCATAGGATGGTAAGAACTCGAATTAGCCTAGACCTGAGGAGGGAACGGAAGAAACTGCTACATAAGAAGCCGATCAATGAGTTAGCGGTAAGAGGGAAAATAGAAGAATTGCCGATCAAGCTACAGAACAGGTATTCGGCTCTAGCTCAGGAAGAGAACCTTAGTGTTGAAGCAATGAACGATAATCTTGTGGCCATCATTAAGGAGTGGGCAATAGAAGTCGGTGGTAACTCCGTTAGACAGGATACCAGTAAGCTATCGCAGGAGACGGAACATCTGATCAAGAACCGCCAATGTATGAAAGCCTCTAACTCTACAGCTCGAAGAGAACAGGCAAAACTTTCGAAGTTAATCAACAAGCGTAAGACAGCTGACATAAGGAAGTATAATATGGATAGAATTGAACATGCTCTCAGGAACAGAGGAAGCCTACAAGCAGTGAAGAAGAAACTAGGAATAGGGAAGAATCAGATGTATGCGTTAAGAGACAAAGCCGGCAATATTATTACTAATATGGATGAGATCATCCAAGCGGCTGAGGAGTTCTATAGAGATTTATACAGCACCAGTGACACCCACGATGGTGATGGAAGAGAGAGTAGTCTAGAGGGATTTGATATCCCACAAGTAACGCCGGAAGAAGTAAAGAAAGCCTTGGGAGCTATGCGAAGGGGGAGGCAGCTGGGGGGGATCAGGTAACAGCAGATTTCTTGAAGGATGGTGGGCAGATTGTTCTAGAGAAACTGGCCACCCTGTATACGTAATGCCTCATCACTTCGAGCGTACCGGAATCTTGGAAACACGCTAACATAATCCTAATCCATAAGAAAGGGGACGCCATAGACTTGAAAAATTATAGACCGATCAGCTTACTGTCCGTTGCCTACAAAGTATTTACTAAGGTAATTGCAAATAGAATCAGGAACACCTTACACTTCCGTCAATCAAATGACCCGGCAGGATTGCGTCAAGGCTACTCAACAATAGACCATATTCACACTATCACTCAGGTGATAGAGAAATGTGCGGAATATACGCTTATATATAGCTTTCATTGATTAAGAGAAAGCGTTTGATTCAGTCGAAACCTCAGCAGTCGTGGAGGCATTGCGGAATCAGGGTATAGACGAGCCGTATGTAAAAATATTGAACAATATCTATAGCGGCTCCACAGCCACCGTAGTCCTCCATAAAGTAACAAAATCCCAATAAAGAAAGGCGCAGGCAGAGAGATACGATCTCTACAATGCTATTCGCAGCATGTTCACAGGAGGTATTCAGAGACCTGGATTGGGAAAGATAGGGGATAAGAGGTAATGGAGAATACCTTAGTAACTTGTGATTCGTTAATGATATTGACTTGCTTAGTAACTCAGGGGACTAACTGCAATGCATGCTCACTGACCTGGAGAGACAAAGCCGAAGGGTGGGTTTAAAAATTAATCTGCAGAAAACTAAAGTAATGTTTAACAGTCTCGGAAGAGAACAGCAGCTTACGATAGGTAGTGAGGCACTGGATGTGGTAAGGGAATATATCTACTTAGGACAGGTAGTGACTGTGGATCCAGATCATGAGACTGAAATAATGAGAAGAATAAGAGAATGGGCTGAGGTGCGTTTGGCAGGTATTCTCAGATCATGAACAGCAGGTTGCCATTATCCCTCAAAAGAAAAGTACATAACAGCTGTGTCTTACCATACTCACGTATGGGGCAGAAACCTGGAGGCTTACGAAAAGGGTTTTACTGAAATTGAGGACGACGCAACGAGTTATGGAAAGAAGAATGATAGGTGTAACGCTAAGGGATCAGAGCAGATTGGGTGAGGGAACAAACGCGAGTTACTGATATCTTAGTTGAAATCAAGAAAAATAAATGGCCATGGGCTGGACATGTAATGAGGAGGGAAGGTAACCGATGGTCATTAAGAGGAAGCTTTAGCTCGGGCCCAACTCCGACGCGGCCTATTCAAATACATGTAAAACGCAAAAGCGTTTTTATGAGATAACCCCTGGACCGATTTTGATGACATTTGTCGCATTTGAAAGAGAAAGTTAAATTCTAGTGACTGTTGGAAGCGGAATTTCGATTTAGGGCTTGAATTTTTTTAAAACGATTTTCAAATATTTGACCGTTTGAAAAAAATAGAAGCACGAAGTTTATAAATTCATAGCTCTGCATCAAGAACCGATAACGCGGTTCTGTAAACGGCATCCATTAGATCATTCAAAGGGGACAAATTAAATATGTTATTTTACATCTTACGTGAATTTGTTACGTTGGTTACAACGGTTTTGCAAAAGTTGTATTTCTCTATGAAGAAATTTTGTTGTATTCATGTGTAACATATCAATTTTGTCCGCTTTAGATGTACTATTAGATGCAATTCACAGCATTGTATTATGATTTTTAGTGGTTAAGTTACAGAGCTGTAAAGTTGATAGTTTCGCTTTTTGAAAATGTTCGATTTTTGCCAATTTTTAATAAAAAATCAACGATCTTACTCAAAAATTCGAAACCAACAGTCACTAGATTTCGAGTTTGTCTTTTAAATGCAAGAAACCTCGTCAAATTTGGTGCAGTGGTTGCCGAGAAAAACGAATTCTCCTTTTACATGTATTTAGATAGGAGCACTTGAGCTAAAGCTTCCTCTTAAGGGTTACGGACTGGATTCCAAGGGAAGGGAAGCGTAGCAGAGGGCGGCAGAAAGTTACGTGGGCGGATGAGATTAAGAAGTTTGCAGGGACAACATGACGATAATCAGTACATGACCGGGGTAGTGGAGAAGTATGGGAAAGGCCTTTGCCCTGCAGTGGGCGTAATCAGGCTGATGATGATGATGATGATGATCGCTACTGAAGCATGAACTAGTTCCAACTCGGTGCAGATTTGAATGCATGAACAAGGAATCTCTTTTGAAATGACACGCAGAAGACCGCAAGCAAGTCTTGGCGTCCTATCACAACGATACATCGAATAACGATGAGCGTCAGGAAAGATTTCAAAGTCAGACACGTCCTTTGCGAGCCAGGTTTCTGTCAGTGCAACAATGTGAGGTGTACATGTGTCAATGCGGAAGGTAAGCTAGCCTGTTTATTAAGAACGCTGGTGATGTTGGTAAAAAACACAGACACAGGAGATAACTTCCCACCACCCCTCGCGATTCCCTACCGTCCAGTAATCCAGTGCTTCGCCACATGTGACAATACCACTCACAGTGTCAGTGGTCGCTGTCCCCTGCACACCATGTTTGCCACGTGCCTCGACCTCACAGACAGTGTCAGTGACTGCGTTGTACATAAAGCATCTGTTATCGAAACATAGCTTGTTGCATCGCAATTTAATAGAGCAAGGGCTAGCATGGATGCTTCTGTATTGAAACAGTTTTCTTCGAGCCAAGCGTGGTGCACGTGAGAAATGTTCAGTGATTGTGATGCCTTTCGAATTGAATTCATTACGCAGGGCAGTGTCTATCCTTTCGTTTTAGTCGGTAAATTTAACTATGTCAGGACGACACTTACCGTGCGAACAAGTGCTCAAGCGATGTGCACGCTGGATTCAAGCACCAGCGCACGAGTCGACGACCTCAGTCAATGCTTTTGATTCGGTATCTGCCCAAGGCTGTTTAGCATCTGATATACCCCAATATATTAGGTTCTCACGTCGCGATCTATCTTCAGTTTCAAGACGAGACTGCTGAAAATCATTTCGAATACGTTGCTCTTCCATGGATTTCTTTAAGTATGAAAGCTCATGCCCAATGTCGTCAAATTTCGTGGCTTTTTCCTAGAGTTCATCAAGCCTCTTATGTATGCCAGCTAACTTCGATTCAGTGTTCTTTTGACTATTTTAATGGCTTTATATCTGCAGTTATTTCAAGCTGACCTTTCGAGGGGGGGAGGAGGCTTTACAGCATACGAGAATGTATTTCTTTCAGGAGCTGAAACCAGAGCTGAAACATTACCTTCATTTGATCAGATGGATCATCAAGTAGGCTATCCATTCAGCAAAAAACAATCAAAAGAAATATCGCACCACACCCGGGGGCACGGGAACACTGACAAACAGAGATCGTCGCTCCTTTTTGCGTGCAAATACTGCGTACAGACCTGTACGGTGAAAACACGAAGCATTGGAATCATGCCATTGTCACTACTCCCATGCCCACTGAAAAGGAAAGCAGGCGCATCGGCATCTGAAATCCGGTGCGGCTGGTGATGGCATTGTCGATGACGCTGGACGGGTGGAGACGAGCCACTCCCTGAGCGGAAACCCACGGCCGCACGCGCAAAAACTGTCGGTGTAGGAAATTCCCGGAATTCCCGGAGCCACTCGATGCAGCCGAGGATGTCGTCAGGATGAGCGACAGCACAGCCTGCTTGATGATAAAACGAAGAATGGAGCCATGCCGTTGTCAATGCTCCCACGTCCAGTTCAGCGCTCCCATACACAAGTTCAGTTCAGCGTTGTTTGTGTGGGCCTTTATACGAAAGGGCAATATGGGCTGATTAAAAGAGGCACCCGATACAACAAGAGAGCGGTGGAGAGTTATCGCTGTCGAGGAGGGGGGTGGGGGCGCCGTGGTTTACGGAGAGTGCGTAAGTGAGTTGATTGTGAGTCAGGGCTACCGCCATTCAGTTCGCGGTAACAGTGCCGTGGCTTTGAAGTTAAGCGATCGCGGCTAGACGGCACACATACTGAGATCTTCCATGAACGGACCAGGTGCCTTAACGTGCGCGCGTGTTTTCTTTGGGAGATTGCGTCTTGCGATGTTGTGAGGCAGGAGACCTGTCGCACTGCAAAGGATGTGCGGCAACGAGCTTGACATATTGTAACTTCGGACAGTGTTACCGTGAAGCACATTTCAGTGTGCACTGCGCGCATGGCAATGTGGTTGGACGAACGATGGCGCGAGGGGTATGTTGGGGATGCTTTAGGTACGTGCCGGACCGTTGGAAGGAGATCCTGTAGAGATCCGGCTAAGAGAAAGAAGACCACAATTATTACGTCATTGTGGCGATCCGCCCGCGTTTGTGAACGTGGGAGGGCTCGAGGCACTCTTCCTTACACAGACGCTCCGCAGCGTTGTAGTGAAGAACGATGACTGACCACCGAGCAGCTGTGCTATTCGGTGTTTATTGGTGTGGTGACCAATGTTGCCTACCAATCCTGGCCGGCCACCGAGCCTGGACGGCCAACGAATGGCATGCCCTATGGGGCGTCATATGCTTGTTACACACCCTTACCCCCAGTTCGTTAAACAAAAGAAACAAACGTCCATGTTCAGAGCATAAGGCTGTGCCGCCGTGCCAGCCAAGTCGAGGGTGCCTGCTATTCAGGCGAGTAACGGTCCGGCAGCCTCCGCGGTCGAGTACTCCGCCTGGGCACCGGTGTTGAAGGGCCGGGTGTGGCAATGTCGGCTGCTACCTGAGACAGCCTTGCTCCATCCGGAGGGTCCGCAGTGGTCGGCCCTGTGAGTGGTGTCGGGTTCGGCACCAAGCTAACGGGCACCGCACCACTGGCAACGCTTGCCGTCTCCGATGTGGGTAGTGCTCCGCTGGAAGCGACTGGTGTTGCCGCTAGTCCTGCTGCGGTTTGGAACGATGAAGTGGCAGTCGAGGGGGCTAACCAGGTCTCAATCCAAGGCCTAATATGGACGGCGTGTATATGCCACGTGGCCCCGTCTGGCATGCGGACTAGCAGCTATGAGGCGCTGGCAGGAGACACGACCTGTTCGCTGGACCAGGGTGGGTCAGGACGGAAGTTCCTGGCGAAAACTGGAGCTCCCGATTCTGGCAAAGGCCCGGGACGGCACCCTTAATCAGCAACCAGCTTCTGCTTTAGCTGCTTCAGGAGCACTGTGGATCGGAGGTGCGGATGCAAGACGTCCAAGGGTGTCTTGACCATTCGGCCCAGCAGAAGATCGCAGGGCGCATGGCCAGTGACATCGTGGGTCGGGTTAGGGTACAGAAACAGTATCGGGGCGGTCTGCGTCTGGAAATCTCCAGTCTGGCTCTTCTTGAGCTTGTCCTTGATGGTTTGCGCAACCCGCTCGGCTGCACCGTGTGAAGCAGGGTGGTACGGCGGAACCAACATCCGGCGGGTTGCGTTCTTCGTGAGCCAGGCGGGGTACTCTGTGCTGGCGAAAGCAGGGCCATTGTCAGACACGATGACGTCCGGCAACTCCAGGGTGGCGAAGACGTGTCGTACCGCTGCAATGGTCGCGATTGCTGATGGAGTAGTGACAGCTAGAACCTCCACTCAGTTCGAAAAGGAGTCCACCACTACCAGGAAGTAATGGTCCTCGAGGGGCCCCCAAGAATCCACATGCAGGCGGGACGAGGTTCTCTGTGGGAACGGCCAGGGGGTGATTTCCACATGACGTGAGGCCCGCTGATGCTCCTGGCAGATTTGGCGGCTCTGCACCATGTGAACGATGTGCTCGTCCAGGCCAGGCCACAAAACATGGCACCCGGCCACCGTCGTGGTCTTTTCCACGCCAGAATGACCCGCGTGAAACAACTGCAGGACTCTGGAGCGGAGACTTTGGGAAGCCCACAGTAGGCAGCCCTGCTGCAAGCTCAGCTCGGCGGCATTGTGGCTATAGGCCTGCTGGACCAATTCCTCCCCATGGGACACCGTTTTGATCCCCTGAGACAGGACTCGGACCCAGCTGGTCGCATTTGATACCGCAGATCTGGAGAGTACCTCCGAGTACGCGTGCTCCAGCATGAATGCTTTAGCAGGTTCTGGAACAGCATCTGACACTTCTGTCAGGGGCAGGCGGCTCAGGGCATAAGCAGGTCTCAGGTCTTTTCCCTGACGATAAACCAGCTAGTAACTGTAAGCTGCCAGTCTCAAGGCCCAACGTACCACTCGATATGATGCCTGCACGTTCCTGATGCCTGCACGAACCTGTGGCATACTGCTGACAACCCGCCCATGTACTTTGCGTGCGGCTACGCCGGTGATGGCGCACGTATTTGCAATTGTGTGCAGCCGCCTAGCGCCGCACCACCTGGTACCAGCCAGCCCAACCGCTCATGTAACGACCACTCGTCGGCTATGTCGCCGTCTTTGTGCCCGACGCCAACTACCCGCCGTTCGCCGTCTCCTCGCCGTCGCCCTCTGTCGCCAATTTGACCTCGCTCCGTCACTCGGAACGAGGAAAACTAATCGCCGCAGTCCAAGAGGCAAGAGCTGCGACACCGTCGAAACGTGAAGCCTCAGTCCAGTCCCTCGAACGTAATAGAAGTGTTTGTTCCCGGTTTTCGCGCATGTGCACTCGTGGACACATGAGCCGCGGTATGTGTTATTGATGCGAGGCTTTGCCGTATGCTTCGGCAAATCACGACGCCCCTTTCCGGGCTGTGCCTCCGCGCAAGGAGTGCTCAGAATATTCGCCTCTTAGCGGTTAGCGGCATGCACTGCTCGTGTTGCATTGCCGACGTTATTTACGCCATAGAAATTTTAATCATTTCCTCGTGCTCTCATAGCATTATCCTCGGCTGGGATTTTATCTCGCTCCACAATGCCGTTATCCGGTTCACGATTTCGCACTTGCGCGAAAACCGTGAACAAACACTTCGATTACGTTCGAGGTACTGGACTGAGGCTTCACGTTTCGACTGCGTCACAGCTCTTGCCTCTTGGACTGCGGCGATTAGTTTTCCTCGTTCCGAGTGACGGGGTGAGGCACAGGGGCTGAAACAGAAATTTCGCCGCTGTTAGTTTCGCCGCTTACCGACATTTTTTCGCTTCCAAGGAAACTGTTTAACCAATTGAACTCTCACGTTCCTCCAAACGCGTCAACGTTCGTGGCCATGTACTGCAGCGGAATCTCAGACGCTGTTGCACAACTGTCTTCATAGGGTCGCTTTCTCACTCGCGAAGGTCTGCTGCTACCTTTTGCGACAGCGCACATCACACAGGGCTCCAGAACCATTTTCATTCGTAACCCGTTCCCATACCCTGTGACGCCTCTTCGTGGGGAATCTCTTGACGATGTACAAGCGATCGAGAGTGTAGAAGTTATGGACGTGGCCAATGACCATTACTGTACTAGTTCCAGTGCGCGCAGTGCTGTTTTTACATGTGGCATATCGCCCAGTGATGTGTTCGGTTCGTCTCTTGCCGATTCTATACAGCTGGACCTTACACTGGTCCAGCGGTCCCAGCTGCTGTGCCTCTTAGAAGAATTTCGTTCTTCTTTCGATGTACGGAAATCTTCCCTGGCCCGGACGTCAACTGTTACTCATGGGATTGACACGGGCTTGCAACTGCCATTGCGGCAGCGTCCGTATCGTGTATCTCCTGTGGAACGTCGCGTGATCAAAGGACAAGTCGACAACTTGTTTCATCACGAGGTTATACGACCTTCCAACAGTCTGTGGGCATCCCGTGTCATTCCTGTTACAAAGAAAGATTGTCCTGCGCGGTTCTGCGTGGACTACCGGTACCTCAACAAGATCGCTCGCAAGGAAGCTTGCCCTCTCCCTCGGCTAACGACGCGATTGACAGTCTCCAAGGCACACAATTCTCTTCATCTCTAGACTTGCGTAAGGGTATTAGCAAGTACTCATGGCAGACGCCGATCGGCCGAACACAGCTTTTGTCACGCCCGACGACTTATATGAGTTAGACGTAATGTCTTTTGGACTTTGTAATGCGCCTGCCACTTTCAAGCGCATCAAGGACATAGCTCTACGCGTCTTGAAATGTCACACGAGCTCGTGCTATTTTGACGGCGTTGAAGTTTTTCCTCCTAACTTCACCACGCACTTTCAACGGCTCCGGTGTGTTTTGACGTGTTTAACATACGCTGGCCTACAAATAAACCGAAAAAAAGTGCCGATTCGCAGCTCGGCAACTGACAATTCTGTGTTACGTCGTTACAAGCATGAAATACTTTCTGGTGCAGCCAGACTTTGGGCCGTACCGAATTCGCGAAGCTAACATCCGTCAAAGAGCTGCGCAGTTTCATACGGGTCTGCTCTTGCTTCAGACACTTCATTTGCAATTTCGTTGCCATCATATCGTCCCTGACGAAGCTACTTAGGATCAACGCACCCCTCACTTCGTGGTCGTCCGAGTGCGACGAGGCCTTCACAAAGCTTCGTCGCTTGCTGACGTCTCCGCCAGTTTTGCGCCATTACGACCCGACAGCCCATACCGAGGTGCGTACAAATGCCAATGCTGTTGGCCTAGGCGCTGTGTTTGCCCAGCGCGAACAAGGGTTTTCTGAGTGTGTCATGGCTTGTGTAAGTCGTACGCTTACGAAGGCTGGGAATAATTACACTGTGACCCAAAAAGAATGCCTAACCATCATCTGAGCTACTACAATGCTTCGACCATATTTGTATGGCCGCCCACTTGATGTGTTCACAATGCTGTCGTCCTTGAAAGATACCTCAGGCCGTCTTTCCCGATGGGCGCTTCGCCTGCAGGACTATGATATCAGCGTGGTGTAAAGCAGCGGACGCCGGCATTCTGACGCGGACGCCCTCTCGTGCTCTCCCTTACCTGAAGATATTGCCTGGTGCTCACTGTCCCAGTTTACCGCTTATTCGCTTGACCTTAGCAACATCGCTTCTGAGCAGCGCAAGGAACACTGAATTGCGTCCCTTATAGACTTGTTTTCTGGTTCATCAACACAACTAACCGCTCGCACATTGCGTCGTCACACTAACCGTTTTGCTATTCGCAACAACCCGCTTTATCGACGTAATTATAACTCCGATAGGTGCCGGTGGTTGTTAGTAGCACGTCACAGTCTGCATTTCGAGATATGCGCAGTTTTGCACGCCGATACACAGTGGGCACACTCGGGAGTTTTCAAACGTATCAGCGTCTTCAACAGCGGTACTACTCGCGAAGGATGTAGAGCTACGTTCAGAAGTTCGCTTTTGCCCCGATAGTCAGCGCAATAAATCTTCGCCCGACTCTAGTCAGCAATTTCGCAACCCGGCTATTTGACGTCCGCTGACGTCCTTTGACGTCCCTTGACGTCCCTTAACCCTTGACGTCCGCTGGAAACCACTAGGCTATTGTGGCAGTCGAGCACCTTACGCGATATACCGAAACTGCCGCGTTTCCGGCAGCTCCAGAGCGCGACGTTGCCTCCTTGCTGATTTGTCAATTCATTCTGCGTCATGGGCCACCTCAGGAACTGCTCAGTGATCGCGGACGTGTCTTCCTGTCCGAAGTAGCTGAAGTCATCCTTAAAGAGTGCCCCGCTGTTCATCGTACAGCCACGGCGTAGCATCCTCAAACCAATGGCATTATAGAACGCTTCAACCATGCGCCCTTCGCGACCTAGGCGTACAACACCGCTACTCAGAGCACCACCGGCTTTTACCCCTTTTCCTTACTGTATTGTCGGCACCCGTCGAACACCATCGACTTAAGTCCACCATACCGGCAGGATGCATCTGAATGTGCGCCCATTTCTGCCACGGAAAAATGTGCTGAAGAGTGCCGCGACCTCACTCGGGCATTTACGTGCAATCAGCAAGAGCGCGAGAAGAGCACAAGCGGTTAAACCAGTTCTGCGCCCATCTTCCTTCGTGGAGCACTTGTGTGACTCTCGGTTCCGCCTGCTGCACCTGGTCTCTCTTCAAAACTACACCCACGTATTACCCGCACTGTAGGATCCTACCGTGTCATTAAATGCGCATCCTTTGGCAACTACGTGATCGAACCCGTTGAACCGTATTCGGACATGCGCCGTCGTTAACGAGACATTGTCAACTTCGAGTGCCTCAAGCCGTACTATGACCTACTCGTAGTGAGGAGCTATTAGATCACTAGATGGCTCCCTTTTCGTTTCTGTGGGTAATTGTAAAATCGAAGAGGGACGCTATAGTAGGCCATCCTCTCCAGCTCTTTCTAGTGGATCAGTTTCTCCAGCGCTTTTGCTAGGCAAAATGCCATTCGTGGTGGGAGTCCCTGTCTTGCTCTAGCGGACAATTGTTTCATCATTTCAATTGTTGAATTCTTTCAGCATTGTTTCAATGCGTTACAATAGAAGTGTCGACGTGAAAAAAAGAAAAAAAATTAATTATTGTATTTTACGTGCCAGAACCGCTTTCTGATTATGAGGCACGCCGTTGTGCGGGACTTCGGAAATTTCGACTGCCTGATGCTCTTTAACGAATGCCTGGAGTGGACTGCCCCGGGTTCTTTATCTATATATTGACACATATATATTCGGGACAACTATATTTCAGCCGGTATGTGCCAGTGGAGACGAGGTTGAAGTAGCGCGGCTCCTTAGGTTAGGCGTGGATACGAAGATGACCTTGATTTTCTTTGAGGACTGATTAAGTGTATTTCTTGGTGGTGCTGCTCCGCATTCCCGTCGATCCCACGTCGTTACACTGGTGGAGGTGCGGGGTATTCTTCATACTTAACACCCCTTCACGGAGCTGACGATCGAGCCCGGAATCGCCATCGCGCATCGGAACATCCGTCCACCGGTTCAGCCATCGCCTGCTAGGCCTAGCTCCCGAGTCCAGTCCCCCGCAGGTAAGCTCGAGGAGTTGTTTGCCTCCTGCAACTATCATGGCCACCGCAGCTCCATCGCAAGTAACACTGCAGAATCCTGCGGTTCCGGTGAGCTTTCATAGTGATTCCTTTGAAGATGTCCAAGATTGGCTAGACCAGTTCGACCGTGTCGCCAAGTACAACCGTAAGACCAGCTAGGAGGACAAATTCTCGAGTGTCTATTTCTATCTGAAGAACAATGCTCGTAGGTTGCACGTCAACCAGGAGAGGAGCTTTGCCATGTGGGATGAATTGCGCGAACAGCTGCTGGATACCTTTACAAGAATCGACAGGCGGAAAAATGCGTAGGGTATCCTTGAAATTCGCATTAAAACCCAATGAGAGCGTTGCTATGATCTCAGAAAACATGGGTCGTCTTTTCCGTTGGGCAGACCCCGACATGCAACAGGAAAGAAACCTGCGGTATCTCTTGCGGGGAGTGAAAGAGCAACTCTTTGCCGGCCTTGTGAGAAATCCACCGACAACAGTTGCGGAGTTCACAAAAAAGCTACAGCCATTGAACTGGCCTTACCGAAACGATACCGCCAGCATGACCTGACAAACTCGGCGGCGAACACTTCCGTACTGGCTGCAAGTAACGACAGACCTCTGCGTGAAGTTATCCGAGAGGTTGCGCGTGAAGAACTTCGGCAGCTCGGATTTGTTGTTACACATACGGAACCGACGCCAGCGTTATCTTTTGTAGCTGATGTGGTCGGGGAAGAAGTCCGGCAAGCTTTTTCGCCAGACTGTGGTAACGTGTGGCGGGGCCTTACTTATGTGGAAGCTGTTCGCCGTCCAATCAACACAACGTCGACGCGGTTGACACCCGCAACTAAAACATCACCTACGTGACAAACAGAGTCGACATTGTCACCCCCGTCGACTCTACTGACTTCGCCGTTCACGCCAGCACAAACAATGCCATATCTTCGCGATGCACACGCCACTCCTTGGCTCCATAGAGAGTAACCGCCGAACTATCAGCGTCGGAAAAGCGATTTGCGGCGCACTGGCGACCGTCGACCAGTGTGCTACCGTTGTGGCGAAGCTGGACACGTCTATCAAGTTTCCCACAAATGGAACTATCGCGCAGCTCAATACGCAAGCCTCCTGCCAACTATGCCTATTCTCCGCATGATGGTCCACGCGCTTACAAGGACGCTCCTGTGAAAAGTCAGCCGCAAAATACGACGACGCCACGCCCACGCTCTACTTATCCATATCATGCGCGCTACAATTCGTCGACTCGTCGAAGTTTTGCCGAAGTCACTAGGGGCAGATCGCCTAGCGCTCAACGGGGAAACTAGCCGCAGCGACCTCCGGGGGTGAGGTTGCCAATACTCGAACTGCTCCACATCCCCCGGTATCGACGAACGACGACGTGAAGACTACATTGACGAAAAAGACGCCCAGCACAACGACGAATACGACGGATAGACGTACGAAAGACGTTACTGACATCGTCAGCGCCGAGCTCATCGTATGCATTGACGGCCACGAAATAGCGGCTCTGGTTGACACTGGCTCCCATTTTTCAATCATAAGCTTACAGCTCGCCGACAAACTAAGGAAAGTGAAGACGCCATGGCACGGGTCCAACATAAGAACCGCCGGAGTTCAGTTGACACCTGTCGGAAAATGCACCGCCCGAATTCGAATCACCGGTCTACCTTCGTCGCCACCCTCGTCATCCTTACTGAGCGTTGTAAGGAACTTATATTGGGCGTGGATTTTCTAAGTGAGAACGGCGCCGTGATTAACATCCATGACAGAAGCATCACATTTGCCACGAGCTCAATAATGTCACCCATGAGAAGCAACAACAACCTCGCTTACGGATTGCTGCAGACGACGTCATACGTTTGCCGCAGAGTGTGTCTCGAACTGTGACAACCTGCAGAATGGGACTGGAGTCGCTGAACCCATCAATGCGCTAGCACTGAATTGTGGCGTCTCCATTGCCAGAGCACTTATCAATGTAATCGACGGAAAGGCCGAACTCTTGCTGACGAATTTTAGTAATTTTAGTAACACATCGTTAGATGCACTGCGGTCACTATTTCGACGAAGTAACACAAATACAAAACTGCCACTTAGCGTTGGAGGTGGCTCCCACAATGCACACAGCTGCGCCTATTGTAGACGTTAATCCGGCGTTAACGGCCGTTGAGCGAAACCGTCTTCTTGAACTTATCGATCAGTACCAGCGCTGTTTCTCGTCTGCGTCAAGAGTAGGTCAAACGCCACTTACCAAACACCACATCATTATTGATGTCGACGCCAGACCCATTCGACAAAATCCTTATCGTTTGGCCCCAAAGTAACACGAAGCAAAACAAAAGCAAGTGAAGACGATCCTGGAAGATAACGTTATTCGGCCACCTAATAGTCCTTGGACATCAGCTGCAATTTTCGTGAAAAGGGACGGTAGCCTACGCTTCTGCGTGAACTATCGGAAACTCAATCAAGTCACGAAGAAGGACGTTTATCCATTGCCACGTATTGATTCCTTGGATAGGTTGTGAAACGCTCCCTACTTTCGCCAATGGACTTGAACAGCGATTATTGGCAGGTCGAAGTGGATGAGTGAGACCGTGGGAAAACCACCGTTGTGACGCCTGACGGACTTTTTAAATTTCGGGTACTTCCCTTCCGTTGTGTTCGGTGCCAGCAACATTACAGCGTCTAATGGACACTGTGCTTACTGGACTCAAATGGCAAACATTCCTGGTGTACCTGGATGGCGTGATTGTCTTTTCTGCAACGTTCGGCGAACACTTACGTAGGCTGAAAACTGTTCTTGAAGCAATACGCTCTGCCGGTCTCACTTTGAAGCCTGAGAAGTGCCATTTTGACGACGTGAGTGACGGCGAGCCCTAGTTCCTCGGTCACGTCGTCAGTAGCCAAGCAATCCGACCTGATCCGGATAAAGTTGCCGCCGTCGCTAATTTCCTGACCCCATCAGAAAAAAGGGGTGTGCGGCGTTTTCTGGGACTCTGTACATATTACTGGGGATTTATAGGGAATTTCTCACGCCTCGCATGACCGCGAACACAGTTAACCAGTGACGATATCCCTTTTACATGTGCCGAAAACCTGCAGCGGGCATTTCACGAGCTCCGGCAACGCATGCAAGCGCCTTCCGTGCTAGCCCACTTCGATGAAGATTCCCTGACGATATTGCATACAGACGCTTGTAATGTAGGTCTAGAGGCGGTGCCCGTACAATGGCAGGGCAACAGCGAAAAGGTGATTGCTTACGCCAGTAGGACACTATCCGGAGCCAAGTCTAACTACTCCACCGTTCAAAAAGAAGGCCTCGCAATGGTATGGGCAGTTCTTAAATTACATCCGTATTTGTACGGTCGGTCTTTCCCGTCGTTAGCGATTATCATTCGTTCTGCTGGCTCATTAACTTGAAAGATCATTCGGGCCGGCTCGCACGCTCGAGTCTTCGGCTCCAAGAGTTCGACTTTATTGTCGCGTAAAAGTTGGGAAAAACGGCACGCAGACGCCGATTGCCTTTCTCGGTCTCCTGTCGAACCCGCAACATAAGCCGATGACGACGCGGTCCTTATGGAACTCGTAGACACTGCCGACCTTTCACGCTTGCAACGGAATGACACTGAATTGCTGCCGCTCATTGATTATCTGGAAGCACAAACCAACAGCGTGTCGAGGCTATTTGTCCTCAATGTCCTCCACAATGTCCTCCACAAGAGCTTCTATCCTAGCGGCAGCAACTAATTACTTGTTGTTCCATCATCGCTTCGACGTGAAATCTTACACGCCTGCCTCAACGAGCCGACTGCTGGGCACTTCGGCTACACTTGCAAATTAGCACGGATCCGGCACGGATTACTACTGGCCGAGACTTACTGCCGTCGTCAAACGTTACGTTCAGACATATCCGGATCGTCAACGTCGCAAACCGCCATCCGTCAAGCCAGCCGGCCTACTTCACCCTGCTGAAGTATTGACCACACCATTTGCACAAATAGGCATGCATTTTCTCGGCCCCTTCCCTACGTCTACTACCGGCAATCGGTGGATAATCGTCGCCACGAGTTATCTCACTAGATATGCCGAGGAAGATGCGCTACAACGGGCAACAGCAGATGAAGCGGCATGGTTTTTCTCGAATTCATTGTTTTAAAACACGGTGCTTCCGCAGTAGTCGTCACGGACAGAGGTACCACGTTCATGGCAAAGTTTCTGATATCATTTTAAGTCTAAGTGGTACCGCCCACCGGAAGACGACGGTGTGTCACTGCTAAACAGCGGACTGACGGAACGACTGAATAGGACTCTGGCTGATATGATAAGCATATACGTAGATATCAGCATAAGAACTGGGACGAGGTTTTACATATGTCCCCTTCGCGTACAACACGGCTCGTCAAGAGACCATTCGCAAGACGCCCTTCAGTCTCGCATACGGCCGTGAGGTTAGGACAACATTAGACGCAATGCTTCCTGATGAATTTGATTACTACGCGACTGGTGCTGAAGAGATCACACAACGAGCAGAGGCAGCTAGGCAGCTTGCACGTCTGAGAATGCTCGAACAAAAGGACTGTGACCCTAGACGCTACAATCTTCAACGCAGACCCGTAACAGACAACATCGGCAACAAAGTGTGGGTCTGGACACCTCTTTGTGAGTGTGGCCTCTCTGAAAAGCTCATGCGCAAATGCTTCGGGCCCTACATAGTCCTTCAACGCATCAATGACATCAACTACGAAGTCGTTCAAGACGGCTCTCACTGTTCAAAGCGCCGACGGCATTACCCGAGGTCGTTCACGTGCTTCGTATGCAGCCGTACTATGAAGGCTGACAGGAGTGCGCCGTTTCGTATCGCGTCTTTCCAAGCCTCTATCATCGGTGCGATGGTCTTTTGTGAAGAGGGAGCACATGACAACTATAT
This sequence comes from Dermacentor variabilis, assembly GCF_050947875.1. Lineage (NCBI taxonomy): Eukaryota > Metazoa > Arthropoda > Arachnida > Ixodida > Ixodidae > Dermacentor > Dermacentor variabilis. The sequence goes on from NC_134574.1 coordinate 74,845,242, forward strand.
GTGGGACAACTATATTACCGCGGGTATGTGCCAGTCGGACGAGGTTGATGGAGCGCGGTTTCTTATGCTAAGCGTCTAGACGAAGAAGGCGTTGATTTTCTTTGACTACTGATAAAGTGTATTTCTTCGTGGGGCTGCTCCGCATTCTCGTCTATCCCACGTCGTTACAAAATATATACGTCTACAGAGGGTATGGTTTTACGCACTTCACGCGTATATCTTTTTTTTCCTTACACGGCCTCGGCGGCCGCATTTCGGTGGGGGCGAACTGCGAAAGCACCGGCGTACTTAGATTTAGGTGCACTTTGATGAACCCCACGCAGTCAAAATTTCCTGAGTCCCCCTCCCCCTCCCGTACGTCATGCCTCATAACGAGAAAGGGTTTTAAGCACCTAAAACCCCATAATTAATTTGTTTCTTTCTTTCCACGTTGAGACTCCCATGCTAAAGCATTCAAACAAACTTATAACCAGGCTCTGTGAAGGGGCGTTTTGAGAGCCCCTGAACCACACCTTTAGGTCACTGCCTACATATACGTGCACGTTGTAGCATTTGGACTGCTCAGCAATTCAGTTTTCATTTTCTTGGCGAAGGTGGCCGGGCTTTGTCACTTCGGTCGAAGTTGTTAATGTTTCGCAATTAGGGTCGATCGCCCAGCTCTTTCGAATAAAAAGTTGACCGCTGCAATTTTCTTTATTGCAAGTACACTTACCCCCTTGAATCAGCCTAAATAGTCTGCCGCTTTGCTAAAAGCGGTATTGGGGAGATCACTGAAGTGCCTATTGACTTTTCCAATTTTAAGAAATTGAGAATTCTCGCTTTAAGAAACTGTACAACCGACGTTTGTGACACTTGTCACACAGTAGTGACTGTTGAAAGCGAACTCATCACATTTGAGCTCTTTACAGAACTTTAGGAATGTCGAAGGATGAAATGAAATTCAAGCATGATATTTTAGGATTTTGCTTAGCAACAAAAGGAAATATAACTTGAAAATATCATCCGCTCGAAAATCTAGAATGAAGACTAGTATTTTTCTTAACATAGGTTTAGAAAATTGTCTTACGGCTTGTTTAAAGCTATCGATAAATTCAAATTAACTATATAAATATTGCTCGTAAACCACACCTTAGTGTGTTAAGGTTGCCTGCGATCAAGCTTGGATCATTTACTATTTACAGTATTTTAAAAATCTGTTTTATTGTCTGTTTCTGAAAACTGTGAAAGGATACTTTTATTATTAGTGGAAATTCTTCAAAATTTTGTGTAATTGTGTAAAAGGCAAAGATGTGTTAGATCAAAATCACAGTGGCTCCCCTTCTACAAGCAGGTCGATGGCATTAAGTACGTTACATATGGTGATAACTTTAAAGTTAACAGGACTTTTTAGTGTTTAAGTTTTCATGAACTTTTCATCCATAAAGCTTGCCCAGCTGCACAAGCCACGCATTTACATTTACGGAGCCTTAGCTCCTGCAGCTTCTTTGATGCAGTCTCTGTAATGTGTTTGTACGAACTTTTCATCCATAAAGTTTGCCCAGCTGCACGAGTGAGACGTTTACTTTTACGAAGCCTTCTTAGCTCCTGCAACTTCCTTGACGTAGTTTCTGTGACAATAAACTTCGAAAGTTATATGTTGTTTGCGTCATTTCTCTTTCGAGACAGTCGATAATGACGCACGCATGGTATCATCCATGATATCGCATTATAACATCGTTCCCAAGAGACACTTGCATCAGACAATGTAGCATCATCGCTAACCGTTTGCGAAGTCTTGGGAGTTGGGATTACGAGCGGTTGGAGTGAACAGCAATTTTCACGCTTTACAGTGCAAGGTCAACGGAGATGCTGTCGCCACTGTAGGAGAATAGAATTCTTCCTTTTTATTACAATATAAAGAATGACAACTGGATACATCGATTTTATATGAAACTGGCGCGCTTCTTAAGACGAAAAAAAACTGTACAGTATATGGCACCTAAATTCAAGGCACTTTCTGGCAGGCTGCGGAACTGAACAGGAAATGAATCTGAAAACTGGAGCTTAACCGTTAATTTCATTTGAACCGCGACGAACCAAACCTGACCATTATTTTCCAGCCGCTTCGTAGCTGTAAGAAAACTAGAACTTACTGGATGAACTGTTGCGAACTGTTTTGGCATTAGCGGCACTCTAACGTAATGTATTTCAGCCTGTTTCTATTCCAATTCTGGCACTAGGCATCCATGACTGCAGAAACATTTCTCCGGCCATCACCACATCGCCTGTCTGTCACACGGGGTCACGCAAACCGCGACAACTCCCCATCCGATATGACGTGTACACATTCATTAGGCACGATTAGACCACACAAAATAAAAAAAAACATATTTTTTGTGCTACGCCTCTTTAACCATGAGCACTGTGCTATTGGTAAACAAATTTTAGGGTGAGCTCCCTTTGCCTGTCTGTGACGTGACGTCAACGGTAAAAAATCCATAAAAATCCCGCGGACAAGTAAAGAAATGGATGGAAGGTACAACAGCACGCATTTTTTTAAAGCTTGCTGTCAACACACACCTTTCGTAGGAAGCATACATAAAGTTCTTCATAATAAGTATGTGGATACTTACGCATAATAGTAACGATGATTTACCTAGAGACGCAGCAAAAGCAGCAGCAAACTTGGAACAGCGCAGACTGCCAAGTTACGTACTGCTTTGAGATTACAGCGACATTTTAATGCGTTAGTATTAGGAGTGTCAGAGCGGGAAGAGAAAGTATATTTGTGTGAAGTACGTTTAGCTGGTCACATGGTAGAGGTATATAGAAGAAGAGAGAAACTAGGTGAGCGTGCTTTATTATTATTTATTTTCAATGCTGCAGCTGTGAACCGAGAGATAGCAGGAGGGTAACACAAAGAGTAAATACAAAAATATGAAAGTGCTCCAAACAGGCGAATATGCAATTAGCACAAATATAATGAATGTAGAAATAAGGGGTTACAGTAACAAAAACACAAAAAGGTGTTAGATAACTATAGGCAATGCATTTTGCAATATTGCAAAACGGAAGAAATAGTGAAAACAACTGTTAAATTAAAAATAATCTAAATAAATAAATAAATAAATAGTGAGAATAAAGACAAACAATAGCAACACTACCCAAGTGGGACGGGTGCATTTCAATTATCAGGGAGCATACACACAGGCAGAACGTGCTGCGGAATATTTTCAGGAATAAACATTTCAGAGTAGCAGTCTCTGTCTTTATTGATCAGCCCTTGTAGATTGTCTTTGTCGTTTAGTTATTCCTCCCACTCACTTTCCGATTTGTGATAATGCTATACATATTAATGGCCTCTTTTCATCGAAATGTTTCAAAGATATTGCTGCAATATATTCATCGTGCCACAATCCTCCATTGATGCTCTCAACGGACCAAAGCTCACTTAAAGTTCACGTCGACTGTGCCTTTTTAACCGAGTGAATTGATACTGCAGCTCAGGCGTCTATAATCAGTGCTAACCTCCGTTATGGACGCAACAAGGGTCTCAAGCCAGCTACTATGCGAACCGCACGCGTCACCAATAGCAGCACTGTCGCCGTCCTGGAATATGTACGGCCTGTGTAAGCATCGCCGGCAGCCATGTTCCATTTCCTTTTACAACGCTGAACAATTGTCCCCATGACCTTATCATGGGATTAGACTTTCCTATGACCCATTCCGCTCCAATCAACTGCTCTGCAGGGTACCCTTTGCATTGAACCTCCTCTTAACCGCACATCCCTGTAGAACTCCTGAGCAATTTCAGTACTCCGACAGCCGCCTGAATCCTCAACTTTCTTTCAATTTGCTATCATCTATCAACTTGCGAACGTGGGAAGTGATGTTGTTCGTGCGTACATCGAGCTTACCTCCGTTCACCCTTGCCACTAGCTCAGCGATATCATAAGTCGGATCGCGCTCAGTCATCTGCTTCATTTGTTGTCCCAAGTATGAAGATGGGAAAGATAGAGAAGCTTGATCAGGTGTGTAACGAAAGGAAGACCTAGGAAACCTGCTCAACCAAGCAATCGACGAAGATGGCTAAATCGGGCCATCGCATGTGTTGCGCGGCTCTGTGGCAACACCGGGAATTCTAGTTTTGTCAAGTTTCTCAGATTTCCTAATGACAGCAGGGAAGCATACGTATTTCACTTTATTTTCTGAGCAGCTAGGTATGCATTTTGCATGATTAAACCGGTTCTGTGTGTGCGTCTTTGTTTTTATTACTCAGTTACCTTGGTTTAGGCTCAGCTTCGGTGTGTGCAAGTTTTTAGGCACTGTATTACAGATGAGGGGAAATGCTAGTAGTTTTGCCTGGAAAATGTGTTTAATAACACGAGTAATAGAAGTATAGACTACTTAATGATGATTAAGTACAAACTCGTAGTCCCCCTTGTGATTAAGAGTGCTAACCCTTCTTTATGAATGTTTGATTCCTTGCGTGGCTGTGGTGTCAAAATAGTGTCCTAATACTCGGCGTGATTTTCTGTACATATTGCCACCTGGTGTTTTGAGCCAGCGAGCAGTCAGCATTGCGTGCCCAGCAAAACGGCGAAGAAGACGACGAAGTCTAAGATCCCGCGCCAGCTGGAGAACCGTCGCTTAGTGCCTGGGATTTATCGTCTCTGGCTGATCGTACTGTTGCTTACTCTTGCATTAGATATGAATGTGAGGCAAAGTATTACGACAAGCAGATTATAAGAGCTTGTAGGCGCTACAGAAATAACCTCCCTTATTCGGCATGTAGTTCAAATAATGGGAGCAATTATAGGGTACTTCCTGTTCATGCAGATGCATGGAACCAGTTCAAAATTCTCTGGCAACTTACTTCACATACTGTTAATCAAATACATTTGTTGTACTCTACCTTTTTTTCTGTAAGCCACAAAATATATCGCCACCATTACATACGTGGTAGTCAAGTTTCGTGTGACGAGCCCATGATGGTTAATTTTCACATTGATGGGGATCTTGTAGAATCTGCGTTCACTCATTATGTAAAACTTTCTGTTGTGAATGAAAATTGCTTCTGCAGATTGACACTTCCTCACTGCGCGGAGGTCAGCCTTTTTCCAGTACGGAATGTGTGAACAAAAAAAAAAACGTTCAAGTGTTACTTGTATTGAGTTTAGGCTGATTGAGAAATCGGCCAGCTTTAGTTGATCCCCTTCACAACGCACGAACGAAAGTGACGAATAATGGTACCAGGAAGTTACTTTGTTTATACTACCCCCCACTATGGTTTGTGGACTAGTTGAACTGTAGCCCTAAACTTTACCACAGGTTAGGAATTTGTAAGTCACTATTTTAATGAAGTAACCAAATGGAATATATTAACTGCGAATATTGGTAGTTCAGTACGGTCTGTATATAAATATTTTTCATTATAATTGCTTGGTGCTGGTGTGTTCCAAAGGGAGCGAAGGAGCGCCACCATCCGAGACTTTATATGCAGCGGTCAAGGTCATGCGTTATAACATAATCAATCAGATGATAACATTCAGAGCGACCACCGCAACTGATAACATCACGCGGAAACAGCTGGACGAATATATATATTTTTCGATGCTACATGCATGAAAAAAAAAAAACATTCCAGACCACTGACGTCATAGCCTAGCGTTTGGGTAACAGTGTTCATCGCTACGGCGCATTTTTTTTCACATCTGGGCCACATTTTTTTTCCAGATCCTACCCATAGACAGCCTCGCTGTAAAGTAATTTTGTCGATTGTTTGGGCAGTCGGCAAATTTCGTACTTACCTTTATAGCCGCCAGTTAGACGTTGTGACATACCACCAGGCCTTATGCTGGTCATCGTCCTTGAAGGACCCTAATGGCCGCCTCGCTCGTTGGGCTTTACGCTTCAAGAGTATGACACACGGGTCATTTATTGCTCTGTACGCAAACATACAGATGCCGACGCCCTATTCCGGTCCGCGGTGCTTCTGATGATGTTTGATGACTAACTTGCACCTGCGATTTGTCAGGCCTCGCTTTCAACCACATTCCGGACGAGCAGCAAAATATCCCTGGATCTATTCACTACCGAACTTCCTGTCTCACCGCTCCACCTGAGTCTCTCTCACATAAAGTTCGTAGTCAAGAACAGCACTGCCATCGGCGAAGACCTGTTGTATCTGCGGAATTACTTCACCGACGTCCGTAGATGGCTTCTTGTTATTCTTCATCTGCACTCAGACACCTGCGCAGCTTTTCACGATGATTTCCAATGCGACCACGCTGGCGTCTTCTAAATGTACTCCCGTCTTCGTCTTCGATACTACTGGCGAGGCATCTACGGACTCGTTCGCCAGTACGTCCGCTCATGGGCTGCGTGTCAGCGCCGTAAGACCCCTCCTCTGAGTTGCACATCCCCTGCAACTTTTACCCGGCCCTGCCCAACCATTTGATCATGTTGACATTGATATTTACAGCACCGTTCCAAGCACTCCTCATGGTAACCGGTAGATATTTGCTGCCGTAGGCCACCTCACACGGTACGCCGAAACAACTGCACTACCGACTTCCACGGCGAAAGACACTGTTTGCTTACTTCTTCGCCACCTAATTAGCTATACGTTGCGCCTCGTGAATTACTACATATCATATTGACCGCAAATAAAGAGCGGGACAGCGGTAGAGAACACATAAACGACATGGGCGGTAACTTTCAACTTGTTTAACTTTTAAATTTCATTAATTACTAAGTGACCGTGGCCGCATCGCTCTCTCCAATGCAATCGAGGCCCTGCTACAGAAGTGTAACATCGTTAACCGTACTGCTTCCGGCTACCATCCTCGAATAAACTTCATGACGAGACGTTACAATTGTACGCTTGGCGACATGCTTGCGATGTATGTGTCCAGCGACCACTCCAATTGGGACCGGAGTCTTTATTTTGTCACGTAGGCTTATAACTCTGCCCTGACAACTTCCACCGGCTTCACTCCTTTCTTGCTTCTCCATGGATGAGAACCTTCCTGCTTCATGGACGCCATTTTCACCTACCGTGCCGACGCTTCTGAAGTGACACCTGTTTCAGAAGCGGCTGTTTACGCTTAAGAACGTCGGCTAATAGCGTGCTCGTTCACCCCCCAAGATCAGTGGGGCGAAAAATCTCGTCATGACGCATCCGCTTCTAGTGACCCTTATTCCTCCAGAATGCTTGTTTGGCTTCTGGTCCGGCCACTCCTCCCGGCCAATCCATTAAGCTTCTTTCAAACTACCATGGCCCCTACCACATACGGCAGCGAACATCACTCGTGAACTACGTCGTAAAGCTGCTCGAACCGTCTTCTGACCATCGTTGCCTAGGGCACGAAACAGTTCATGTGCGCGGCTTAAACCATGCTCGGACCCACCGATGCTCTTTTCCCTAGGTCACCAAGATGTCTTCTTTGTGTGTACGGAGTGATTGTACATGAGATTATCGGAGCCAGCACGGTGAAGTGCGGCAATGAACTGGTAGTGTACGTTCAATCAGTGTCCAGCTAAAGCTTCCTTGTATTGCCGGTCTTTTTCCAGGCGTCCTGCAGACTCCTCTTGTAAGAACATCCCGTGGCAATACATATACATATGTGTCGTGACGCTAGCAGGAGGTTGGCGGACGTAAACATATATGGACGCCCGAACACGAGCTTTAATCTTTGTCTTGCTCTCCTTCTGTGCACAGCCGATCTGTCCGCTGTTACATATTCCTCCTCCGCCCAAGGGAACGCGTGCAGCAAGCAACAGGAGAGCGAGTGAGGAGAGCATAGATAAAAATATGGGAAGCTGCAGTTACTACAATGTTCTAGCTTTAAACTCATTACAACTTACGAGAAATGTGCGGCAGTCCGGTGACTCAGATCGCCGTGGCTTGCTGTTGCATTCCGGACGACATATGCGTGCCCGATGAAGGAAAGTTTGGACACTTAGTAGCAGTGGGAACTCCAATGTAGGAGGTGTTCGCTTACTCATTCAGACTTTTAGACCCGCGGTTCCTCCTGCTTGAACTTTCGCTGGACTGTTTTCGCTGGACTTTCGCTGGACGCGAAATGTTTGTTTCCAGGGTATGTCAGGAAAGCGCTCGTCTTGTTTTCGTCATTGTGCACAGCGTCGTTGCAGCAATACTTGCGGTGGGAGCAGTCCTGATAGATGGTGCTGAAGCTGTATTTGGCGACGTTTCTTTTTGCAAAACCCTACATTCGTTGAGTTCACGTTGGGTTTACTTGGCTTGCGCACTGACGTTTTCCTTTCTGCAACCGCGTTTTCGGGGACGCTCTCCGTCGTCGTCTCTGTGGAAGTCGTCGCCAAGGTAGTTGAAGTTCACCTTGGAGTGACTGATTTATATCTTTCGGACGTGACTGTGATAGTTGATGATGTAGCCGTGTTTCTAGAATAAGTCTGGTCCGTGTTTTGGAAATTTGTTTGGTCAGCGGCGGGAAACTGACTTACCGCTATCTTTCACGTGACTTGTCTGATGTCGAGGTCCTTGTGTGAGGTTCATCAGAAGCCACTTCTAAAGCTGTTATCTGTATCCTTTCATTCTGAGTTGACGCTTTTATTAGTTGGCAATGTGTGATATCTGGTGCCCCCATATCGGCGGTTTGTTGAGGTCTATTGTGCGCAAAACAGCTTGAGCTATGTGAAGCAAAGCAGCTTGAACTCCAACTATCAGCTATCCATGCGCTGCTGATTAAGGAAAATACTCGATATCGCGAAGTCAACATACGGAGTTGGTAGTTGTAATGTGGTGTCCAAGGGGAAAGTAGGTTGGTCTAATTTTATTCGGTCAATTGATTGCGTCCTTGATGTCTGAAATCCTACGTGGTCTATTACTGGACGATATTGCGGTGAATAGGTCTTCACTACGAGCTTCCAGTGATAAGCTTGTCTCTGGAAAATTCGAGGTATACTGCGCGAACAAAGCGAATCTGTGAAGCACGGGTTGCGGAAATGAGCTGCATAGACGAGTCACTTGACTAGAAACAAGGCGGCCGCCCGGGCGTACAAGACGCAGTGAACGTATTGTATCCAACACAGTTAAAGGAGTACGGCAGCGTGATGAAGACGCACATATTGGCCATTACTCACGGAAGTGAAGCCTGGATGAAGGTTTGTTCTTGAAGGAAAGCAATATGAATATTGCTCAAGGAATGGAGGCTTTACTTTTTACATCGTGCGTGGTGAAATCATGCTAGACGTGTGATTTCACTCCGCCTTTTCGGGAGGATCTCTATTTGGCAAACTTGTTGACAATACACTAACACGGGGCTTTCATTGGCACTGATCATGATTTCTGCGTGTAGACTGCGTCTGGCTGCGGGCGGCGACTCACTTGAAGTGCATCCAGCTATTGGATAATGAATGGGTCGTAAACTATATATATGCTCATCATTTCGCCTTTAATTTTGTTGCATGATTCGTCGTTCCGAATAATGTGTGTGACGTAAAAGCGAAATGACTCACCGGTCCCATATTTATTGAAGTTGGCGACCATCTTCCGTTCCGACCATGATGCAGCGGATGTGTGGAACTCGAAGATGCGGAACAAATCTTGCACCGGCCCATCGTCCGCTGACTCGGTGGGCTTGCGTATGTACATGGCTATCGATGACGCGATGATAACGCTTGTCGGTGTAGGTGGTGAGTCTGCGCTTGAGGTGCACGGCGTGATGTTGAATGCTTGCGTGATGATATGAGGACGATGAGGCGGCTGCTAGGCCTTTCCCCTATCTATTATATGATGCGAGCAGGAGGTTGCAGACGTAGACATATGTGGTCACACGAACACATATGTCTACATATATATATATAACATATATATATATATGTATATATATATATATATATGTTAACACATATATATATATAATGTCGCGAGAGGAAACGGCAAGCAATCAGTTCCAAGCGAATGGCCGTTTAGTGTTTGTTTTTGCAGCAGCTACCACTCACACTTTTTCATCCTCGCCTTGTAGCGTAACTAGCGCGTGCGATTACCCCTCTCTTTAACCGTCGTCTTCCTCTCCTTTCATGCATGGCCCATCTGTTCACCATTGCTCACACACACACACACACACACACACACACACACACACACACACACACACACACACACACACACACACACACACACACACACACACACACACACACACACACACACACACACACACACACACAAACACACACACATACACACACACACACACACACACATTATATATATATATATATATATATATATATATATATATATATATATATATATAATGTCGCGAGAGGAAACGGCAAGCAATCAGTTCCAAGCGAATGGCCGTTTAGTGTTTGTTTTTGCAGCAGCTACCACTCACACTTTTTCATCCTCGCCTTGTAGCGTAACTAGCGCGTGCGATTACCCCTCTCTCTAAAAAAAACAAAGAGAAGAGAGATTACTTAATGCGAATAGACGAAAGTTAACCCTCTCCCGAAAAAGGAACTTCGGGAGATGTTAAATGCCACAAGGAGAAAATGAAAGAAATGAGAAACACAACAGACGTGACGACAGCGGCCGCACCACAAGGTTTGTGGATGAGAGTTAGCGCTAGTCTTGGGACTTCATCCTGGTAACGTGAACAGTGTCAGAGGCACGTGGTTTGCGGGAGTCGCGCGAAATTTAGGCTGGAATAACTTCGTAGTTGATAGGACGTAGACGATGCAAAGCTATGTAGGGTACAAAGTATCGACGCAATAATTTTTCTGAGCGGCCTCGTTGATGCATAGGGGTCCAAACCCCTAAGAGATCTCCCGGGTTGAATGTGACGCGTCGATGGCGTGTGTTGTATCGACGAGCATCTTGACTTTGTCGGTATAGAATTCGCTGCCGTGCAAGGTGCCGCGCTGCTTCGGCACGCTGAATAAAAGCGTTTGTATCTGGTGTGATAGGCGGGGACGAAGTTGGTAGGAGCATGACGTCGAGCACAGCGGTGACGTCGCGTCCGTAGACCAGACAAAAAGGAGGAAACCCGGTTGTTTCTTGAAGTGCAGTGTTATACGCCAATGTCACATACGGCAGCAGTTCGTCCCAATTTTTATGATCCATGGCAACATACACAAAAAGCATACCCGCAATCATTTTGTTGAAACGCTCAGTAACCCGTTAGTCTGTGGGTGACACGCAGTTCCCGTACGGTGCATTGTTCCACTCAGCTGCAGGATATCTCGGACCAACTGGGCGATGAAGGCCGTACCGCGGTCTGTGATGACGACAGCGGGAGCACCATGTCGAATGACGATATTTTTGTCAAAGAAGTCGGCTACATCTGAAGCAGTAGCTCGCTGAACGACTTGTGTTTCACAGTATCGATTGAGGTAAGTGGTGGCGACAACAATCCAGTGGTTATCAGCCGAAGACTTGGGAAACGGGCGTAGTAAATCCATCCCGACCTGTTCAAAATGTGAGGAAGGAGGTGGTACAGGACGAAGCAGACCGGCTAGTTTGAGTGGTGGAACTTTGCGACGCTGGCAATCTCGACAACTTCTGACGTACTGCTTCATGGTTTTTGTGAGTTTTCGCCAGTAGTACTTCTGCTTGATCCTTGCCAGAGTACGCGTCAAACCAAGATGCCTGGACGTTGGTTTGTCGTGGCCTCCACGTACAACATCGTCGCGGTGAGGAGCGAGTGCAACGAGAAGGAAAACGGTGGCCGTAAGGTGAAAGTTCCGCTTTAATAGGATGTCGCCGCGAAGGCAGAAAGCGGACAAGTGACGCGCGAATTGCTGCGGGGGTTGTGGGTGGCTTCCTTCAAGGTATTCGATCAAGGGCTGGAGCTCGGAATCTTGGCGTTGCTGTTGAGCTAGGTTTAAAGACGGAAGAGTACAAAGAAAACCACAGTCGTCGTCTGTACCTGGTACGGCGGGTTCGACGGGGGCGCGAGAGAGACAGTCGGCTTCCGTGTATTTCTGGCCAGACTTATAGACGATTGTCACATCAAATTCCCGCAACCGAAGGCTGCATCTTGCGAGGCGGCCTGAAGGATCCTTGAAATTCACCTGCCAGCAGAGCGAGTGGTGGTCGCCGACGACACGGAAGGAGCGTCCGTACAAGCATGGCCGGAACTTCTGGATAGCCCATATGACTGCAAGATATTCCTTTTCAGTTGCTGAGTGTTTTTTTTTCAGCAGCAAACAACGTTCGGCAGGCATGCGCAATAACGCGTACGACACCAGCTTGAAATTGTACGAGGGTCGCTCCGAGACCAACGTTACTAGCGTCAGTATGCACTTTTGTGTCGGCCTCGGTGTCAAAGTGACCAAGGATGAGTGGTGTCTAGAAGTTTTCTGAAGGTCGTGGAAGGTGGCGGATTGTTCCGGGCCCCAAATAAATGCGACGTCATTCTTTATGAGTCGTTGAAAGGGTTTGTAAATCTCACAAAAATTGGGCACAAAACGGCGGTAATACGCACAAAGCCCTAAAAATCCGCGGACATCGTGTTTGTGTTCGGTATCGGGAACAGAGCAACAGCCATGGCTTTTTCAGGGTCGCGGAACACACCGGTGCTGCTGACAATATGACCTAGAAATGTAAGCTCCTCGAAGCCAAAGTGGCATTTTTCGGGCTTCAGAGACAGGCTGGTGGTGCGGATGGCTTGAAGAACAGTTTCAAGCCGCTGGATGTGTTGTTAAAACGTGGTGGAAAAAACAACTACATCGTCTAAGTAGACTTAACACGAGTGCCACTTTCGGTCAGATAAAACCGTGTCCATCATGCATTGAAATGTGGCCGGAGCGGGGCACAATCCAAAAGGAAGGACCTTAAATTGATAGAGACCATCGGGTGTTATAAACGCCGTTTTTCCTGGTCCCGTTTGTTAACTTCAATCTGCCTGTACCCACTATTCAGATCCATTAAAAAAAGTAACCGGCATGTCGCATTCGATCCAAAGAGTCGCCAATCCGAGGAAGTGGGTAAACGTCTTTTTTCGTGATGTTGTTCAGTTTGCGATAATCGAGGCAGAATCGTAGTGAACCATCTTTTTTCTTAACTAATACAACAGGTGATGCCTAAGGATTTGTCGATGGTTGAATGCCATCATCGTATAGCATTTGTTTAACTTGACGAAGAATAGCATCCTGTTCTTTCTGTAATACCCGTAAGCGTGCGGGCGAACTGGCTGGATGGTCAGTTCAGTGATGATTGTGTGTTTGGATAAAGGAGTCTGTCTGACCTTCTACGTGGTGGCGAAAGAGTCGCTAAATGACGAAAGCAGAGTGAGGAGGCGGTCCTTTTTGTGTTGGTCTAGCTGTGGGTTGACGTTGATGTGACTGGTCAAGTCCACATCGCAGGGTTCCGGAATCTAGATTGTCGTTACCGAAACACAGGCGTTGTACTCGGCCACCGTTTCAAAGTAGGCCATGGTGGTATGCCTCGCAAAGTGCTTGTATTCGCCAATGAAGTTGGTAACTAGGATTGCAGTTTGCCTATATTGGAGCTCTACGAGATCTCGTGCGATGCCGACTTCTCGATCCAGTAAAGTCGTGAGGTTACCTTCGGCGATGCCTATTCTTAGTTGGTCTTGGGGGCATTCAACGAGGACGAAGATGCTACTCGAGGCAGTAACGTCACACAGTCATCGACCACGCGTAAAGCCGCGCGGTGACGTTGATCCTTCACAATCGAATCCGAAGAAACATGGTTACAAAAAGTCACGAACAAGTCACGCAGGTTAATGATCGCCCCATATTCCTAGAGAAAATCCATGCCCAGTATAACCAGCCGAGAACACTTGTGCAGCACAATGAAAGACGCTACGAAAGTCGAAGTAGAAAAATTGCAAGCCTGGGGGTGCTTCGTCCAATTGTTGACACGAGGTGTCCTGCAGCCGTAATCAGATGTGGGCCGTGCCACGCTGTCAGCACCTTGCGTAGCCGAGTGGCCAGTGAGGCACTCATAACCGAGTAATCAGCTCCCGTATCGACAAGGGCAGTTACCGTATAACCGTCGACGGAAACAATAATAGCAGCGGAAGTTGTTTTTGAAGTTTCAAAAGAAGGCGCCAGCGGTACTTCGCGAGAGGATTGCGTCAGCGGAGGATATTTGACGGTTCACATGACGCGTCCTCACCCTCGGAGGTCGCCGTTTTCAGTTTCCCTGGTACGGGCTTCCACCATTGACTCCAGCGGAATGAAATGCGGGTCGAGCGCGGTTTGGTGACACGTACCCACGAGGAGGTGGCGACTGTGACTGTCATCGCTGCGGGGCAGGAGGAAGCCGGTTACTTTCTAAGTATTTTTCGATTTCGTGTGGGTGTTCGCCATAGCGCGGGCAACGGGCGTCCGGATGGTATCCCCGCAGACAATTACGTCGGTACTGCAGTTGCGATACATGTGACCAGCCCCCCCACAGTGGAACACAACGGACTGTTGTCGAAAGCGCGCCATACTGTAGACTTGCGCGGACCAGGATGAAAGGCTGCTTGCAGATTCGTGCGGTGGGTTAGACTTGGGAAGCGTCGAGCAATCCCAGCAGGCGGCTGCGAGAAACGTCCCGACGACGGCGCGCAAACCCAAAGAGCATCCGCGTACGAGTACGTGGTGGGTTCGGTACGCGTTGGTGGCGAGCGATGAACCGCTTTGCCGATTTCCTCCCGAATGACGTCCGTAACAGCCGCGGCACTCGGAGGCGCCGGAGCCGATGCGTAAGACTTCTGCAGTTCTCGAAAAATTTGCCGTATTAGCTCGGTAAGGGACTCCCTATCATCATTTGCAGGTACGAGAGAGCATGCAGCAGTCATGGTGCTCTCGCGTTCATACTGCGAGAATCACTGCCGTAGCATACGTTTCATGACTGTTGCCTCACGAACGAACTGAGGCACTGTTGTAGGAGGATTGCGCCGGAGGCCCGCGAAAAGCTGTTCTTTTACGCCTCGCATTAACGGGCGCACCTTCTTGTCTTCTGGCATTAGTGGGTCGGGCCGACGGAACAATCGTGTCATGTCTTAGACAAACATGGCGACCGGTTTCGTTCGCATTTGTAAACTCGAAGACAGTGCCTGTTCTGCTCTTTCTTTCCTGTCGGGGTTGCTGAAGACGCCGCGAAGCAGTGGGTAAAACTCCTGCCCGCTGGTAAATGAGGCTTCGTGTTTCTTGTACCATACTCTTGCCGCGTCTAAAAGGGAAAAGTAGACGTTCTTGAACTTACGGCGATCGTCCTAGTCGTTAGAGGCGGCAACCAGGTCGAAATGGTCCAACCAGTCTTCAATGTCCTCAAAGGCGTCGGCGTGGAACAAGTTAGGCGCGCCAGGCGCGTTGACAATGCATGGTCAATGCATGACAATGCAAACATTTGGGATCCCCTCAGTTTGGTTTGCGGTTGTTGTTGACATATTCCTTACGGAGCTTTCCAGGGGACTGTATGGCGGTGGAAGACCTCGGAGGCGACGGCTGCTTCGATGGATTCCAGCCGTCCCCGAGGTACTGGCGTCGGGAGCTTCCGGTTCAGGACCAGTAGGCATGCGGCGCATGCGTAATTATACTATTATAACCAGGAATTACGTTTAAAGGCAAGTTATAATTGAGCTTAGCAATCTCATAAGAATAAATAGTTATAGGATGCATAATAATATAGTTGTAACGAGCTCCGTATGGTAGATGAGCATTCGATGAAACGGTAAGATTACTTGCGAATGAAAAGTTAAGAGCGCTTAAGCAAGCGTCGCTTTAAACGACATAAACTGCGCCATCTTTCAATTAGTAAGAAATATCACAAGAGGTATTAAGGTCGTGGGAAATCTTTCGGACATCTCTTTTAAGCATTTTAGGTAAAGTATGGGTGAGGAATTGTCTTCATCATTTTTAGTAGAATTAATTATACTTGACTAGCAACGTTATAGAATTGCCAACATACAGAAAAAGAATTGTTTCGATCGTGTTTTTTTCTAAGCCCTCTCGCGGTGCCTTCAACAGCCCTAAACTCTTCCGTTGACCACGTTTCGTATTGCACTCAAGATCACCAATGTCGAAACCTTTCCATGTTCCTGCCTGTGATCACCAGGAGTCAACCGTCCACTGAGTCCTTATGACGTTAATTTATTTATATTGTTATAGTGTTATAGATACTGCACCCCTATTGAAGCTTATTGCAGGAGTAAAGTACAACAAGTACAAGAAACACACGAAAAGGTAGTTGAACAAGATAAAGAAAAAAAGAGCGGCAATTTTCTCACACTATTGCTTCTAAGAAATCTGACCATGCAAATTCACAAGCCGAACCGGCTAACTCGTACCAGCATTCAACAACTCTCGGGAACTAACAGTGTTTGAACATGTTGGTGCGCGAAAAAGAAAGGCCTTATGTTGACGCTGTGACAACGTCTAGTTGGGAAGGCACTGGCATAGGCTACTTAATCATCAACGGATAGTCTACAAGGCACTGTGAAAAATTAAATGTAATAGCTTCACGGAATCGATATGCCGCTTTATAGAAGAGACAAATTCAAAGAATTAACGGCGGACGAGGGCGAAAAATCGCGATCCTAGCGATGACAAATGAAACGAACAGCCCTCCTTTGCACCGATTCAGCTTGTGATGTCACACACTCATATGAGTTCCCCACGCATGAAGCGTACTCTAATACAGGGCGAATGTGTGTTTTACACATTAGTAAGTTAATGTATTTCGGCGATCTATATAACGTTCGTCTTAGTAGTCCAATTTTCTTAGTGCTTTAGGTGTAATGTGATCAATATGCTAAGAATACGGCATGTTGTGTTTGAAGATAATTCCAAGGTATTTGTAAACCTGCACCCGGAGAAATATCTTGTTGTTGACAACCTACACAACCTGTGAAGGAAAAAAGCTGTTCGTGAATGACATTACTACGTTTTCTTGAAAGGTAATGCGTATCGTCCAACCGGTGCACCAGGTGCTAAATCTTATTTTCACGATCTCGATATATTAAATGACTCACTGTCATTGCTCTTTTCGTAGCTATTCGCTTGTTGTTAGATTGTTTCAGAAATTGTTCAACTGCGCTCCTCCTCCTTTTTTCTTTTATTTACATCGCAATTGTTGCGTGTACTCTTCCTTCCATAACTTGTTCTTTTTATTCATTGTGTTCTTTTTTGCTTTACTCTTCTGTAGTTTTCGTTGGCCTTTGATTTATGCGCGCGTGAGCACTCTGACCTTAGGATTGTTCCTGGGCGCGTAAAAATGTTTTGGTTGATGACTGCCAAATGAATGATTGATGATCATTATTACAATTCTGCATTCATAACAGAATTAAAGCATGACGCTACCCTAGTACACAGGAAGCTAGCAACAATGTATTATGTATTCAAATTCAATATTGCTGTTTTAGTATGCGGAAAAGGCAGATGTGCTCCGCTTATGCGTACGCTGCACTAAATTCAATTTGAAGGCGAGTGCACGATAAGAAAAGGAAAATTCTGGTGACTGTCATAAGCGAATTTTAATCTGGACTTGAAAATTTAAGAGAAGCGGCAAAAGCAAATTGCTCATTTTCAATGGGTGTAGCTCGAATCAATGCCAGATATCTGTACCGCTATTACCTTCAATGCTGTTAGAACATGACAATCTGACGTCCTTGGAAAAGATAGTATCTTATCACCATACTTTACCAGCAGGTCTATTTACTTTATGCGAATGGGTGAGTACACGCAAATAAACTCTCAACTTTATTTGCGTCCATGATAGAAACAAAATAGCTATTCGATGAAGACAATGTACTAAAGCACAGCTAATGGCTAAATAAAAAAGAAGGAAAGTGACAGTATTGCCCCTAAGGCGAAGCATTGATTGCGATGACAAGTTATTTCACAGCTATGCGAAGTAAGGATAGTAGTTTTACTGGTTGTATAAGCTTGTCAACCTTCGCGTGATAACTAAATTAACAAGCACAATACCATGCACACTCCGGCAAACATGAACACATCTCACTCAGGGACTGTGAACACTCGATGTCAGAACGCTGGCATGATACAGAACGGCAGCAGCAGCGAGCTAATTTTCTTTCGAGGTTGCCTCTCGCTTGAGAAACCCGCGAATAAACGCAAAATTGCCGCGCGACTGGCCGCTTGAGGGCCTTTGCGTGTAATCGCGGACTGCGTTCAATGTCGGAAAAACACTTTTATGTAGCATGTATTGAGCAGCAGGAAGGTGCATCGGCAGTTTTTCTAGTTGCTCTAAAATTTTCTTTTTGACGCTTTTCATTAAATTATAACATTTGAGAAGTTGACTAATTAATACCAATTGTATGATTAGGTGGAATACAAAAAAAGTAACCTGAGTATCTCTAAGCAACAGAAAACAACATTGCGTTAGTTCTCCCCGGCTACCTAGCATTTGCATATCTTTAAAGTTTGGTGCCACTTACGTGGGACGCCCTGTATAATACATCGAGCGCGAATAACTACGGGCGCAATGAACGCCTACAATAACGCGTGAGTGCGGACCACTGCGGTGGCAAAATCGCAGAGGTGGAAAGAAATATATAAATTCCCGGAGTTGAAAACGCACACACGCGTGCTTTCTGCAGAGAGTCACTGCAGTATTATTTGACATGAAACCTATGCTGACCTTCGTTATCGCCTTAATGGCTAACAATCGCGAAAAAAAATTTGGAGGACGCTTAAGGTTCCCCTTTAAGAGTGGAACGCAATAGCATTCAAAGATCTCTGATGCCTGTCACGCTTCACGGCATCTGCAGCTTATGCAATCTTAATGTTTACAGGAAAACGCTTGCGGTGAACTCTATGCACGAAGACGAGCTTCTGATAGAAACGCAGCTTCTTACGTGTGCCGCGATGCTGTGGAGACGAGCGCAACGCGGAGGTGTTGCAATGAGCCAGGAGCGCCGCTCCGTGGCCTCCGATACGTGCGTGCGCCGGCGCGCGCGAATTTCGGACGTCGTGACTGGTCTATGGATGGTAGAAATGCTAGAAAAGGGGTTTGTGTTTCAGTTTACGCGTAACGTAATTATGTTTTCTCGTATATTCGAATTCCAACCCGACGCTATCATGTCTGTAGGTTGTGTGCGAGTTGTATTTTAATGTTCTAGCGCATTTTACTTTGAACAATTCAGTTAGTGCAGTAAATTCTTTGCGCTACACGGAGGTTCTGCGCGGTTAGGTATGCGTGGTTGAATTTGCATGGTTCGCAATTGTTTTTGCCGATACAATGGTCGACGCTGTACGCCGACGTCGGATTTTCTGCAGCATGGGGCCCTTAACGTTATCGTATTACATTCAAGCGCGTAGCGGACGCCCGTTGCTAGACCGACCGGAAACAACTCTCGACTTTACCACGGGGCGCCTCTGGCTGCTGCTACAGAAAACGCTTCACTTTCATCTATGTATTGGCGCGCCGCTGTGGCCAATCTCCACATATGTTCAGGTATACGGTGATACCGGCTGCAACCCATCGACTTCATATTCGTTTACAGTAAGCAGACAACTAGATGTAGACACCATGAAGCCGCACTATGAAAAAAATGGAACAATAAAAATACAATTGAACTTTTGTCTTACGCTTAGCAGTTAGCGGATGTTTGCAATCGTGGAGTATTTGCAGCCTATAGTAAAAATAAATAACTTCCGGCAGAACCCTTCTAATTATGTACAAGGCAATAAGATGAGCATTCAAGCAATGGAGCGGCACACCATATTGCTGCAGAAATCTTTATTTATAATCTGTAGCGGTGATTCTGAAATTTCCATTGCTTCGGCTACATGCGACATACATCGTCTTTGGGATTGTTCCTCTTTTCTATGATACTCGGTCGCTAGGGTCGGCCATGTAAATGATGGCATGGCGACGGCTGTATGATGACAACGGCTGCCACGCCCAAAGGCCTTGTCTGGTTTACCGGCATCTCTTGGTGTTTCTTGGGCAACATTTTTTTCTAGCAGCGTACGGAAACAAACCCGGAACGACTATCGGGAATCCAACAGTGACGACGTTATCTCTGAATAGTGCGATGACGGAACAACTCTCCGCAAAGTGGTGCGGAGCTTCCGATAATGTCGAGTGCGATGGCAACTTAAAAATCGAAGCTTCGGCAGAAGCATGTGAATATTTTAGGTCGCCGAATGGGTGACATGCGACGGAAGTGGGATGCGACGGGAGACTGAAAACCTCGATGGGATCGTTGAAGTACCACCACGTCAGAACGTACCTTAAGTGAAATTGTTTCTGGACCTAGTTACCTATTACGACAAGTTCAGTCTGAACTCATCCGCAGTGATGGCTTGCTTGTCTTAGCTACTACGTGCACGTTTGAATTGGGGACGGAGACGACAGCAGACTTTCCAAGACGGGAAGGGCCTTCTGGAAAAAGCGAATTTTCTTGCGGATTATTACCCCACTAAAGCGCTTAGCTTACAGTGTGATGCTTCCCTGGCAGGAATCAGGTGGTTTTTTTTAACGACATAGGGGATAGTGTAGGAAGACCGATAGGCTTTTATTGACGTGTCCTAATTGCAGCCTAGCCAAATTACACGCAGCAGAAATAGGAGGCTCTTGGCTTAGCGTTCGAAGCGTTCTCGTTTCGGACCTACATATGGGGCCGACCATTCACTTCTTCACAGACCGCAAGCAGTTGATTGAATTCTTCAGCCTGGACTAGTAAGCACTGAGTGTTGCAAGTTGCTTGTGTGATAGTTGACCAGCGACAACGGTGTTGGGTTGCGCTTGCTCACCAATGCCTTGGACGTATAACTGCAGGACTTGGACTCGGACATTGTTGCTGCCTGTTATTTGACTGACACTAGACACCGACCCCGCCGCACACGTGGCTGTCGGCTTTCTCCACAGCCGAACGAGAACGATTGTCGCATTCCCTTTACCAGCTTTGGTGTCATAAAAGTAGCAAGTGTTATATTCGTGACATGTCGTTAACAGTGACAAATAAACGAGCCAAGCTTATCCGAGGCATGTCTGTTTTGCGCGAGTTTCTAAGAGCGATAAGAGTCTTAGCTTGCTGTAGCAGTGACAAGCAATGTGCACGAACAAAGACAAAAACACAGGACATTGACTCGAAGCACGATATTTAGAAATGTCAGATCGGTTGCCTAGTTGACAACGAAGTTCTTCAATCTTTTTTTTACTTTCCCTGAGATGCGAGTTTCACTTCATCTTTCTCAGAAGTCCTCAATTTCACAACGGTAGACTTTTATATCTGTGGCCCTACCTAATATAACCCCTGATTCTCGTTAATGGTGAGTCGTCAGGAGGCTGACAGAGCTGACCAATTTGGGAGAATTTTGGAAGATTCCTTTTGCGTGCGTACGAGGCTGGTGCACAAAGGGTGAGCTGCCGTTTTCCTGAAATTGAGGAATCAAATTTCCGTATCATTGTTTGACACAAGATGTTTAGAAACGACTCCATTGAGATGTTCCGTACTGTCGGTGACGAAATAGATAACAATGCGTCCAATATTCATGTTTCATGAACCCCTAATTTCAGTCGGTCTCGGCCAAATTATAAAATTTCTGCAAGCGAGCATAAATTGGTGGGAGTTTTGACATTAAAAATTTTACAACCTAATCAGTTGCAGCTGCCCTCCAAGTTAAATTTGAATTTCTAGCATGTAGTCTAAGAGAAAAAGGACAGCACCGGTAATGATGGGAACTAAATAGAATGGCAAGTAATGTGCTCTGTGGGTATTTGCTTGCCATTGAAAAGCATACATTCGGACTTTTCATTTGTTTTTGTCAATGCTGGCCAGAACGTGCTTACTCAGAAGAACTAACTGGTTGCTGCTGCAAAAGCTGTTTTCTTTTATGCAAGAAGTATTCTGTAGTTTCGCGTTAGGGTCACATTGTAAATTTCTTAAATATGAATGCCGAATTTCAATCTGAGTCGTTCTGGCGACAGAAACAACCACTTGAAGCTCCACATCCATTTTTGTGCTTGAGATGTGATACTGTGAAGCTTAGAAGAGCTTGATGTCGTTTTTGAAAGAATGAACGTGAAGAAGCAGCTCTGTAACCGAACATGTCTGGCCATAGCGAAAAATTAGGCACATGATCACACATTAGCAGTAAAGACCACGTGTTTGAAATAAACGCAGTTTCTAGGGGAAAACACCGTTTTTTGTGTAACTTTTTAAGTGCGGTAGAAATTATGGCAGAAAAAAATTAGGCTCAATCCACTCATCCAATATGAACAATATTCTTTCTGGTAGCCAGAAGACGTCCCCCAAGGTGCATGCAAACTTTGAAATGTGGAAATATTGAACACCACATACATTTAGAGTAATTTTAAGGTTTTGTAAAAAAATTATAATAAAATACTCCATTCTTACTTACAGCGTGAGCATATCAGAGACGGACAAGGAAGGTAGACGTAACACGAGCGCTGACTCACGACTAAAGGTTTGTTGCTTACAAATGCTCATATACATAGAGAAACACACGCATGTGTACACCCGCGCATCATTGTGTCAATTACTACAAAGTCGATTGGAAAGTTTAGGATGTTTCACAAGCTGCGAATGGTACACCTTTCGCTCGTCTGAACAGCACAGATTAACGCACGCTGAATGCGTTAATCGACTCCAAAAGTGACGAAGTCAAGTGGACAAACCGTTAGTAGAAGTGTTCTCGCTTCCACTAATGCCAGGAGCTTTGTGTGCACCCATGTAGGATAGCTCGAGGGCATAGCAACCGGGCGTCCGATACATCCAGCCTTGAGGAACCCGAGTCAGTACCCATGGGCTACTCAGATATCCTAAATTATTATAAAGGGGTCAGATTGTAGTACCCACCCCCGGATAAGGATCTAAGCAGAGAGGATGCTGTTGCATGGCGACAACTGCAGACGGGTACTTTCCTGAATCTAAACCTTCTGAATAAAATTTTCCCTACACAATATGAGGCTAAGTGCCCATGGTGCGGAGAGAAACCAGATCTGTACCACATATCATGGGCCTGTCAAAATATTGAGTCCCCAACTATCTATAAAATTAAAAACCCGAGTGCGGAACAGTGGTAGAGAATGCTTTCCAGCGTAAGCTTGAACGGCCAAAAGCGCCTAGTAGAGCGAGCCCGCGGGTTGGCCATACTCAGTGGAGCCTTGGACTAGGGCAACAACCCTGTGATTGCAGACAGAAGAATCCATCAGAAGATGGAAGAGGCTGTCTGAAGCCGCGAAGATCTCTTTTCTAGAGCCCAATAAATGTTTTCCGATCCGATCCGATGTCAGCGTTCCTGCTGAGCAGCTGTGGGTCTTCTTCTACTTCATCGTCATCATCGTCATAATCATCATCATCATCCTATCTAGGAAATTGGAAATCGAAATTGAAGTTTAATTAAAATAGGAAAGTACACAGGAAATGTTGTACAGGACATCTGAATCTCTAGCTCAAGGCTAGTTGGGATCCATGCTAGTTATTATCACAATCTTAACATCAATACAAAGAAGTACAAATAAATCATATATACATAAACATTCATTTAAAACACAAGGCAGGGTACGTGTATTAGCTACGAGAAACCCACAGAAAGGAATTTGTATTTAATAAATTATGCACTGCAAGTGAAAAAGTTAAACATGTGTACACCACTCAGACGAAAACTGTGCAGATAATAGTAATGAGTGATAATGGGATTTCACTGATAGTGAAAAACATTTTGCTTGTTTTAATTCTGTTGGTAAGCTGTCCCATAGGAGTGCTCCAGTGTTGCTTAACCTTCGCCTTCCATATACATTGTGTATTTTTGGCAAGAGAAAATTTCCCTTAAGTGCGCTGCGTGTATTGCTTCTGAAATGTAAAATATTTGATACACTCAAAGGACAGTTAGTGGTTATGCTGTTATGAGTATGCAATATAGCTTTAAGATTCAGTAATAAATTAAAAGGCAGTATATTTAAACTTTGAAACAGCGGCATTGATTTAGCATTGTAATCCGAAAAAGTCATAAATCGCAAGGCCCTTTTCGGAAGAAGTACGATAGGTTCAACATATGAAACGTACGTATTACCCCAAGATGCAATACAGTAGTATAGATGGCTATGGAATATGCTAAAGTAAATTGTTCTCAGAGGTGCAGAGTCGAAGTAATAACGGCATTTATACAGCATAAAACAAGCCTTGCTCAACTTTTTACACAGCAATGCAATGTGAGGCTTCCAATGAAGATGCTCGTCTGGTGTGACACCCAAGTATAGAATTGAACTCACCCGCTCAAGTATATTATGGTTTAGAGAAAGCGAATGACAGTCTTTTAGTGGTGCTTTCCACGAAGTAAAGAGAATATATTTAGTTTTCTTGATATTCAGAGTTAGCTTATTTGACGCGAACCACTGGTTAACACTCCGAAGTTCATTATTAGCCACTTGAAATGTTTTGTCCGTGGAGTCTAGCGCACAAAGTAGAACAGTGTCGTCTGCATACATCACAGCAGAGACGTTTTCTAAGGTATCAGGAAGATCGTTTACAAATAAACAAAAAATATTGGCCCTAGTACTGAGCCTTGTCGGACCCCTGTAACAATGCAAGAAACATCGGATTTGGTATCTGCAATGGAAAGTAGTTGTTTTCTGTTATTGAGATAGCTGCGGAAAAATTGAAGAGTTAGACCTCGGAAACCATAGCATTCTAACTTATTTCGCAGGATGTCATGATCCACAGTTATACCCTCTTTAGGACAAACGCATCTCCCATACCTGTCCAACTACCCCAGTTGTGAACTAATTGTGGCGACGTTGTCCCCATGAAACTTCTTAAACTCATCCGCCCACCTAACTTTCTGCCGCACCCTGCTACACTTCCCTTCACTTGGAATCCAGTCCGTAACTGTTACATCGTAAGTCGGACACTGCGCTTGACGCAGGCGAGGCAGACACACGCTGACAAGCTGGAAGAATGGGCGTTTATTTGCAGTGCACGTCGGAATATAAAGACAGGTTAGGGAAGGAGGGGAAGGGAAGCGAAGTAAGAAAACATAAGATAGGCAACCAGATTGGCACGTGTAGCTGTAGACTTCAGCTGAGAAATGATAAGAAGAACACTGCAGTTATAACAGTGACCCTTAATGACTATCGGTTATCTTCCCTCCTCATTACATGTCCTGCCCATGCCCATTTCTTTTTCTCGATTTCTACTAAGATGTCATTACCTCGCGTTTGTTCTCTCACCCAATCTGTTTTATCCCGTAACGTTATGCCATCAATCTTCTTTCCATAGCTCGTTGAGTCGTCCTCAAGTTAAGTAGAGCCCTTTTCTGAAGCCTCCAGGTTTCTACCCCGTACGTGAGTACTGGTAAGAGACAGCTGCTATACACTGTTCTCTGTAGCGATAGTGGTAACCTGCTGTTCATGATCTGGGAATGCCTACCAAACGCACCCCAGACCAGTCTTATTCTTCTGATTATTTCAGTCTCATGATCCGGATTCGCCGTCACTAATTGCCCTAAGTAGCTATATTCCTTTAAATCTTCCAGTGCCTCGCTACCTATCGTAAACTGCGATTCTCTTCCGAGACTGTTAAACATTAACTTAGTTTTCTGCAGAATCATTTTTAGACCCAGCTTTCTGCTTTGCCTCTCCAGGTCAGTGAGCATGCACTACAATTGGTCCCCTGACTTACTAAGCAAGGCAATATCATCAGCGAATCGCACGTTACTAAGGTATTCTCCATTAACTCTTATCCCCAATTCTTCCCAATCCAGGTCCCGGAATACCTCCTGTAAACACGCTGTGAATAGCATTGTAGATGTCGTATCTCCCTGCCTGAAGCATTTCATTATTGGGACATTGCTGCTTTCTTTATGGAGGACGACGGTGCCTGTGGAGGCGCTATAGATATCTTTCGGTATTTTTACATGCGGCTCGTCTACACCCTGATTCCGTAATTCCGTAAATCTCTGTAGAAGTCCTCAGCCACTGTTTGCTACCTGGCACTGGTGTAAGGAAATTTTGCTCGAAAAGGAAAAAAGTGACGAAAACGTACAAAAAAAAGAATAAGGACGTTCACATCATAGGTGTGAACAAAGCACTCGATCGCAAAAAGGCGCAGTATTGCTTCCATGAAATTTTCTTATGATTAGCTGCGTCTACGCTCTCCCAATTACTCGTGATCTTAAATCCGTTGCCTATCTCATACATATATTTTGGGATATATCACTCTTTTGTATGTTTACACGTTTTTGCCTTTTTTATGTCTGCAGCTATCATATTCTGCAAAAAGCATGACCATATTCAATCAAGCAAGGATCATCTTCCTACTAATATGTGCCGAATGGTGCATTGTTCAAGGTGAGTGCTGTTTTCTTACCAGCACCTAATCAGCATTTATTAGGAATCTTCTTCCGAGTGGGAGTACGAAAGAAGGCGCGATTGCTCGGTGTAGCGAATTGGTGACGTAGTGAAAATAGTGAAACTAGTGAACGTAGTGAAACTGTCATAGGCCTGTTTTTCCTAGTGGTTTGCTGCTATACCTAAACAAAAACGGAACACCGGGCATACGGCAAAGATAAGTGAATGGTAATTACCTTGAAGATGTACCATCAACCTGATGTCTACCACATTTGCGGAAACAATTAAACAACACAGAGAATACCCGAAATAGACACTCTCAGATTCAATATGCACTACTACATTTAGATCCCAACTGACAGCCACTACTCATTAACCTCAGCATAATACCTCCTGAAAGCAGTGCTATTGCACGCCAAATAACTCTTCCGTATTGCCAACGGTCGGGGACCCTCTCGCATGTAACCGTTGTTCTGCCCCAAGCAAAGGCGGTATTTCGTTGAAGCACCCATCGTGCCCTGCGAAGAGATATCATAAAATTCACGCGGCAATCAGATGGCACTTCGCCAATTTGGGCACCTGTATGTCGCCATGCCTGGTCGTAGGCTGCGCAGGTGAACGCATTAGACAAGACCGTCAATTGTATTTCTGAGGCCGGTGATCGCCCTCCTTCTGGCAGAGTTTCAAATTATGATTTCGCCCTGATTTATGTTATAAGAAGCCGGAGCTCCGGTTGCGCGACTGAGGATGACGCAATCCATCCTGGATGGTGTCTCTTTCGAAGACAACGTTACGATCGACTGCGTGGATAGTAAAGTCTTTTTCATGGCAGCACGGCTCCTGCAAGAGAAAGTCACTTGTTTAAGGAGTACATGGTAGCGCAATGTAGAAACAAATAATTAATATGAGGTAGTACGAAAGAAAATAGCGAGCGCTAAACTTTAACGGGTTATTCGCCGAGCGACATCGTAGAAATCCAAAACTTTTGCATGCGCGGAGCAGTCACGTTAAAAAAAATTCGAAGGTGATTCAAGCTCCAGTTGAAGTCAGTGAAATACAACCTCTGCGTAAGAGAGTTGGGGATGAGACAGGGGCCGAGTCACTGCGCACGGCTCTCTATCGCATCTCACCTCACCTGAGGTTAGCAGGAGGCGCGTCGGACGGAATTATATTGCGATAGCTAGTATATGGACACTGCAGGCGCATTTTTGCGGTCGCCGCACGTCGTTGCGGTATGTGCGAGGTAAAACACGCGAGGGAAGGCAACGATCGCGGCTCGCTCTGGAGCGCGGGGAGGAGAAAACGTGAGAAAATGCGCCGCCTTCAGTTGCGCGCAAGCCCGGAGGAGCGGTGAGTTGAGGGGAGATATTGGCGGCGAGATGTTAGGGAGTCGACATCTATCGGAAGCGCCTCGCTGGCATAGTATGAGGGATCACGCGGCGCGCTCCTCATAGGTTTTGCTGTCAGCGCTCACTGAAAACACCACGCGCGAGCTCTCCCGGACATTTCTGTAAGTATATTCGAAACGAGAGAAGTTGTTTACTGTCTAAATAATAATCTTGGGCAAACTGAAAGCCCACAATCGTTTACAGACGCTATCTCTTTACCGAATACGTACAGTGAACGCCACTGCGCGCGGTCGCCGCGATGGAGTCTCCCAAACCGGCTTCTTGCGTGAAAGGTAGGTAAACGCTGAGAGCAAACTATGTGAAATATGTTCTTATAGTGTTTGTATAACTAAATGGAGCGTAATAGAAAGAAGCCTCAATGCAGCGATCGCGCACATTCGCAGCGACCGACTGCGCGTCTGCATCCTTGTCCGCGCACTGTTTCGCATTCTCCGCGCGCGCGTTCTCGCACCGTGCCATGAGCTTTAGGCCGCAGAATATGAGCATTTGACAGTATACAAGCAACCATTGTTACGTGGGAGCTATCAGAGCTGTTCAAAAATAACTTAATTGTAGAGACTTCGACGCCTACAGGGACTATGATGTGCCGTCGCGACGATTCGATCTTTTTTTTCTTCTAAATTCTTTGACTTTTCAATGTTATATATCGAGTTGCGTCGCAGTGTATGTTTATCGGTGTTCTCAGCGTGCAACTTCCTGCTGCTTCTTTTTTTTAATCCAGTGCATTAATTCATAACACAAACATGCCCGTATGCCATACTTTTATTTAATTGTGCTTCTTACCGCTGCCTTTCCACTCCATTGAACTTGCCAGTATCTATAGCATCGACAAGTGCATACATCAAACCGTCATGGCATTAGTCGGGCAGCGCACTCGGGCGAGCGTCTCAGTGCGCGTTTTCCGAACATCGCAGACCCGGCGCCGTAGCAGAATCTTGCTCGCGTCTGTACTTGCTGCATACCCGAGTTGTAGGCGATGACTGTTTGCCAGTTTTATGCTTCGCGAGCCAAGCTTCACGCAGCTTCTTGTCCTGCGGCTACGTGTGAATAAGGCTGACACCGGCCTCCGTTACGTGCGTCCGGCCCTGCGGCACTGAGCAGTAGCCTACCATGTTGCGCGCTTTCAAAGGCAGCCACTACCTATTGTAGTGCTTTCAAGCGTTCTAAAGGAGACACTCGAAGCGGGAAAATTTCCCCACTAAATGAGGACCGCAGCGTATGAGGGAATTCAAACTCGTTTTTAGCTCGCTTCGACGCTCCCGAAGCAGCCGACGCGGCCGCTATGTCCACGTGATCCCTCCTAGCACGTCACTCCGATGGTGGCGCCAGATTTTCCAGTGGTGGAGCTCGAGGCCAATAGAGGGCAGGGCGGCGTTGTGCTCTGGCAGCAACAGCGCATTACGCGACCGGGTGCAAGGGGAACTGACAATCGAGGGAAGGGGGAGGGTGGGAGGGATCAGACGCGGCGGCTTCGTCTCAGCTAACATGTGCGTACGTTGCACGGCCGCCGACGGTCGCGCGCGCGCTATCTTGGAAGGGATCTTCTGACGGCTCACACCTTTGTGCGCGCTGAGTTCTCGCCGCACTTCGGTTCTGGCGATAGACGGCACGAATGTCACTTTGCTCGCTGCTGCTGCCGCGCGTGCGCACACCAACGCTTTGGCAGCGACTGTCCGCGCTCATCAAGTGTAGTGTGACGTGTTCGTGTTTGCTTGTGCGCGCTACATGTGAATTCCGTTAGTAAGCGAATACTTCCACGTTTATATGGTCGATAAAAGCTACTACCCTCAATTTGTGTAGGAGTCTACTAATTTGCTATCGCAATCAATGCTTCGCCTTTCGGGCGAAACTGCGACTTCTTTAGTGGACGTCTTGGGGATCGGCGCACATTTTCACGAATGATGATGTCGTAGTTCTTATAATTTCTTGGATTTGCCGTGTCAAAACTGCGATTTGATTATCTGGCACGCAGTTACGGGGAAAAGGCATCAACGGCGCAACGGATGAGGCTTGTAAGGGTTGAGGTCGGGCATGAAATAGATAGCAGCTGGCTCATGCCTTAATCCAACTCATCCACGCTGAGGACGTTGTTGAAGGGAGAGACTTGATCTCATCGAGAACGAGGAATATGGGATTTATTTACAGTATCTACATGAGAACTTTACAGTTCATCAGTCTAGCATGACTGAAAAAGAATGCACACTGAAGAGCCGACAATGGCTGCTTATAAACGCTCTGTCCGCCCTAGATCCATAGGTAAGGGAAAACGGTCGTTCAACCTTCGACCGATGGGGCGTCCAAAGTCATCGTCGCCGACCCGCCCTTGAGGGGGAGGGTTTACACACTCACTTCCGCACAGGTTTCACTGAGCACACCGACGTGAGAAGGTTCTCGCGGACAAGGGTCCTGCCCCGGGCAGGCGCCTCTGGATCCCTGAGTTGACCCCGCAGACAGTGGCCGCCGCATCTCTCTATTGACTGACGACTTCTAAGGTGCGTGAGACGGCGCCGCAAAGCATCTTGCTCCAGGAGTTCCCCCACTTCAAACAAACCGTGACAGTGACGGCGAATTCACTAACAATACTTGGTCCGCCGACCGCGTCTAGACATCCCGGCGCAGCACGGCTGGGGAAGCCGCGCATGGTCGTCCTTACAAAGCGAGTCGCCGCAGCAGACATGCCGGCGCGAACGGGTTGTTGACGAGGCGTATTGTCGTCCTTACAAAACGAGTCGCCGCAGCGGGCCGCGCAGTTTTCGACTGTCGCTTCCCCGAAGGTCCCTAGCCCCCGTAGGTCGAACGTAACAGGCATCTCTGCTAGATTTCCTGACTTGGAATCGAGCCACTGGACAATTTCATTGACTTAATCATAAAAAAATCACAATATTGCCACAAGAGCGAAAGGATGAATCTGATAGCAACATGAGAGAATATTACGCGAAGGAACGCTCGCAGCTTTAGTTTCAGCATGAACCACAGACAGCATACGCTGGCTAAGAAACGCGCGTGACGTGAGCTGTGCAGACACATATGGACAGAAAAAGCTCGGCGACCACGAGTAGCATGGGATAGAACTATAGGTTCTTGTCGACATTGTCTCCTTGTGTCTCCTTGTGTCGGGCACGATGTGCGTTCGCTTCGTGCTTTCCAACTACAGGGTTTTGTCAGTGATGTCGCTTAGCCTCGGCCTCCTGCTTCCGCATCGCCGCGTCTGTACGCACCCGGCGTTGTGCTGCAGCGTGCACCACACATGCTGCAGCACGTTGTTCCTGCGTCTGGACCACGGAGTAGTCTTGGTGCGTATGTGTGTCCTAGTTGTGCTTCTGTGTGATTAGCGTGTCGCGGCAGCTTCTCGGCAGACGGCCTGTCAATTGACTCACGGATACATTTTCATGCGATGTGAGAGACACGGTGCTTCGTTGGAGAAACCCCGGGCCGACAGTTAGTACCATGGCTACTATAGGAGCCGAAAATCGGTGGCACAAGCTGGTAAGGTGTGCATATTGCTCAGCAGACCATAAATATGATCGCTCAGCGCAAACGAGGGAAGAAGGAAGGCAACAAGGGATGCACCAACGGTGAGGCCGGAGGTCTCACCCTATATGCACCGTGTAACCCACAGCTTAAAGAATGTTGCAGACAGACATGAGGTGCCAGTCGTATTCTCTGCCCCGTGCAAGCTCGACCAGCTGCGTACACGCATTTTTTCTGATGGGAGCAAGAAACTGGTTGTTGTAAAATACATGCCAAGCGTACACAAAACGTGCTACCGGAGTCCTGTGTGAGTTTCTGCTGTCTTGCCGCAAGAGATATATCGGCCAGACAGGGCGATACATAAAAGAGCGTGTTTGGGTACATGAGCTGTCACGGAACGGTAAAGGCGAAGCACATTTGCCCAAGGACTGCAATTTACATCTATGTAAGCCACGATTGGACAAGATACGGAATCTAGGTAAGAGCAGGGACACCACGGCAAGTGCATTGTTAAAGGCATATTGCATTAAGGAGAGAGGCTCGTCTTGTATTAGCGACACATCAGTTTTACTTTGGTAAGAAGAAGGTTTTGTGATGGCCGGCTGTGATTGGGGTGTTGCGCGATTGAAGCTGTTCTACATGTTACGCATTCGCTTGCATGCATATGTTGGCTGATATACGATTTAGAATAAGCAGACGAAAGTTGGCGCTCCCCTTGTTATTTCCTTCATCGTCTTCGCTAAGCGATCATATTTATGGTCTACTGAGCGATATAAACTGACTAGTCAAGCAACATGTACTTCCGAGGGTATGCACAGCTGTATTCCAATTCTCTGTACCAAGCAGATCTGTGCAACCGGAATTCATAAGATAGAGATTCCTCTGTGTAGCGTTCTGTTCGATTCGGACACATACACGTATCTGTCTGTCTGTCTAGTGGGTCAAGTTGCCTACCTCTTTGGGCTCCTCTGTTTACGCGTCGCGTAGTAGTGTCGTCGTGGTCGTTGCATTGTCATCATCCTAGCTACGTAATCAATTACTTTTCTCATGCCGTCGTCGTCATGCCTTCCACTACGAACCAGTGGCCCAAGTTGTCTGATTGAATCACTAGGCATGGGCTAGTGGTTGGTTGCATCGTCATTAAAGCTTTTTCATCCGACATTCGTCATGCCGTCACCGCCTCACAGTTAGCAGGCATTTGTTCTTACACCGCCTTATTTATACCATCGTGGTCATTCAGTGATCATCATTCCAGCCTAGTGATCTGACTCTCGCCATTCTTTCATTGTGGTGCCTTGTACTCCTATCCAGGGGTCGAAGTTGTCTAAAGATTAGTCTACTAGGTATGTGTTCGGGATCATCACGCCATCGTGGTCGTTGCATTGCCGCCATTAGAGCCTTGTCATCCGACTCGTGTCATGCCATCGTCAACATGACATCGTTGCTTCACAGTCGTCATGCCATCGTCACGATGCGGTCGCTATATTCGTGTCATCACCTCACTAACCTGATCGCACGGTCGTCGTCTCGTGGTCTTCGTACCACGTTAGTCGTTTTGTCGACGTCAATCTTCTTTCATAAGTGTATTGTAGTCATACTGGCGGGATTTAATCGTGGCTATGCTACCTTTGTCAAGACGTCATCGTTAGACAGTCCCTGTCATGACTCATTTTTCAGACAATGTCATCATGGTTATATCATCATTGTCACTGTAGTTTTCTCATCCGACTCTCGACATGCCGCGTTCGTCACACAGTCGTCGTCCTGCATGTTTCTCGATAAACCCATTATCGCTCTATTGTCATCACGCACTATCGTCACCCCAATCTCGTCATGCCGGTGTCATGGCGTCGTCGTCATGTAGTCGTCTTTACGCATTCGTTGTCCTACTGTCGTAGGGATTCCGCGGTGGTGTTCCATCATCATCATTGTAACTTTGACATCCGACTTTCATCATGCCGTCCTCATCACACCATATTCGTCATACAGCTTCCGTAATACAGTCCTCGTCACGTCATTCTCATCAAAAACTCTCCGTTATCCCATTGTCGTGACGCCGTTGCCATGACGCCGTCATCACTGTATCAACATCATGCAGTCATCGTCACTCATTTGTTGTCATAACGCCGTAGGGATACCATCGCGGTCCATTTCATCGTAATCGCTATAACGTATACATCCGACTCTTGTGCTGTTGTCATCTACGCCATTGTCATTATGTCATCGTTTTCAACCTCTCGTTTCATAGTCGTCATCACTTGAGCAGCATCATCCCATCGTTGTCATGTCTTCGTCACTATATCGACATGATTCGTTCTTCAATTTAACCTTCTCATGTTGTCGTCATTCAATCGTGATAATGCCCTCGTCATCATTTTGTCTTCGTCACATAGACGCTATCATGAATCCTTTGTCATACTGTCGCCATACCGCCTCGCTTGTGGCATCATAGTAATTACCACTCATTCATCCTCTTCCTGGCATACCGTCGTTGTGCCATCAGCGTCACTCCAGTTTCGTTGTCCGACTTTCGTCACGCCATCGCCGTACCGCCATCGTTGTCTACAAGTTTCGTGATGCGGTCATTGTCAAGTTATCATCATCATAGGCTCGTGGCTATCCCATGGTCATCATGCCGTCACTGCATCGTCGCCATACAGTCGTCTTCGTGCATTCGCGGTCACACCGTCGTCAGAATGCCGACGTGGTCATTCCATCGTCATCACGGTAACTTCGACAACCGACTGTCATCATGCCGTCGTCGTCATGGCGTTATCGTTATGCCACCACGGTCGCGCTGACTATCACCATCGTCATCACTTGGGTAACGTCATCCTATTGTCATCACGCCTACCTCGATCCACCAATGTCCTTTCTTTTTCATAATTATAAGGTAATATTAGTTTCATCATTCATTCGCGATTATGGCGTAGTTGTCATTGTATTGTTGTCATTGGGTCATTGTCACAAACCCTTGGTTTTACTATCGCCGTCATACCGTCTCGTTTGTGACATCGTCGCCATACCCGCTTCTTCATCTCATCGTCATCATGTTGTCGCCTTCATGTTGTCATGGTTATTACAACGACATATTTCAATAATCGGCATCTCTCTGCTGACTTGCCATCTTCATTATGCGCATTTTTATTATATGGTACTAAGGAGAATCAATGAATAGGCGAGACGTGTATGGGTTAAAAGACAAAGCCCGCAATATTATTACTATTATGGATGAGATAGCTCAAGTGGCTGAGGAGTTCTGTAGAGATTTATACAGTACCAGTGGCGCCCATGACGATAATGGAAGAGAGAATAGTATAGAGTAATTTGAAATGCCACAAGTAATGCCGGAAAAAGTAAACAAAGCCTTGGTAGCTATGCAAAGGGGGAAGACAGATGGGGAGGATCAGGTAACAGCAGATTTGTTGAAGGATGGTGGGCAGATTGCTTTAGAAAAACTGGCCACCCTCTATACGCAATGCCTCATGACCTCGAGCGTACCGGAATCTTAGAAGAACGCTGACATAATCATAATCCATTAGAAAGGGGACGCCAAAGACTTCAAAAGTTATAGACCGATCAGCTTACTGTCCGTTGCCTACAAAGTATTTACTAAGGTAATCGCAAATAGAATCAGGAACACCTTAGACTTCTGTCAACCAAAAGGCCCAGGCAGGATTCCGTAAAGGCTACTCAACAATAGACCATATTCACACTGTCAATCAAGTGATAGAGAAATGTGCAGAATATAACCAACCCTTACATATAGCTTTCATTGATTACGAGAAAGCGTTTGATTCAGTCGAAACCTCAGCAGTCATGGAGGCATTACGGAATCAGGGTGTAGACGAGCCGTATGTGAAAATACTGAAATATATCTATAGCGGCTCCACAGCCACCGTAGTCCTCCACAAAGAAACCAACAAAATCCCAATAAAGAAAGGCGTCAGGCAGGGAGATACGATCTGTACAACGCTATTCATAGCGTGTGTACAGGAGGTATTCTGAGACCTGGAATGGGATGAATTTGGGATAAGAGTTATTGGAGAATGCTTTAGTAACTTGCGATTCGCTGATGATATTGCCTTGCTTAGTAGCTCAGGAGGCCAGTTGCAATACATGGTCTCTGACCTGGAGAGACAAAGCAGAAGAGTGGGTCTAAAAATTAATCTGCAGAAAACAAAAGTAATGTTTAACAGTCTCGGAAGAGAACAGCAGTTTTCGATAGGTAGCGAGGCACTGGAAGTGGTAAGGAAATACATCTACTTACGGCAGGTAGTGACCGCGGATCCGGCTCATGAGACGGAAATAAACAGAAGAATGAGAATGGGCTGTGGTGCGTTTGTCAGGCATTATCAGATCATGAACAGCTGGTTGTCATTATCCCTTAAGAGAAAAGTGTATAACAGATGTGTCTTACCAGTACTAACGGACGGGGCAGAAACCTGGAGTCTTACGAAAAGGGTTCTTCTTAAATTGAGGATGAGGCAACGACCTATGGAAAGAAGAATGGTGGGTGTAATGTTAAGGGATAAGAAAAGAGCAGATTGGGTGAGGGAACAAACGCGAGTTAATGACATCTTAGTTGAAATCAAGAAAGAATGGGCATGGGCAGAACATGTTATGAGGAGAGAAGGTAACTGATGCTCATTAAGGGTTACGGACTGGATTCCGAGGGAAAGGAAACGTAGCAGGGGGCGGCAGAAAGTTTGGTGGGCGGATATGATGAAGAAGTTTGCAGGAACAACATCGGCAGAATTAGTACATGAGCGGGGTAGTTAGAGAAGTTTGGGAGAGGCCTCTGCCCTGCAGTGGGCGTAATCATAATGATGATGATGATGATGATGATGAAGGAGGTGTTGCCTTTACTTGACCTCGTATACTCCTTTTCTCGTAGAGCATTAAAAATAATTAACCCTAACGCAATAAATCTAATAATCAACTGAAAATTGTAGTAACGCGAAGTCCAGTCACGTAAGTGCACTAATGCTTCACGAAAAGTGAAAGTAAACTCAGAAGCACACCAACGCAACGTCCAGTCTCATATAAGTGCACTAAAGCGAACACAAATTTCAGGTCACATCGCTACACTAAAATCAGGGCACATAAGAAAGCACGGATTAGATTCAAATGAAGGTAAATTATTCCAGGCATTGAATTGGCCAAAGCCGCATTAGGCCATGGAGCTAAGTTCTGCTAGAGGCTGAAGGGCCTGTGGCCTAATGTCACTATATCACGTGTTAAGCGTTGCCTGCCTGTGTCATGTCGCGAACTATATACCTGAACATGCTGTACATCCTCTTCCGTGAGGCCACAAGTGCATTCTGGACTCTCAGCTTTTGAGATTTTATGTAGAATGTGCTTTGTGTAAGCGGTACAGAGCCGCAGACAAATGAATGAGGGTTTCAAAGGGTCTGTTTGTATCATAAGTGGACGGAATTTTAAATTGATGTGATGCGTCAATGTGAAATAAATGTCACGCTTTCGAGTTCTGATCAAACCACCTCGCTTTGGAACCAATGGGTACTATCTGTCTTTGTATGTGGCGCGATTCGCCTCGCGTTAGAGGGAGACCATTTGTGGCGTTATTACATGTCATTCTCCAGCTGCCTTGCCTGCTTAAACATTTCCGCGGATATCGCAGTGACCAGGTACCCATTGGAAGAACACTGTGCGATTCCATTCATTTGCTTTATTGAGTTTGTTTAGTGTCTCCTAAACTAACGCTATGTTTTGCGAATTTATGACGTCACTATGAAGTGGAAACAAAGCTACCTGTTAATCAAAGGATGGCCCGCTGTTCCGCTTTTTGCATTGAATTTATGTATTGCAACAAATGCAATATTGCAAGAATTTCTGCTGCTGCTGATGATGTCGTGGGAGTTAGTTTAAACGTCTGTATTTGGTGCTATTCTGGAATGACAAAGGCAGCTGTAAAGATTTTGTCTACAGAAGACTCTGTAGAAAATTGTGTTGTCTTAATATGTGAAAAGGCTGTACCTCAAGACGCAGCTGAACACCCTTTAGATATCCTCCGGTGAAAGGCAGTATAGCCGTCTTAATGTACAACAGTTCCATTCTTCTTTTCTTTAAGAATTTTTCCGAAATATTTAGGCTTTCCTGCAAAGTTGATTGAACAAGTGCGGTACTTTAACCAGAGGCCCAAATACAAACACCATGCACAGGTGTAGAGTAGTGTAGCGCAGTTGGAAATCTCCGCTCTAAATCCGACATTACGCATTTAAAGAGAAACGGACCTAAGACACTGCCTTGTGCGACTTCCTTGAATGAGAATAGGCGAGCAACTTTTCCTTCGTGCTTCTGGATAAATACTGATCAGACATTCAAGAAGTTGGATATCCGCCGTAGCCCCGTTCCAAAACCTCAGTTCTAGCAGCTCACCTAATATATAAGCCTTTTGTTATTTGGTTTTTGTGTTCGATCAATATCATTCCATCTTCGTCACTACATCGTCGCTGCATCGGCGTCATACAGTCGTCGTCAAGCCTCCATGCTGATGGGTGACCTTGGCAAGCGAGTGCCCTAAGAAAGTGAGACGACATCAGGGTATGGGCATATAGTCGAAGAAACGGAAGTCTGTTACCACTACACGCGTTAAATCGATGTGACTTCAGAAATATGGCGTATATGTTCATTGCTGGATCGCTATTCGCATTAATGTCGATGGTGATCGTGAGATTAGGTGTGACGTCTTTCCCTGTTCCCGCTTTTGGGTAACCAGCCTAGTAATTATATTGTGGTTTTAGCACGTAAAGTCCACGGTTATTTTATTGTGCGTACAAAAGAAAAACAAAAGAAAAACGTGTCCAAGCAGCAGTGTCTGGCGCACCGAGAATGGCTGTTTGACCGAGACGAGATTACAATGAGGTTGTGTCTGTGGCAGGAAATTATTGCGTCCATATGGACCAATGCGCAGTATGGCGTGCTGCACTGTGGTGTGCGGGGGTGTGCCATTATGATCGTGGACTACACTAATTTCAAGAATGTGGCTGGTATCATCTACAACCGATCTCCTTGCTGTTAGCCGCTCCATGCTTACATTTACTCTTCATTACGGGGAGCAAGCATTTCTCTTTACTCATGTGTTTTAGCATCGGAACGACGGTATATGAGAGGGGGGCCATCGTTGCCCGTACTGATTTAAACGTTTTCCAGGGACTCCATTTCATCCGCTTGCAACTTATGTTGTCGCTTATCGCAAGAGGTGTAGGCATTCTTTGGAACCCACGCGAATGTTATTGCTGATTCTATCTGGAGTATATGTTCTCGCCGAAAATAATTTGATGAGGTTGTAGGCGCGACACGAATAGGGTTGTCATTTTTGGAAGGTGCACGAGCACGAGCGATTGCGTTAACCTCGCGTACAACTTCCTGTGGCTATGAAGGGAAACTTACGGGCGTGCGACAGCTGCATCTGTGTTACCGCGCCAAGTCGTCCGGCAGTGTTTGACAGTGATTTGAGTGAACAGAGGCTGAATCGACGCGGCTTCCATGTGCGACAGACGCGGAAAGGAAAAGCCGCAAAATAACTAAACCTCTACTCTTCGTGGTGTGTTCTTTCTTGTCTAACTGTTGCTAATAGGGTGCTTATGTTTCGTCTTCCCCAGCCTAAACTTACGAGGATTAAAACAAGGTACTCTTTTCAGAAGCGCTGTCACTTCTACGCGCTTTGCCTCCGTAGCTTTCCCTTCATAGCCACAGAAAGTTGTCCGCGATTATAGAACCTTCGAGGAGTCTCGCATAAAAGCCGACGCGCTTGATTCGCAGATCATATGTTCGGCAGTTATCGACTGTGCTCGCCGCTGTAGTTGTGCTTTGAAAGTCACTTCGTTTTAGAGGCACAAGTTTGCCCAATAAGGAGTTAGTTTCTTGATACGCAGTCTTCCTGTAGTGTGGTATTCAGCGTCACTACAATCTGACACCATTGAGGCTGCACTGACGTAGTAGATTCTCCATTTGATTCATCTCTGCAGTCTCAACCATCTTTTGTCGTCTGGTTTGGATGCCTGGTTGACTCATCATCAGAGATTTCATGTCTAGGCACTACAAATGCTCTTTTAGGTTCAATAACAAACAATAAACCTGCAATTTATGACTTATATGGACGCCAAAGACTGATTTCGCCATGTATAGGTTCAATTTAAGAACTACCGCTATTCATGTGGGGATAAATTATGATTTTATAAAGAACACAGCCGACTAAGCTCTAATATTATGCATTCATGTTTTTGCCGATAGAATGGAGCGATGGACGATGTGCAAGTTACATGATTTATATGAAAGATAGCATAACTAGACACAAGTATAAAAAAGTTGTGCATTTAGGGACAAAGAAGCACCATTTAAGAAATTTATTGGTTCATGTTGTGCATTTTTACTGAGTATAAGTTTGCATGCAGTAAAGGAACACACTCAACATCCACCGAAATTAGTGGCACATGCTCGTAATTCCCAACGTGGAATGGTCTTGTTTCCTCTGGAATTGCGGAATATTCTCCATTCAGAGCCTTCGACAGTTCTTTCAGTAATGAAAGTCTGAGGTTTTCGTTCAAGATGGGTTGATGTTGCGAACCACCTTTTAGCAGCTGTTACAATTCGGATTGGGACGGACCTTTACTGAACGTGGAAAATGAGCCCCACGTTGCAGGTCACAGTTGCGCCCGAGCACTCCACTTTTTCGATAATCTCTGCAAAAAAACCTGAAGTTAGCGCACAACTACGCTAAGCCACCTTCATCTGTTTGGTCCCGTAGAGCAGTTTGAGGCCTTCTTACAGCGACACTCTCGTCTCATACAAAACTGCTAACAACAGCCCTTACACCGGCATTGTTCGTTGAATATTCCGCTGCCTTATGTGAAGTTCCCCAGCGGGTGATAGCATTATAAACAAGATGAAGGTAGTGCGAAACAGGGGAAAAGGCATTTTTCTATCCTGAAAATTCAATACAGGCACCTACTTCGAAACAGGCATCTATAGGCACAATAAAGGAACACTAAAATGTTCCAAGACCAATATTTCGGGTATATATAATAAAAGTACGAAAGATAATTACAAAACAAATAAAACTGTTATTTTGCTTAATGTTCCAGTCTCATCACTTAGAAGTTTATTTTCATCGTTCATCGTTTATTTTCCATGTCTTTACATAATTCCTTTATGCTCGGTTTTTGGCCGGTACCAGGCATTATGGTCTAAGCAATTTGCTGATATTTGCAAAGAGAGTGGTTATAGGATCACGCAAACATCCGTTCCGCAGAATGAGCCAGTCTAGTAGCAGACTGCACATGTGCTTACCTGGTAACCTCTCAGAGGGCCTAAGCTATTGCGGTTGGCGTCATATATCACAGCGATTCTTGTGAAAGCGCGATAACGAATTACTTGTAGTCGTGCGATAGATCGTGCTCAGATAAATACAAATAAGCAACAGCAGATAAACGCTACACCGTTCTGATAGACAAATAAACGTGTCCCCACTACGCTTTCAGAATGGGCGTTTCTGAATAATGACAGCTAAAGCGTGTACTTAAGGAACAGGGCACGAACTGTGGGGAATACGTTCTC
Organism: Dermacentor variabilis; assembly: GCF_050947875.1. Classification (NCBI taxonomy): domain Eukaryota; kingdom Metazoa; phylum Arthropoda; class Arachnida; order Ixodida; family Ixodidae; genus Dermacentor; species Dermacentor variabilis. The sequence continues at coordinate 74,885,970 of NC_134574.1, forward strand.
GGACGAATATCGGCGCAAATGAATACGGAACGAGAAAGATGGCAAGCAGCAGTTTTCTGCTGCATGAACTGGCTTTGCGGTACTAAAGAGTCGCATATGATGACACAGCTGTTTTCTTACGCGGACGGAAATGTAAATACCGAAAGTGTTTGCATTCCACCTGCACAGTATATAGCCACTGCAGTTGGTAAATGAACCTATGACATCTCGGTTAGCGACGGAACGTTCACCTCATAATTCGCTGGGCGAATGCAGCTATTGCATACAGTCAGCATGTATGGGGTCTTAGGCGTTGTTGTAGCGCAAATCTACGAGTCTGCCGACGCGAACACACGACTGGCTTCACGGTTACAGCAACCCTGCTGACGGTTTGGTCCCGTTTTAAATCCCGTGATAAAGAGACGCAATGATCATACGAATGTATAAAACTCCATCATTGTGTTGCTTGTTTTTAGTTACTGTCATTGAGTAGCTTTAGTAACCAAAGTTCCGCGTACTTACACATGAGCTGTCGGACTAAGTTTAAGCAAGACTCGGACCAACTGGTGTGTCAGAATAGCATTGAGTACATGCTGATTGTCCTTATGGCGAGTTTGAGCTCGGGTGAGCCTCGCTAGGTCTGATTTCAGTGAGTTTGACCCCCTAGTAAGCCTTGCGTTAGATATATATTTTACGAGTGAAATTATTGAGGTTCATTTACATTTCAATTTCATGGTCGTAAATGTGGCAATGTGTTTTGTTTTGTGCGTCATCTCTCCTTCTTGTGTACAGGTATATTTTTGCATGTACATACTGCATAAGATGTTTAGGCTTGCAATTTGTGCTAAATATATGATTGGATGTTCATACGTTGCGCGTATATCGTATCTTCTTACTTCGCATAGCATGATGCCAGCTTTCAACGTGTAAACAAACACAGTAAGAATCCAAGAATCAAGAGAAATAATTCTTATGCTTAATTGAAGGGTAGAAGTAATTACGTAAAAGAAAATGAAAGGTTGTGGTCAACAATATAGCGGGTACCTCGGATCTCCTTATTCTTACCAGCTCAATAAACCTGCAGTCACTACGCCTGACTTGACACTTGTATACGTTTTCCCAGCTTTGTGGGTTTTTGGTCTTCACATTTCTTACTCGCTGCTGCCTTAGCAAAATATTTATGTTTTTCGGGCATTAGACCCTTCAGCAATTTATTTTCGCAGGCTACCATCACTTATAAAAGCCGACACGCCGCCATATTGTGATTTATGCTTTTCTCATTACTTCAGCGTGCAGAAACACCGAATACATGTTTTGGTGCAGACGTGGTGCTTACATCCCTGGAGCATTGTGTCCTGGAGTTACCGCATGGCAATGCGAGAAAACAAAGTTTAGGTGCGCATGCAAGGTAGGGAAAGCCCAGAGGTGGGACGCCTACTGCGTGGCTTACAGGGACTGTGGTAAGTACGTTAACTCTGGCTACTGCAAATTGCTTTCACTCGTGCACTGAAGCGTTAGCTAGAGCTGGCGTGAGCTGTTTAATATCACGATTGTGTTCTTCCGCTTTCACAACATCGTAGGCAGACAAGACAAGGCAAGACAGACTGACTCACTAACTGAATGACTGACTCACTGACTGTGACTGACTGGCTGGCTAGCTGGCTGGCTGTCTCACTGGCTGGCTGGCTAGCTGGCTGGCTCTGTTCCGCTTTTATAGTGGTGCCAACAGTAAAAATGCTCTACCAGAATTTCGCAATGTACTGCTGGAGTAGGCGTAACTTGTCAGGGAAGAATATGCGTCATTATGTAAGCACACCCAATGACGCAACTTTTTAAAAAGATAATGAGAGCGTAGTTGCATTAGTGTCGCAAAAGTCCGCTGGCACTAAAGTTATTAAGTGGGAGCCTACTTAAGTCTACTTCCACTTAAAACAAAGTAGGAGAGAGTAGTCCGGATTGCGCGAAACGTTTATATAGGCTCTGTTTATATCACCTTGAGCTCCATTCATGCAGCAGCATCGACTTATCTGTACAGAGAAAAAATATCAGCATGTAAAAGTGGAATAAATTTTAATCATAAGCTTTTCTGACGGTTGTAAAAACTTTCCGCATAGTTGGGCACACTGTGCCATAACATTTTGTCTATCGCCAGCGTTCGTTACTCGCGCCAATGGTGCGAGAATCGTAAGTTACTTATTTCTGTTTGTTTTCCTTCTTTTTGGCACCTCCGCTCATAGATACCCTTACGCCTCACCACCCACACCTCTTCCACCATTGTTCTGACGTCTGGCTAGTCTGACTAGTTGACACTATTAGTCCTTCTAGCTTCTAGTGCCACAACGACAGATTGCTTACCTTCACTTTGTCTTTTTTCATAAACCTTGGATATATGTTGCAAATAAAGTCTTCAGGGCCTTCAATCCAAACGCAGTAAGTAAAATATGCTTAATTTAATGTTTTCCGCTGATAGACTGCTCTTGTCCGTGTATCTTTCTTGTGTAGTCGTGTCGTTTATCGCTGTCAGTAGTTTCAGTATGGAATACCAACATGCCCAAGTACCGACCTTTTGAAACATATTTATGAGGTATGAACTCCATTACCCTTATTCTTTGTCCAGCTTGCCGTTCAGGATCCTGTTCATGTCCTTCTTTTTCTCCCTTGAGCATAGTATCTGTTCAGAGCACTATGGGCTAAGGCCGATTTCTCGGCTTTGCCTTAAATAAGTCCTCACGGCAATCTGTCATGAAAACAGCCGTCAAACAAAGGTCGTTCATCAACAAACTAATTGACGGCTTTTACATGCGCAAGTGATACTATTAGAGTAAGTCGGACGAGTTTGTTTCCATTAATAATGAAGTTTAGAAGCGCGAAAAGACAACAGAGATGAGATAGAAAAAAAATTAAAGCCGAGTGACCACTGAAGTTGTTTGTGAGTGGCGAGTCCCTAATTTCTGTGTGGAAGATCCGGCAGTCCCAAGTGTCTTAGTATCCACAGGCTCATTTAAGCCAACTGGCTGTTCCGTGATCTTGCTTGGATTCCCTATTCTATGATACAGGTATACTTGTTGAAATAAACAGATCCTTGAAATTCTTATGCATTTAGCGTAGACCCTGAAGACATACATTATTCTATACTTCAGCATAAGCTATTTCTTAGCGAGAGGACAATAATGAGCCTGCTTTGATTGGAAATATGAGATGTCCGCAGTGTAGTTCATGTAGTTTTTGGCCCTCTAAATTCAATCTGTGCTTATTGGTTATGTTTATCTACAAGTGTGGAACTCGCATTCGTTCGTGCGTTGCGCACATCTTAAGCAAAGGTCTTTTTGAGCCACGTTAATCGACAACTATGTAAGCGGCTACATGGAATGTGTAAAACGGAATTTGTGCATTGAAACACACACAGCGATTCGACTCGCACACTTCGCTTTACATTGGAATTACTGAGTGGTGGCCAGATACACCTTCTTGTCCATAATTTGAGGTGGCACGGAATCAGGTTTCTGGGAGTTATAAGCGAAGTCTCTCTAAATCTTTGCTTGGCTTCAATTCGGGCATCTCAAAAGTTTTAAACGGTCCGACTGTTATGTGTATCCTCGTCCCTATACTTGAAAATGTTTTTTTTTGCATAGGGCGCCAGGAAGCTGCATAAGTTAGATTAGGCAAATTAATACGCAGACAAAAGCAATAAGTAGGAGGGATAAGCTAAAGAAAGCAACTGTTTTTTCCTGATCTTCCTCCTTAGCTGCATGTCATAAAAAATGATTTGCTAATTGTTACTGTTTCACGGTAGCCTTGAAAGCCCCTGTTAAGCTTAGGTGCGTGTGTGTATCAGTCGACAAAAAAACACGGAATTCTACAAATCGTTGCAACTTGTGTAAGGTAATTAACAAGCTTAAATTTCTGGCTTGCCCGCATAGGCGGAGTATAAAGAGTTACGCTATGGTCTGGAAAAGTTCATATTCGAAAGAACAGATAATGCGTAAATGATCTGCTCAGAGAACAGAAAAATAGCATTCAAACTAATGCCCAGCCTCATTTAGCAGCTCATCATAACACATATTGCATGTGAGTCGCTTTTTTTTATAACACAGACGCTCTTAGTCATCACCAGTAAGAAGCAGCCGCAAGGCTTGTGATAGAGACCTATCCCGTTGCTCGCAGTAACATGTGCATTACTCAGCCTTGCGCCCGGCCCTGTGAGAGCGATGTGCAAAGTCTGTCTGTCCGCCTTCTGTAATTTTGATGCGACTGTACTACCATATGACCCTGTAATATTGATAGTGCGGTAAATTTCGTTATTTGCTTGCTGTTATCTTGACAAGTATATATATATATATATATATATATATATATATATATATATATATATATATATATATATATATATATATAATGTAATCTGACTTGAATTCCCTAGTAAATTTCAGTGGGAATGGAGCTCTCACCCAGTGTCTCACTGGTAGAGTACACTGCTGCCATTTTGGTTGTAGTGCTTAGAGACAAACAAGACAGGTTTAAACTTTGTCAAGCATGACAAGTACTCTGCCTGTAACTCACTGGGTATCAAAACTCGAAACGGTGTAGAAAGGCTGGGCAGAGGTGCGATTAAGGTTACTTTTTCACCGTGCGACATTGTAGTACACGTTTTTGTGTAACGAGAGATAAAGCACGCTTAGCGTTCTGGTGGTTTCTTGCGAACCTGTAGTTGGCGGGGCTTCTTAGACTAACTTTCTGAAGCCAACACACGTATTAAACGTCAGTATAATGGAAGAAAAAAGATCTACAAAATGTTGATGGGAGATATCGCGTCAAATTATCATATAACGCTTTCGACACTTGCTCAAAGAATTGTTTTACAAATTGTGTAATTGATCTTTTCGGATATACCTTAACATACTTATTTGCTAGAATTGTTCTCCCCTCCACCCTTTTCAGTAATTGTGATTTCAATAGCACTTGTACACCCTTTAAAAAAAGACATCTGTTACTAACCAAGATTCTAGGAAGGCAAGTACGTAATCGCGCTCGTAACTGCAGTACTACCCAAATGGAGGTTATGATGCATGCGACTAGTACAGATAATCAGTATACGAATCATCGATAGTATTGGCCCGGCTATAGTGGCATGTGCTACACCATTGAGTTCAGTGGGGCTTTTTACAGCGTAAGCTATTATAGGCTCATTCCAATAGTCATTTCAGCCGCCGACGCCAGTGTCCGTCGGGGCTATCGCCGTGAATTAGAAAACAAGAATACCCGGTTCAGAACGGTATTGAACACGGTCCCGCTGCATGGGTGCCAGCTACCCTTCCACTGAGCCACGCTAGCGGTTGGTAGCTTGCAGCGGAAACGTGCCCTATAAACGGGTCCTAGAGAATGAAGAGACCCGCGATGAGACATGCGCCCCGCGTAGCGTCGATACGTGCACATTTTGCATTGCAGTGGCACATTAGTACACCAGGTGGCAGGCCACGTAGCAGTTGCATAGGTTGTGGCACAAGGTATATAGAGAAGTATTGACTCATAAAAAGATTATAGAGATCTATAAAGAAATGCTAGAATTGAAAGCATATATAGGATGCTTGAATAAATCAAGCAGCATAGGCGTCTGATTGTCACAGACCCATCTCAAAGGGAATGCCAACAAATCATGATCATCATCATTGGCATAGCATCGTGCCATTTGTCACGCGATGTGACAGGCCCAGCTCGTAGTGTCTATACGTTCAAACTTTGCATTGCATTTGCGTTGTAATCTACCAGTTGTTCCGAGATATAGCATTGACATGTAGTATTTGCATGCTCCATGTCGCTGGTTAAATCAAGCAGGCTAGATAACCATCCGCCATCGTCCTGCTTCAAAGGGGTGCCAATAAATCATCATCATCAACAGCATCGTATCGTGCCAAAGGTCAAGCGATGTGACATGTGTGTCGCGTAGTTTGGATCCCTGTGTTTACTATTCGGTACATGTTATGGTGCCTCCTCACAAGGTACGAACCGCTTCTGAAGAAGCGAATAGTGGAGCTACGCGCGTGGTTGCAACAGGACAGCGTCGGACTCAGCAGACCGCTGTCCAGAAAGCGGTGCAATCCACGGCTGGTTGTCGACGCCGGCAGGACAGTTTAGATTATTCTTGTGAAAACGACGTGAGGGGACATCGTCGCGAATACTGTCCAGTGGTCGCTGCAGAAAATGAGTTTCATGTGGAGCCTCTCCCCCAGCTCACACTGTGATTGTGCTGCGTATGCCGGGCAGGCCTGCGAATTTTTTTGTTTGCAAGTGGTAGTTTCCGTGTTAAGAAACAATTTTGTCGCTTCTTGTAGAAGTGTATTCTAAGCACGTGTGCGAACAAAACAGAAAAGCAAGAGCCGTATTGCCACCCAGTTTAGTGATATTTATAACCATCAAATAAAGACAGGAAAGGGTTTTGATAGGAACGCTAGGTTGAGTGCATGCGTGCAATGAACTTCAGAAAGAGGAACGACAAAGAGGAAAACAACGCACCGTAAAATGCAATTATCGGGCGATTTAGTTTATGTGACACGCTTGTAAGAACTACTGAATGGGCATATGCAACGTGTCCCAGCTAACAGATATCACGTTTTTCTAAAAGACGGGCTATTCTACGCGAAGATAACCAAGTGCATAATGTTCACCGTAGAGTAGAGTAGCCGCCACTGCAATTTTTGTTGGTGCCATTCAAGTTAATAGATTATTGCAATTACTTATTTTCTTATTTACTGTCTTGAACGTCATGCTGTCAATGAAGAATTTGTAGGAAATTGACAGAAACGTAAAGCTGGCACGTTTTGAGAGCGGTACTTTGTGCGCGTTTATAGTTTTCGGCTGATAAAAAAAGTGCGCGAAAAATAAAAAAAAATAGAAGCTATTGAGTGACGAACCATCCGCCCGCGTCAAAAAGCAGTGCCTTCAAACAAGCTCTAGAGCGGTTAGTCGTCCAGCTGTCGCGTTATATGGTGTGCCTCGTCTACGACAGCACGGCATCTCGGTTTTTATCAGGAAACAATGCCGATAACTGGCGGTTGGTGGTTCGTAGAAACAGTGTGCTTACTAACTAGTATAGAGCGTGTTCGCGGGCTTTGGGTTTTAGTCATGCGATAATTTTGATTTTCCCGGGCTTTATTTATCTGCCGTAAAACATAAAGCGGCTAAAAGCACCTGGTTGAAGAATTCCAGTTCTACATCTGTTTTAATTGTCTACAATTTGATCATTGACAACATACCATTCACAAAAGTAAATTAACAATGAACTAGTTGAGTAATTATTAAATGGCATCAACAAAATAATTTCTGGCAGCCACTCTACTCGACTGTGAATAGTATCCACTTCGTTATTCTCCCGCGGTAATAGTCGCGCAGCGTTCGTCTTCTCACACAATAGCCGTGGCTCAGCGACTTGCTACAAAGAAATGAAGTGGCACAACAGTGCGGCAGTTCTTTGTGAAGGGTCACGGAGAACAAGACCATATCAAAAGTTTGGATCATCATAACTTGGCCAGTGTGTCTTTCAGTATTTGCGATCAACCCGCAGACGCAATGAAGCGTTGGTGTGCACTAGGTCTTTTTAATTCTCAGCAATGCGGATGGTGCCGTTTTATCGCATTCGCATCGGAAGAATGCAGCCGCATGCACGACCTGACCTATGATTTACATAACGGGAGGGAGTGCCGACTTAGTCCGAGGACGACCCAGGGTCGGTTGGTTTGCAACGACTGATGCCGTTAGCAACTCGTCTCAGATGACGCGCCGAGAGCGCTGCCTGCCGCTTTGCTTGCACAAGGGCAGCAATAATTCACAAGGCGTCGGTGGTCGCGCTCCACAGGGCGCTGCCACAAGCTCCCACCGCTACAGTGGCCGCACCTGTACATTCGCGACGCGCGTAGATTTCACTACGTAGAGTCGCTATTAACGCGACAGCGTTAAGAAAATCGTGTCGTAGAAAAGCCGGTGTCAGCGGCGTTGGCCGTGAGCGTAAAACCTCGGAAGGCAATTGATTAATGAAAACAACTTGGAAGATGAGCTGGGTGGGAATCGAACCAGGGTCTCCGGAGTGTGAGACGTAGACGCTACCACTCAGCCATGAGTTCGATGGTTCAAAGCGGGACAAAAGCGGCTCTAGTGAATGCGGTGTTGCCTTAGAAACGTGCCTTAGAAAGTTATACTGCGGTGTATATCGGTAATTATGAACATGTGAATTACTGAAGTCGCAGTTAAACAAGAAGCGAAGTACGTTTCCGCTACATTTCTTCTGCGCTTGGCGCAAATGCACAACCATCTTGCGGCAAACACAGAAGACCCCCTCCTCGCAATGTACGGCGCTGCCCGACAGGTGGCGCGCCACTCGCCCACTTCTCCCCTTTGTCTTTTTTGAGCGCATTGGGGCCGTGCGAGGACCGGTGCGAGGATGCCCCAATACCCTCGATAACGTTATCGCGTTCCACTCTTGAAGGCGTAGCTTAAAGGGAAGCTGAAGAGTCTGTCGAATTCAATAAGACGCTCATATACGGATGCGAGAACCTTATAAACCATTTAGGTAAAATTTGGTTTTTTTTTCAATTAGGAGCGACGTAATCGTCGGTTGAAATTGCGCTGTAGCTCCGCCCCCCATCGAATGCCGCGCACTGCTGCTGACGCTGACGATGCGAGCGGAGACCGGAAACCGCGGTGTTGTGACGTCAACTCTAGTGTTTTGTTCCTTCGCAGCCTGCGCGACCGTGCCTGACCGTGCTTGTTTCTGCGTGCGTTCCATCGTAATCTGCTTCGATCGACCCTGCATTCCTTTGTTGGTGCGTCTGCGTGTATGTAGAGTGGTAGTCAACGCGCGCAGCAGCAACTGAAGTGGTGGGCCGATCATGCCGGCTTTCTGTGCAGCCTACGGTTGCACGAGCACCAGCGGCCGCGACGATGTTGTCTTCCATTGCTTCCCACAAGACAAGAAGCTTTTAACGAAGTGGGAGGCTGCTGTGAAGCGAACGAATTTCAAGCCCTCAAGAATAACAGTGCTGTGCTCCAACCACTTCCGTGACGAGGATTATCACGAGAATTTATCATTAAAACGTGCGTTGGGTTTGCCAGTCAAGTCGGCTCGTCTAAGGCCCGGCGCAGTGCCGTCAGCGTTCGCGTACACAAGGAGCTCGTCACCGCTGTCACGGCTGCAGCTTTCGCGAAAAGAAGGAAGCTTGAGGTAAGAACCTGACTGCGCGAACCATTGTTCAGTGTAGTTTAATACGTGTAAGCTAGTGATTGCTACAATGCTTTTTTCAGATAAATGGAGTTTGAGCTGGTGTACCGGTTTTTGTAACAGTGAGGCGTTACGCCTGACCGTCTCACGTAGCCGACGGAATTCGCCGCCTTCACGACTTCGGTTAAGAGTGTGCGGATGGCGCACAGATGAAGGTCACTACACGTACTGCATGAACCGGGAAGCTTTTCACGCGTTTAAACCGTCTTTGTAGATTGCTGACAGCTTTGGACAGCGCACAAATGCCGACGATCGCATCCCCGCTTATGGTCCACGAGGAGGCATGCAGGCACACAACACTACAGTTGTTTGACCGGAAACGAGCTCACTAGATCGGCGAAAGATCGGCGAGATCACTAGATCACTTTGCAAAAAACATACTCACCAAAGAGCATTTCCAACACGAGGAGATCCCAAGACTTCGCTTTCGTTCGCGTCGAAAGCACTGCTCGCACCAGCATCGTTTGCTTCTTCGAGAGGCCGGCTCTTCGCAATCGGCTCGTACATGTAGGGAGTAACACCGAACTCCTCAGAAAAACGCAGTCTCTTTAAATTTTCCATTACCTCTTAATTTTACATTACAGCACCAAACTACCTGGCACCGTGCTTCATGTGTAACGGCAGCGGTCGGTCACTAGAGTTGACGTCACGAGGCGCCCGACCAATCACAGGCGGAAACGAGACGCGCGAGCTGGGCGTGTCCGCTGCTGCACTTTTCGTCGAAATAAAATATATTTGCGCTTTCTTTCGCTCAATTTCGATACGATATTCGAATTCGGAGGGTTGAAAACCATTATGTACACATGTTCACTCATTTTTTCTGGAAAACCTTTCAGCTTCCCTTTAAACGTCCTCCAATTTTTTCTTATTAGTCATGCCTCGTTGGCAACAGAATTTTCGACAATTAAAGAGTGGTTCAGGTGGCCCTGAACCACTTTTTATTGAAGTGGAGAAATGCATTCAAAGGCAAAATAACTTACTTCATAAATACTTTGCCAGAAAAAGTTCACCGACGATTACGAGTCCTTGATGCGAAATTAGAGCGCAGATCTGCAGGTGCCTTCACTTTGCCATAGTAGACTGTTTTAGTTTAACGTAAGCATTATAATGTGGTTAAGGTAAATAGCGTTAGTGTGAACTTTACAGAAAGCGAGTTTTGGTGCAGTGTGATAGCGTAGTTTACGTGTGGGATGGTATTCCATGAAGCTTTGAATTTCGCATACATAGTGCACTTAAGCGATAGTATCTGTGTCTGCGTCCGGAAAGTGAGAGGGGCAGCGCAATGGACGCGAGGAGCGTGTTGTATTTGTACTTTCCATGTCCGCCGAACTGCGCCGAAACAGTAGCACGAACTTTCTACCCCCCGCCGTGGTTGCTTAGTGGCTATGGTATTGAGCGACTAAGCGCATCCTCCCGGGATCGAATCCCGGCTGCCGCGCTTAGATGAGGGTGAGATGCGAAAACACCCGTGTACTTAGATTTAGGTACACGTTAAAGAACAGTGGGGTTCTTTAACATGCACCTAAATCTTCTTTAACCTCCAAGGGGGTCCGAATTTCCGCAGTCCCCCACTACGGCGTGCCTCATATTCAAATCGTGGCCCCCGATATATTCTGATCAGAGAGGTCATGTGCCGTAGTCGCGCCAGTCTCCCCACTTCGCCGATAGGTGGCGCTGACATGTAAGAGCTTTCTCTCGGTAGGCTTAGGCACGTTGGAAACGAGAAGTGATCTCGAAAGCAACTCAAGGTTATCCATAACAGTCTGTCGTCGAAGCGGCCTGAGACTAATCGCAAGACTTTTACAGTAATTTGCTACGAACTAATTGAACTCTATAAAACAGCGCCAATTTCACTTTGAAGCGGGCAGCTGGGACCGCCGCCATGATTTATGTAAATTACATAAACCACGCAAAGACGGTAACGTTAAATCTGAGAAATAGTGTGCGTACGCTAAGCGGCATAGGTCGTTTATTATTCTCCGCATGCGCATTTGGATAGCGATTTTCCGTTATGACCGCTATTACGCTAAACTAAAGCTATTATCTGGGCTGGACAATCTGGCCTTCGCGGCTCGTTGCGAACGAAGTGAAGTGTGGTGAGACTGCTTCGCTAATCAGGACATCGCGAGAGGCAGTGCCTGAGTGACGCGTAGGCGCGTTTCACAGCAGCCGCCACAGACAGACCTCCGCTCATGCAGCGCTTTGGTTCCACACATACGACGCATGCTCATGTGGCGCCACCTCGTAGCCATTGTCGCCGCAAAGCCTGCCTTGCGTGACACACCGCTTGTCTTCCACCGCTTTATTCCACCGCTTTCCTTCTCGCGCGATCTTCGTTATCAGTGTACTTCATCTCCTGCTTCGCTTTACGTCCGTTTTCACCCTTCGCTGTGGTCGTTCGTTCGGTTACGAGGGACAACGCCGACGCAGACGCGCACCGCAGGAATGGGCGCCTAAGAGCTGCGCTCTAAATGTAATTCAATGGATCTACTGGACGTAGAGTTTTTGGTAATCAAACACGTGCTTCACGGTGATTCGACTTTTGCGATGCTTTGCACTGCGAAGGCTACGGCGAAGCATGGCGGGGCCGCAACTCTCCACCTAATGAACATCTCCGTGGCGTGCAGCTCAACCTTCGTTATCGATATTAACATAGTGCCACTACTTCCTATTTTGGCGCCTACGACGCGCCAGACCTAAACAAAACGTGGTTGTTCCCGTGGTCAATGCCGAACCCCTTGGTTGCCGCGGCATGTTCGCTACGTAGCAGACCACAGCAACATGCTACTGTAATAGGTATGCGTAGTGTTTGATTTCTAGTCGACAGGGCTTGAGTGCATGGTCGTTCTCACATGCGCCTGCGTAGCTGCGCTATGTTGTGTGGACTGGCTATGTCCCGCATTGGCCGGATCCAACTTGCGCATCTTGAAGCGCTATCAGTACCTCAATTATAGCGAAGCTAAGTCTACCAGGGCGTTTAACCAGGAGCGGCCAAGACTGAGCCGGCGCTCGAAAGTGCGCGTGTGGTCTCAGCTTAGGTTTCGCGTGGTTCGAGGCTAGTTGAGCATTCCAAACTAGTCGAAATTAGCGAGACCCGACGGACCCGACATCCACAAGGAGGGTGGCCAAATTTTAATTCCTGCGCGGGCGGCCGCAACCGAGTTTGCTCAGACGATCAACGGCTGTCTCCGGAAGTTCTTAATTATTATCGAAATTCGAAAGCAGATTTTCACTTACTTCAACCTGTTTATGAAACATCTCCAATAAGTGTACACGGTAAGAGTAGGAAGAAGCGCACTGACCAAAGTGCCATTCTTGATTGCCGTTACCTATCGGTCAATAGCAGCTGCGTATGACAATAGGCTATATTACAAGAAAGTCGCAGTTTCGCCAGAAAGGCGAAGCACCGATTGCGATAGTGAATTAGTAGACAGCTATAGGAAGTAAGGATACTAGTTTTACGGGCCGTATAAACTTGCAAACAGTCGTTTCACAATAATATTAACACTGGTATAAAATGTACGCTCGACTGAACGAGGACGTAGAAAAATGCAGACACACAGCGACAGTACATGGATTCCAACCAACTAGCTCGCCAACATGTTTTAACTAAATGAAGAAGTACGGTCTTACGCGCACACGGGCAAACACGAAGACATCTGAGCGCGGAAACTCGCTGTCAAAATGCTAGAGAGGATTCACCACAGAAGCAACGATCGAATGACTTTCCTGCCTCTCTGGCTTCAACTTGAGGGAAGCGTAGAAAGCATTGCGCATTACTAAGCTACCGGCACTACGCGCACGCTGCAGACATTCCCGATCGCTTTGAAGATGAGGCCTGCGCGCACTTTGGTCACGGCGCAGATCGCTTTCAATATACTGCGACCGCACAGCCACGCCATATGCAGCAGCCGCCGTAATAGAACACGCACCTCCCTCGCATCACCCCCGTTCCGCGCGTGCGAGATGAGAGGGCGTGCTTCGGGCTTCGCTTGCACAGGCGAGAATGAGCAGCATACTCCGGCTCACCCTTGCACGCTTTCACTCGCAAATACAGCATGCTGTGCGCGGCGACGATTTTATCGCCCTTGGAGTTCACGGCGACGCCGAGGACAGAAATCCGCCTGGAGTGGCCATATAATTGCTATCGCAATAATAAATGGGCGCCTAAAGTGCACAATTGGCAACACACTTTTATTGTCCTTTTACTTTTCTTCTCGTGATCTCAATACTCTGTGAGTAACTTACATACATAAACGTACTGTTGCACATATTCTAGAGGGTGACTGGTGATCATGAGTTCGAGTTCGCTGCCACGCTATTGAAAAATACCTTTGTCTTTCGCATAATTATCTTTAATCGTATCTTACTCTTTGTCGGCTACGGCCCTCAATCACTTGTTTTGGTTGATACCCAGCGTTGCTGAACAAGACGATGTCATCTCCCAAACCTTCCCAGTTTAATAGCTTAAATCGTAGTTCTAAGCATGCAGCGTATAGCAAAGAATAGTGTGTCTCCATTTCCTGAACCCCTTTCTTGACAGGCATTATTTTATTTTTTCCTTGATAATGAGATAGCTGTGGATTGGATTGCACGAACTTTATTACAGGTTCTGCAGAACGCAAGTCAGCGGCGAGTGGGCGTCTTGCATGCAGAGACTGACAGGGAATACCAGGCGGCCGCTGCGCGAGCCTGCTGGGCCTGCCTGTTGGGGTAGCTTTTATAGATATTTGATGAGATATTCACGTACGCTATCTCTACTGTTTGATTATACAAAAGCTCAATGACGGCTGGTATGTATACTGGCTCAAATGAAATTTCGTAATCTAAGGAATTTATATATAGAAGCTAGCTGGTACTAGGTAGCGCAGCCAGGAAGAAGGCGGCACAGGATGCAGGCTTGCGGGCTTGCGACCGTGCGAGTAGTTCTACGATTCGCTTCTTCAGCATCGACTCATACCTTGCGAGGAGGCACCATAACACGTACAGAGAGAGTATAAACTGAGGTATACCGACTACGTGGCGCACATGTCCCATCCCGTGACCCATGGCACGATACGATAATGTTGTTGAAGATGATGATGGTTTATTAGCATCCCCTTCGAAACGGTATGCTGATAAAGTCACACAGTTTAGTTGAGTTAACCAGGTCCAGATACATGCAGCATAGAACTGCTATAGGCAACTGCTATATGACCAGACAGCTGGTTGTAGATTCATCATCATCATCATCAGCCTGGTTGCGCCCACTGCAGGGCAAAGGCCTCTCCCATGCTTCTCCAACAACCCCGGTCATGTACTAATTGTGGCCATGCCGTCCCTGCAAACTTCTTAATCTCGTCCTCCCACCTAACTTTCTGTCGCCCCCTGCTACGCTTCCCTTCCCTTAGGGTCCAGTCCGTAACCCTTCGTGACCATCGGTTATCTTCCCTCCTCATTACATGTCCTGCCCATGCTCATTTCTTTTTCTTGATTTCAACTAAGATGTCATTAACTCGCGTTTGTTCCCTCACCCAATCTGCTCTTTTCTTATCCCTTAACGTTACACCTATCATTCTTCTTTCCATAGCTCGTTGTGTCGTCCTCAATTTGAGTAGAACCCTTTTCGTAAGCCTCCAGGTTTCTGCCCCGTAGGTGAGTACTGGTAAGACACAGCTATTATATACTTTTCTCTTGAGGGATAATGGCAACCTGCTGTTCATGATTTGGGAATGCCTGCCAAACGCACCCCAGCCCATTCTTATTCTTCTGATTATTTCCGTCTCATGATCCGGATCCGCCGTCACTACCTGCCCTAAGTAGATGTATTCCCTTACGACTTCCAGTGCCTCGCCGCCTATTGTAAATTGCTGTTCCCTCCCGAGACTGTTAAGCATTGCTTTAGTTTTCTGCAGATTAATTTTTAGACCCACTCTTCTGCTTTGCCTCTCCAGGTCAGTGAGCATGCATTGCAATTGGTCCCCTGAGTTACTAAGCAAGGAAATATCATCAGCGAATCGCAAGTTACTAAGGTATTCTCCATTAACTTTTATCCCCAATTCTTCCCAATCCAGGTCTCTGAATACCTCTTGTAAACACGCTGTGAATAGCATTGGAGATATCGTATCTCCCTGCCTGACGCCTTTCTTTATTGGGATTTTGTTGCTTGCTTTATGGAGGACTACGGTGGCTGTGGAGCCGCTATAGATATCTTCCAGTATTTTTACATATGGCTCATCTGCACCCTGATTCCGTAATGCCTCCATGACTGCTGAGGTTTCGACTGAATCAAACGCTTTCTCGTAATCAATGAAAGCTATATATAAGGGTTGGTTATATTCTGCGCATTTCTCTATCACTTGATTGATAGTGTGAATATGGTCTGTTGTTGAGTAGCCTTTACGGAATCCTGCCTGGTCCTTTGGTTGACAGAAGTCTAAGGTGTTCCTGATTCTATTTGCAATTACCTTAGTAGATACTTTGTAGGCAACGGACAGTAAGCTGATCGGTCTATAATTTTTCAAGTCTTTGGCGTCCGTTTTCTTATGGAATAGGATTATGTTAGCGTTCTTCCAAGATTCCGGTACGCTTGAGGTCATGAGGCATTGCGTATACAGGGTGGCCAGTTTCTCTAGAACAATTTGCCCACCATCCTTCAACAAATCTGCTGTTACCTGATCCTCCCCAGCTGCCTTCCCCCTTTGCATATCTCCTAAGGCTTTCTTTACTTCTTCCGGCGTTACCTTCGGGATTTCGAATTCCTCTAGACTACTTTCTCTTCCATTATCGCCGTGGGTGCCACTGCTACTGTATAAATCTCTATAGAACTCCTCAGCCACTTGAACTATCTCATCCATATTAGTAATGATATTGCCGGCTTTGTCTCTTAACGCATACATCTGATTCTTGCCAATTCCTAGTATCTTCTTCACTGTTTTTAGGCTTCCTCTGTTCCTGAGAGCATGTTCCATTCTATCCATATTATACTTCCTTATGTCAGCTGTCTTACGCTTGTTGATTAACTTCGAAAGTTCTGCCAGTTCTATTCTAGCTGTAGGGTTAGATGCTTTCATACATTGGCGTTTCTTGATCAGATATTTCGTCTCCTGCGATAGTTTGCTGGTATCCTGCCTAACGGAGTTACCACCGACTTCCATTGCACACTCCTTAATGATGCCCACAAGATTGTCGTTCATTGCTTCAACACTAAGGTCCTCTTCCTGAGTTAAAGCTGAATATCTGTTCTGTAGCTTGATCTGGAATTCCTCTATTTTCCCTCTTACCGCTAACTCATTGATCGGCTTCTTATGTACCAGTTTCTTCCGTTCCCTCCTCAGGTCTAGGCTAATTCGAGTTCTTACCATCCTGTGGTCACTACAGCTCACCTTGCCGAGCACGTCCACATCTTGTATGATGCCAGGGTTAGCGCAGAGTATGAGGTCTATTTCATTTCTAGTCTCGCCGTTCGGGCTCCTCCACGTCCACTTTCGGCTATCCCGCTTGCGGAAGAAAGTATTCATTATCTTCATATTATTCTGTTCCGCAAACTCTACTAATAACTCTCCCCTGCTATTCCTAGTGCCTATGCCATATTGCCCCACTGCCTTGTCTCCAGCCTGCTTCTTGCCTACCTTGGCATTAAAGTCGCCCATTAGTATAGTGTATTTAGTTTTCACTCTACCCATCGCCGAATCCACGTCTTCATAGAAGCTTTCGACTTCCTGGTCATCATGATAGGATGCAGGGGCGTAGACCTGTACAATCTTCATTTTGTACCTCTTATTAAGTTTCACAACAAGACCTGCCACCCTCTCGTTAATGCTATAGAATTCCTGTATGTTACCAGCTATATTCTTATTAACCAGGAATCCGACTCCTAGTTCTCTTCTCTCCGCTAAGCCCCGGTAGCACAGGACGTGCCCGCTATTCAGCACTGTGTATGCTTCTTTTGGCCTCCTAACTTAACTGAGCCCTATTATATCCCATTTACTGCCCTGTAATTCCTCCAATAGCACTGCTAGACTCGCCTCACTAGATAACGTTCTAGCGTTAAACGTTGCCAGGTTCATATTCCAATGGCGGCCTGTCCGGAGCCAGTGATTCTTAGCACCCTCTGCTGCGTCACAGGTCTGACCGCCGCCGTGGGCAGTTGCTTTGCAGCTGCTGGGGACTGAGGGCCGGGGTTTGATTGTTGTGTTCATAGGAGGTTGTGGCCAAGTACTGCACCAGGGTGGCCAATCCTGTTCTGGTGAGAGAGTGCGTTACCGGTTCTGGTCACCGGGATCAGGCCACACTCCAGGCCTGTTTGTGCAATTTTATCAACACGCGGATTTTTTTCTTTTTCTTTTTTCTTAATCCGGTGAGTGTGAGTGAGTGAGTGAAAAACTTTATCAGCTCTAGATTCACTGGTCAGAAATTGCCGGCACCGGGATTCGAACCACGGACCTCTTGCACGCGAGGCGGGTGTTCTACTTCTACGCCACCGCTGCACTGACCGTCGTAGATTACGAAGCTGAAATGCAAAGTTTGCAGGTGTCGACGCTACGCGGCACACATGTCTCATCGTGTGAGGAATGGCACGATACGAAGCTAATGATGATGATGTTGACAATTAATGACATTACCCTTGTAACAGCACGGTGAAAGACAGTCTCCTAGCCTGATTTATTTAAACAGGTATGCTATGCATGCTTTCAATCTAGCAGTTTTGTATAATATCAATCTTCTTCCTGAAACCTTCTCCGTCTACTATGTACCACTACTTCTGCAAATGCTACATGACGTGCTATCTGGTGTAATAATATGCAACTGCAACGGAAAGTGTTCACGTACGGACACTACGCAGCGCGCATCTCCCATCGCGTGATAAGTGACCGGCTACGATGCTAATGAAAGTGAGAAGGAGGGTTTTACAGAAAAGCTGTATAGGGCTAGCTGATTCGTCCGTCGGTCCATCTGTCGCCCGTACGCCGAAATCTCCTCCCGCGCCACCCCAAGCGCATGCGCGAAAAAGAAAACCAAAGAGGAGCGCGATTGGCTGCGCGAGTAGTGACTTAGTTCCTCTCCGTCGCAGCCGAGCCTGCGCGCAGCAGCTGCTCTCCTACTCCGAATTGGGTAGGCCAAGCGTCATACGTACAACTGAGGAGCAGTCAGCTTTCGATCACCAACGCTGCGAGCGGAACCGGGAAAGAGTTCGTCTACACCGTGCCGATGCCGCAGCCCGGACACAATAAGAGGCTCGTGCAGCCGAGTAAAACTGCGTACCGTGGATCCGGCAAGCTACCAAGCCGTCGTTAATGAGTCGTCGGGACTAACCCTGTGATAAACACTGAAGCCGCAAGTTTCAGCTTCGCTGGTTAGCCATCTGTACGGTATGCTTGGGCGGAGATTTTATTGGCATCTCCTCTGAAAAAAAGAGCCGCGACATACACTCACGCAGCCTGCTTGATTTAATCAAGTGTGACATACACGTTTTCATTATAACATTAGTGTTACGAAATATTTTTATTTGCAGAGTGAAACGGGGTCCAAAAGGAAGCAAACATGCCAGGCCCAGCTGGCGCAGAGTACCCCGAGATAACGCGCGCGCACTCTACTTCTTCTTTCTCTGCCTCAGTCGTTCCTTTTCGACATTTTCCACAGGGGTAGAGGAGGAGGAGAAAAAACCTTATTTGCTATAATTGCTCAGAAGTATGCGGTGTCAGATGTGGTCGGCCGTCGTCACGGTCTCCTTCCCCATTTGCGCAGGGTCGACGCCCCTATTCCGGGGCACCACTGAGGGTGGCTACTCCTTGTGCGAGCCTTACTAGTCCATGCTGGACTTTGGGGTCACTGCTGGAGAGCACCCTCTCCTACTGCTCCACACTCGGGTCTTTTATTTGAAGGAATTGTTGATTGTGAACGCAGCACCATGTCTTGTGATATAAGGCGGGCTTGGCGCCGCACCAGGGGCAAATGTCTCTATACTGGGTGGGAGATATGTTGCATAGTTTGTTTAGATTTGGGCATGTTCTCGTTTGCAGCCTCCTCCAAGAGGTCGCTTCATGCTGATTTAGGCTGTTGTGGGGTGGAGGGCATTTGATTCGGACCCCCTTATATTAATTCAGAATGTCAGAGTAGCTTGGGTCGACTGGTATGGGTTCCTCAGGGTCGGTGCTTGTGGCCGCTCGGTTTGTGTATTCTCGAGCTGCCTTGTCCGCCCTTAGGTTCCCTTTTATTCAAGCGTGTCCGGGTACCCGAAAAATCGTATGCCTGACTTTGTTATTAGCCCTGCAGGAGCGTAGGATCTGAAGCGCTCTGCGTCCTATTCTGCCGTTCATGTAGTTCCGACACGCACCTTGCGAGTCGGTGAGTATTGTTAAGGACCTTACGGATCGGTAGCCCTCCACTGCCGCTACAGCTACGGATATTTCTGCAGCTTCTTTTACCGAGCAGTCCTTCATTGATGCGCTGCTGATCTCTTTGCAGTCCGGGCTTATTACTATCGCAGCTCTCTTTACTATGTTTGTTCCTTCTTGCTTGGCGTATACTGCAGCGTCTGTGTATACTGTTGTGTTTTTTGTGGCCAGGTACCATTCGACGTATTTCGCCCTTGCGCCCCTTCGCACCATGCGGAGGTTTGGGTCCATGTTTTAAGTAGGGGGCTAACAGTGTATGTTTTCCGATATTCATCAGGAATCCCCTCCGTTCTGTGGGTTTCTTTGATTGATTCCGCGAAGCCTAGCGTTATTAGCAGTTCCCTTCCCGTTTTGGCATGGTGGAGTCTCATGAGCTGTGGGATACTTTGGGCTTGTTTTAGTTATAGGTGTTGCTTAAACCAAGTGGCATTAGTTTCTCTGTCGATGTATTGTTCGGCAGGTGAAGTGCTGTTTTGTACGCTTCGCGTAAAATGGTGTCTGCTTCTTGTATTTCCTGCTTGGTGCAGTTGAAATACGGGAGTATGCGACCCTGCTGACCATCAGGTTCCCAACCAACTTAAGTGTGTCTCCTTCTTTCATCCCGTATCTCTTTTGCGACACCCGCGTGATCATGCGTGCTATTTGGGTTGTTGACTGCTTGAGTGTTCTGAGCATGTGGGTGCAGCGCTGGTTGGATTGCACCCACATTACAAGGATCCTGATTTATTGGCTTGCGGGTATCGGCTGCCCCTTTAGCCACATGTTAAGAGTTTCTTTGCTTTTCTTGCCCCGTGTAATTCTCAGGAGCTCGGATTTTTCCGTTGAGCACTCAAGGCCTCTTTCCCCGACGTATTTTTCCACGCAAGTGGCTGCTTCTTGCAGGTAGCTTTCTTTTTGGCACAGCCAGCCTTTCGTGGTCCAGAAGGTGATGTCATCTGCATACGTGGCGTGCTGTATGCCTTCAATGTTGCTTAGTTTGTGCCCTAGGCCAATCATTGAAATATTAAAGATTATCGGGGATATTACTAAACCTTGGGGGGTCCCCTTGTTTTGTGTGTGGAATGTTTGCGATCGGATCTCTCCCAAACCTATTGGTGCTGTTCTATTCGGCAGGAAGGCTTTGACGTATCCGTGTACTTTGTTCCCGCAGTCTATGCTGTTAATGCCTTTGAAGATTGCCGCGTGGCTGACATTGTCAAAAGCTCCTTTTATGTCTAGTGCCATTAAAATGTGTTCTCCGTTGTATGGGATGTTGCTGAGAACGTCATGTTTAATCTGGAGAATGACATCCTGGGTGAATAGCTTGGTTCGAAAACCGAACATACCATGGAGATATAGCTCGTTTTCCTCCATGTAATGTTGCAGTCTTTTTGTTGCTATCCTCTCATATAGTTTGCCTAAGCACGATGTGAGGGAGATTGGTCTTAAGTTTGTTACTTGTAGCTTTTTGCCTGGTTTGGGGATCATTACAATTTCGGCGTGTTTCCATCCCTCTGGTACCGTTTCTGCAGCCCAGTGTTGGTTGAGGAAGGTGGTGAGTTGTTCCACCAGTTCGTCCCCTAGGTTTCGAATAAGTCAATTCCTGATTTTGTCCGCGCCCGCTGCTGTATTCTTTTTTATGCTTCTTATGGCCGCGTACACGAAACTCGCTGAACGAGTTAAAGGGACCTGGGATGATACTGCTTGAGTCTGGCCACGTAAACAGTTTGCGTCGCACGTGAATGCCGATTACATGCCGTCACTTTGGCGATGATATAGTTCACATCACTCAAGCGATTGAGTATAACGAATGCTCCCGTGTAAGTGCGGAGAAACTTGCGGTACACTCCCTTTTTCGAACAGGTGTCCACAACCAAATATAGTCACCGCGAGTAAAGGTGACGGGTATATGCCGCGCATCATAGCGAATCTTGCTGTTGCCTTGTGAGGACAACGCCCTAATTAGATACGCCAGTCGACGACTTCTTCAGCGCGGCACAGAGTTTAGGTGATGAAAGGATTTTTTTGACACGATAAAGCTAGAACAGTGTCCAGGAAGCTCTGGGGAGCGCGTGCGTATAGCATAAAGAACGGCACATATCCAGTCACTTCATGCTTGGCACCGTTGTACGCGTACGTTACAAAAGGTAAGACGTTGTCCCAATTTTTGGACTATCGACATACACTGATAACATGTTGGTAAAGGCTCTATTCCTCCGCTCCGTGAGGCCATTGATTTGCGTGTGGTAAGGAGTGGAATAATGATATGCAGAACCACAAAGCCATAAAAGTTCTTGAACGACGTCGGCGCTGAATTGCCGTCCACGGTCTCTGATGACAACCCGGGCAGTGCCATGACGGAGTATGACGTGAGGCAACAAAAATGAAGAGACCTCTGCTGCAGTGGCAGGTGGAAGTGCCGCCGTTTTCGTGCAGCGAGTGAGGTCATCTACACATACTATAACCCAGCGGTAGCCAGCTGACGTCTTTGGGAACGGGCCGAGCAAGTCAATGCCGGCTTTTTCAAAGGGCAACGTCGGTGGCCTAACTGGTTGTAAATAGCCTGCTGCAGCCGTAGTCGTTTGCTTGTGGTAAAGCTGGCGACATACTAATTAGTTGTTTTCCAGAACTTGGGCAAGAAAAATCTGTCGAAGTCGATGTAGTGTGCGTGCAAAGCCAAGGTGCCCGCAGGTGATATCGTCATGCATGGAACGAAGGACAGCAGGGCGCACATTTTCGGGCACAACTAGAAGCAATGGGGGACCACCAGCCGAGTAATTTTTTTGTACAGCAAACCATTACGAAAAGTGACCGGTGTTGTTCCTGCAGGCTCACCTGCAGCTGCCCATTGGGATTTCAAGGTAGGGTCGCTACGTTGCTCACTTCGCTGTCGAAGGTACTCAGATCTGGAAATTCGGAAGAGATAGAAACTAGGTAGTCATCGAAGTCATCATCGTCAGCTTTAGTGTGTGGCGAAGGGAGACGGGATAGGAAATCAGCATCCCTGTGACAGCGTCCGCTCTTGTAGTTAGTGGAAAAGCTGTACTCTTGAAGGCGCAAAGCCCAGCGGGCCAACCGGCCAGACGGGTCACGCAGCCGAATGAGCCAACAGACTGGCTGATGGTCAGTCACTATAGTGAATGCGCGGCCGTGTAGATACGGACGACACTTCTGATTGGCGACGACGACTGTTAGACACTCGAGTTCAGCAATGGTGTAGTTTTTCTCCGCTTTTGTAAGTGTCCGACTAGCGTAGGCAATGACATGATGACGGCCACTGCAGAGCTAAACAACCACAGCGCCAACACCTTCCCCGCTGGCGTCATTATGCAGCTCAGTTGACGCCTCCAGATCAAAATGACGCAGAACCAGTGCAGAAGTCAACAAAAAATTTAACTCTTGGAACGCCGACCCGCAGTCAGCAGCCCACAAGTATGGGGTGTCTTTGTGAAGGAGAGACGTGAGGGGAAAGGCAAGCTGTGTGAAATTCTTGATAAAGCGCCCTGAATATGAGCAAAGCCCCAAAAAGCTTCACAAATCTTTAACCGTGTGCGGCTGTTGTAAGTTGCGAACCGCTGCTATCTTTTCAGCGTCCGGTCGTATGCCGTATTTGTCAATCTGAAAGCCTAGTACGAGGGCTTGACGCTCGCCGAAATGACATTTATTCGAGTTAAAAATAAGGCCAGCTTGCTGGATACAGTCAAGAACGACCGATAGGCACTGGTTGCGCGCCTGAACTGTCCGGCCGTGGATAATGACTGTCTAAATAGCACGTGCAAAGTTCCCATTTGAGTCCTCCGAGCAAGAAATCCATAAATGGGTCGAATGTCGCTGGAGCGTTGCATAAGCCAAATGGCATAACGTTGAACTCAAAGAGACCATCAGGCGTCACGAGGGCTGTCTTCTCCTTGTCTGAGGGGTGTATGAAAATTTGCCAATATCCTGACCGTAAATCAACGGAAGAGAAATAGGACGCGCAGTGGAGGCAGTCGACGGCGTCGTGTATTCGTGGTAGGGGGTACACGTCTTTTCTTGTGACTGTGTTTAGCGGCGATAGTCCACAGAGAATCTTCATGAGTTGTCTTTCTTCTTGACTAGGATCACAGGAGCAGTCCAGGGGCTACATCCTGGATGACTTCTTTCTGTAACAATTCTTCGATCTGATGGGCGATAACTTTTCTCTCAGAAGGTGAAACGCGATAAGGCTTCTGACGACTTGGCATCACTTGCCCTGTATGGATGCGCTGTTGCATACGAGACACCAATGGTGTATGGGAGGCTCCTTGGCCTTGAGCAAAATCAAACACTGTGGTGTAGCGAGTGAGCACTCCTTGAAGCAGACACTGCTCACTCGAAGACATCCACTTGTTAATAATGCACTTAAAGTAAGCAGAGTTATCATGGCTGGCATTGGGGCTGGATTTCTTCCTGGCAAGTACCATTTCCACCAATCCGACGCTCACATTCGCTTGTTCGTCAAACTTCCTAGCTTAAGCAATGCCTCCTTTACTAAATGCCTGCCGCGTTGTCCGGTAGCTCGGTTTCGGGCGCTCTCCCTTTTCTCTCCTCCGCGAAAAGGCAACGAGCGCCTCTCATGGCGAACGCCTGCAACTTGCAATCACGTGCGGCGGCCTCTGAGATTAATGAGGCATCTGTTACCGTCTAGGAGGCCTGCGATAACGCCCGCTAACAGACGCCCGCGCATATAATGCGCCGGCGGATGCATTCACCTGCCGCTGGCACATCCGCCGGAAGTTGAAAAGGCAACGAGCGCCACCTCACAGAATTTATGCTGAACTAATTTCAACTAAGGGAGCCGCCGCTACAATGGGAAAGCGAGCAACGCGGCGGGCACCTAGTAAAGGAGGCATCGGCTTAAGTCCCAGCGGCAATGCTATGGATTGGGTTGAAACGTTCACTGTCTAGAAACGAGTACAACCAACAGTGGTGACAATGAGAGAGTGAGGGACTATCGCAGTTTTCTTGAGCGCGTTGTTATAATCTGGCTCAGCTAAAGAACAAGAACCCGTACGAAAGCAAGAAGTATTGACAGGTACAAACAGTGCAGTCTGAGGGGGCAAACACACATCTTGCGACAAGGAGAGAACGCCGGTGCCGCCACTGGTGTTATCTGTCATACAAGTTCGCGCGTCGCGCCGAAGGGAAATCGCAACACTTCCACAATCCAAAGTTGCCCCCCACTCACGCAAGAAATCAATTCCTAAAATAATGTCATGCGTTGTACGTGCAAGCACAGCAAATTCCCTACTAAATGTCTGCTCCCGTGTCGTAACTGAAACAGAACAGACGCCAAGTTGGCGTAACATTGCCCCGCCAACTCCGCGAAAGGTATTTCCGATCCAAAGAAAACATCTTTTTGTCCAAGGAGATATTTGCAGCACAGGTTCATAATAGAAACTGCCACACCGGTACCAACTAAAGGGAAAGCACTCACATTTTCAACTAAAACATAGACTTTGTTTTTAAACAATTTTGCACAAGGGGGTCTTGATGAAGATGAATGTATGGCGGCCTCACGCCCGTAGGTCGCAGCAGCTAATTTCTCAGCGGCGGCGGTGACAACGCGCGACGACGAGGTGATCGAGAGCACCGTTGTCGTGTCGGTGGCGTTGTGAGGCTGCACTCGGAAACAGGGGAGTCACTGTGGTTCGCGCGTCCCTGCTGCAGCCGTTGGAAGGAACTGAGATACGGCCAGGGCTCTTCAGCGGGCACGCGGGGTGCATAGGAATTAAACCTTGGAGCACGCTGCTGGTAACGGTGGCATTTTCTAGCAATGTGCCCAGGCACACCGCAGCTGTAGGAAATGGGGGAGTCGCGTATTGTCGCGGGTGACACCGGTGACATGGGTGTGAGGGGTAGAAACGAACTCTCACGCTGGATTAGGAGGGAAGAGCCCGCGGAACAAATGGTTTTGGTGCATCTTGCCGGCCTCCTAGACTTATCGGTTGCGGTGGAAAGTTGCTGGTCGCCGGATGTTCAGCATAGGTCCTGCGAGGCTCTCCGAAACTCTGATGTGGCCAGGTGGCCGGTGGCACACGAGAGCGATCGTCAAATGCACATTGATGGCACACATGATCGTCGTCAACAATTTAAGGCGTTCAAGCTCTTCTTTAACCACTTGCCGAATCACCGAGGAGGTGTCGTCGTGTGTTGGGGCGGACACACTTGCAATAGTTTTGACATTGTCCAAGCGTCCGAACTTTTGTCCAATTCTTGTTTTCAGCGCTTCAAACGCCCGGCGTTGTTTCTTTAGATCAGACGGAGTACTAAGATCTTCCTTCGTTATAAAACATTATAAACATCTTCAGCAATTCCTTTAAGCAGATGTCCTACATTGTCTTCGTCTGACATGGTGCTTCTGATGATTCTGGATAATTTATGCCTCTATGTACGTTGTACAAGTTTGGCCAGGTAATTGAGGTCGTCGGGAAAGCGTCTGCTCATCCTTCTTTTCCTTAGAGATCGGATCCCCGAAGCACATGGTGAATTCTTCGCAAAAATTATTCCAGCTTATGAGAACGTCCTCGTGGTTTTCCAACCAGAGGCGCGCGGTTCCAGCGAGAAAAAAGAAACACGTTATCGAGCTTCTTCGTAGTGCTCCAGTGGTTGTGGCTACTGCCTCTGTTGTATTGTTTAATCCAGTCGTCAACGTCTTCGTTCGCCTTCCCCGAAAAGGTGGGTGGCTCTCGCAGCGGTGTCCAGTAGCCAGCCTGACCTGCGAGATTGCTGTCTGGATCGCCGCAGGTGGGGTCGTCATTGGCTGCTCCAGAATCGGCCATGTCTTCTGCATGTGGTTGTCAACCGACCACGCATCTACTCCGTCCGACATTTGGTAGAGCTGGGTCGTCTAGGATTGTCCAAGGTTTTCCCTGCACCTCCACCAAAGATGTTATGACAGTTGTTTATTTACAGAGTGAAACGGGTCCAAGAGGAGCCACAGGCCAGGCCCAGCTGGCGCAGAGTACCCCGAGATCACGCGCACGCACTCTACTTCTTCTTTCTGTGCCTCAGTCGCGCAGTGGTGCGACAATATTGACACGTCTCCGCAATCGTCTTTTTCTTCCTCAAGGCTTCTGTATCTACCTTTCCAACCTACGAGCCTGCTACCTGGCGTGCTACCTAGTCTAAGAATATGCAACGGCAAGGCAAAAGGCGCACGTGTAGACGCTACGCGGCGCGCATCTCACATCGGGAGACAAGTGGCACGATACGATATTAATAATGATGATGGTGATTTATTAGAGCGCAGCTCTTAGGCGCCCGTTCCAGCGTTGAGCGTGTGCATGCATCGGCGACTAAGCCGAGCAAACAAGCACAGCGAAAGATGAAAGAGAAAACTCGGAGCCTTGTTGGGGATGAAGGGCGGCGAGCGCTAAGAGAACGCGAGCAGAAAAACGGAAGAGAAGGGTGCAGCGGCAGCATGTGGAGGAAAGCGGAGAACGCCACTTTGAAGCACCGCCAGATGGCGCTCACGTCAGCGCATCCACTGACGTAGGCGGATGCGCTGCAAAAGAATTATAATGAAGCGTGTAAAAGGTGATAAGCGGGTAGCAATCGAAGCGTTCCCAGGCAGGACAATGGACGCAGTACTCAGAGAGGCATAAAGCGAACTTTCTATGAATGTTACAGAGCGCAATTTTGTAGTCGTAGCGGCGGGGTTAAATGATGTCCTGAACGGTGAAGCTGCAAAAGTAGTGGAAATATTAGCGGAGAGATTTGACGATTTAAGGGCGATAGCAAAGCAAGTCCAGATCGTGGTATGCTCAGAGCCGGAGGTGCAAGGCCGGAACGGAGAAATTACCAATGACGTTGTGGCTGCTAATTGGGAGATAAGAAAGCTAAGCCAGGAGAAAGGCTTTGAAGGAACAGACATACACAGGGAAGTGCATAGAGCAGGCTTTGGCGGAGGTTTTACACGAAGTGGCATGCACTTTAATCGAAGGCTATGAGCCGAGATCGGCTGCCGCCTGGCAGGCTGGGCAGTAGCTTTTTTAGGGGCTCAGGGCGTAAGGGTAGGTAGAAACAATGTAGAAAATGCAACAATAGAGGCTGACGCCAATAAAATGGCCACTAGGAGGTCCAGGAAGAAGACTACAAAAAAGAAATTTAACACCAGGATCAGGTACGTAAACATGCAAGGCGGTTGAAAGAGAGGGAAGTGGTTAGAAATAGAACATCTGTTAAAGGACGAAGAAGTAGGTGTATACGCGCTAGGCGAAACACATCTCATCGATCTAGAAGACCCACCGTTTATTGAGGGCTATGTCTGGGAAGGGAGCGACAGAACAAAAACGTAGAGGAAGGGAGGAGGAGTAGGTATGCTGATACGTGAAGGAACAAATTGGCAAAGAATAATGTCAACATGCAAACAACATGTCTGGGTATCAGGTACATTTGCCGGTAAAAAGACATGGCTAGGACTAGTTTATATAGGGACAGGGGACAAATGCAGATAAGAGAACAAGGATCTAGTGAAGCGTCTCAATGACGATATAAAGCAGTTTGGAGAAGGTGCCGATATTATTCTGCTGGGTGACATGAATAACGACATCGAGGATCTGGATGGACACAGATTGTAACGGAAAGTTGATGCTAGACTTCTTTGAGCGACACAACCTAGTTATAGTAAATAGAGAAACTAAGTGTGAGGGACAAATCACGTGGGAATCGTGTAACAGGCAAACGACCACTGACTACTGCTTAATGTCACAGCGTATGTATAGCAAGCTCGCAATAATGGAAATAGACGAAAGGGGAAGTACAGCCTCGGAATAGATCATAACCGTATTAGACTACAGCTGGGAGCCCTGCGCAAAAGGGAAATGCAGGGAAGTCAAAAAGAGCACGCAAAATTAAATGACGAACAAATAGCGCAAATAGCGGCTGGCATAGAGGAAGCAAGCGAGAAACATGCCATGGAAAAGTAGTATAATAATCAGGTAGAATTACTCATTAGTACCAAAATAAAAGAAGTAAAAGGAGTAAACCGCTGGAGAGGAAAGACGAAGCCATGAAGTTTGTGGAATAAGGAAAGTAGGGAGGCCATCGAACAACGCGGTTGGCATCACGGGAGCACAGAGAAGCAAAGCAGCACAGAGAAGCAAATAGGGCGTAGTTATACGAAGAGGAAATAGGCCAAAAATGTGAATCTTATAAAAAAAGATAAGTGCAGCTCCTCGTCCAGGCTAAAATAAGGAAGTCCTCTGATCGCTGGCTGGCTGAAGTTCGCGATGAAATTAAAGGCGGGTCAAGAAAATTCTGGAACCATACAAGCTAACTGAGAAAAGCGAATCACGGAAAGCAGGAACAGATTCACGATGCCGAGGGAAAATGTTTAGATGGAGATGACGCTGTGAACTACATTGCTTCAGTCATAGCTGAGTCATTCAGCAAAGACGATAGGGTAATCGCCCTAAATTAGGGAGCTACACAGGATAAGGCGATATAAAACAGTTTAGAACTGACCGTCCTTAACTCAGAAATGGCGGAAGCAAATGTTCCCAAATGCACGTCCGCAGTGATAGATATATTCCAAGTAAAGTTAATTAATGAACTGCGCCCAAGAAGCAAGGAAACGCTGATAAAAGCATTGGAGGAAGTAATAACGAATAAGCAAATTCCGAACAGCTGGAAACAGAGTAAAATGAATTTGATTTATAAAGGGGAATGCGATAAAAACAGAAAACCCTTCCGTATAATTACGATAACATCAGTTATATATAGTCTGGCGGTGCAGCTGGTGAAATTAAAAGTGCAGTGATGAGTACATAGTAATAGAATAGTCGGAGAACGTCCGGACGGGTTCAAAAATGGTAGGCGCTTAGATGATAGCCTGTTCGTGCCTACCCAGTGCATAGAAATGGCTAAGGCGGAAAATGTACCTCTGTATTTAGCCTTCCTGGATACAAGCGGTGCATACGACAACGTGAACATGGAACTCCTGCGGAACATATTAAATGATGAAGGTATCGGTCATGACGTAACTGATTTCCAACAAGAAATATATCGACAAAGTATTGCTAAAATAACATCGAAAGTAATTAGGAGTACAACAACTGTCGAGGTACACAAAGGGTTAAGGCAAGGTTCTCCTCTATAAGCGCTGGTGTTCATGTTTTATATGATATGTATGGAAAGAAGGCTACAAGGAAGCAATCTAGGGTATAATCTGCCGTAGAGTTAGGCGGAAAGGTTGTTGAGCACCAACTACAGGTTTTAATGTATGCGGAGGGTATTGTACTGTTAGCAGATTGCCAGGAAAATTTGCAAACTCTGGTTAATTATTGTGGAGACGAAGGACGCAGTCTAGGCTTCAGTTTTAGCGCAGCTAAGTCCGGTGGGATGTTTTTCAACGATACAACTGATCAGGAGTTTACAATACAAGGCCATGAAATACCCCGAGTGGCCGAATACAAATATTTTCGGGTATGGTTAAACAGAGGGCAGATGTACACGGAAAAGCACGAACAGTCTCTCATAACAAAATGGCAAAGAGATGCCGGGATAAAGAAATATAGGGCATTGTGGGGGTACAACAGGTATGAAGTACTGAGAGGTATTTGAAAAGGAATAATGGTGCCGGGGCTTGCTTTCGGGAATGAGGTCCTGTGCTTAAGGACAGAAGTTCAGTCGAGACTAGAAGTAAATAAGAGAGCTGTTGGATGATTAGCACTAGGTGCTCACGGGAAAACCACAAACGAGGTAGTACAGTGGGATATGGGCTAGGCATCGTTTGAAGCACGGGAAGCTCAGAGTAAAATCCTATGCGAAAAACGCCTGAGGAAATTGGGCGATAACAGGTGGGCAGCGAAGGTATTTCAGTACCGACAAAGAAAGAGCACTGAGTCACAATGGCGGAAAATAACTAGGAAGCTAACCAGTAAGTGTGCCATACACGAAGGCGGAGAAAGACAGAGTATTAAACGACAGGTTGAAAACGCTGAAGGTAAAAATTGAATAAATTCAATAGAAAAGAAGCATAGTGTGGAACTATATTGATGCTGGAAACAGCAGATCAAGAAGCAGAGAGGTGACATAAGGTTAAATGTGTAGGGAGAAATATTTGGAAAAGTGGCGAATTATAATAACTTGCAACACAGTTAAATAAAAATGAAAAGCTGAGCATGGTGGCAACTGCCATCACCCCGTTTCAATGGGGACGCTCACACCTTCCATCCATCCATCCATCCATCCGCTGACGAGCATCAGCTTGCAGGTTTCAAAATGACCATATTGTAACGCTTTGTGTTGCTGGCCAACAACCAATGTCATCTGCAGTGTCTGGATAATACCTGCGGAGAGGAAGGCGAGAATTTAACTGTGAAATTGAGCCTTAAAATCAGGTGTCATGGAAATAAATTAGAACAGTGAACAGACAGTGTCAATACAGTGTCAGGAAATACCTCGGTTAAAAGAACATAAATACCTCTGTATGTAAATAAAGAAGGCGATAGATATACGGAAACAAAGGAAAAAAACAGCAAAGCGGAAGACAAATCAGGCCATTATGAAACACAGAGGGCTATGGGAATCAAATACATACGAAGTGCTGCGGACTATGTGGAAAGGTGTAATGGTTCCCAGAGTACCCTTTGCAAATGCGGTTGTTTGCTTGAAGCCAGGGGTAGAATCAGGATTGCAATTTGTTGGGCCTGTTGGTAAACTGACTAGGAAAGCATATTTAGCGCCGGTGGACAAGGACAAAGGGAGACGACACCAGAACGCGCTAGCTTCAACAACTTCATTTTCAAGAAATACCCTCTTATTTAGCCCATGCACAGTGGCGCCCCACCTCATGCAAATTGTAACTAACAAAAAAAGCCATCTCCTTATCTAACAAGTCAACCGAAGTGGCACTAACACACATATCACTATTACCACATATATCCCCCGAGCCTCAATAATCTCCAGCACATTTTTATCTTTGTGCTTTTCAAGAACCCGGCAGGACCCATACACCGGCGCACAGCCGCATTCCCGACAGTGAATTGACAGACGACCGCATTGCTTATTTCTCACGTTTAGACCATATTCTCGAAACCGGTCATTAAGACAACTTCTGGTCTGTCCGTTGTATTTTTTCACACAGGACAGCGGAAAATCGTAAACAAGCGCGTCTACGCAACCCACTGGTGCTTTACGATGACTTGTAGAGCATCCCACAGCTGCCTTACGGTACGGGTCCGTTAACCGAAATATTTTCGCGAGTTTTCCTGGCGCTGAAATGACCACATTGGGACCACCCGGCCAGCCATTTCCTTAATACTATGTGCTTTCTATGCAGATAGGACACTACCGCTACCTTCCCTCTGCGTTCCGTCCGTTGATTTGTCGCGACCCGAATTGTGCTGTCAGACCCGCATGTATCAGCAGCCTCTCTACGACCGAAACCTCCACTGAATCCGGAAACCCTGCTGCTGATAGCCTTCGCCGCTGATACATAACACTTGTATAGATGTTATGGTGGCAAGATTTTTTTAATCCATTTCCAAAGCGCAAGTTGGCAATGCTCCTCTTGAGGAGCTTCGAGTGGGCGGACTGATACGGCAACAGGGGCTTATTAGCCTTAGGTTTATACTGCCAACACGTGTGCCGTTCCATGAACAGGAGCTGAATAGCTTAGAATCGCCGCACGTAATCAGTCGGCTCTTCAAGCGTGAGTATTGGGCTAAGGCCTGCAGAAAAACTTCGTAAAGCTTGCCTGCAGTAGAACATGCGTCTTGTTCGAAAAGGACTAGATAGCCATCAACGTACCTGACAGCTTTAACCAGCGTGTGCTCTGAAAAGGTACGCGACAGGTCTTTGTTATGGTGGGCTAGAAAATTTCGCTTAATATAGGCGCCAAATATCAACCGATGGGGACAGCTGGCTGTTTTATGAGTATTTCGTCATTCTATGCTGCATACGTCGAGTGAAGGTAGCAACTAAACAGATATAAATGGACCTGAACTGATAAACAGGCTGAATTTTGAAACGCAACCATGCCATTCAGTCTATTCACTCTTCTACGCATGACATTAGTTTGTTTTGAGGCAAGGAGTAGTACAAGTCCTTTATGTCAAATGAAAAAGCTGATAAGCTTCTGCCAGAATTTTATTTCAGGAAATGAACGCTTTCTGCAGACCTTTTAATCGAAAATGGGGCATCAATATTAAGAATTCTGAGTTTTTCTTGCAAGAAAAGAGCAAACCATTTTTTTTGCCATGACCTGGTTTCCGAAACTTAATGGGCGCTCGGGTTTGTGCGTCCTCGCACTAAAGATAATTTGAAGGCAAGCGGCCTTCGCGTTGTCTATTTCCCGAACCAAACGACTTAAGCCTGCCTTCTAGCAAAGACGCTTTGTTTCTAGCTTGATTTTTTAAAGAGATACATTACGACCCTCGTTGAACACATAGACAATCACAGAGCAGGCTTTCTTATTAAAACCACCTTCCTTGAGGACTACAAAGCCACCTTCCTTGTCCACTGGATAAACACACAATTTCCGCAGGTCTTGGGCCACCTACTCTCACGCTTAAGGAGAAGACTGATTAGGTACTGTGTTCGTTAGATATTCAGCTCCAGTTCACGGAAAGGCACTCGTGTTGAGAGTATAAATCTAGGGCTAATAAGACCCTGTTGCCATAAAGGTCCGCCCACTCGAAGCTCGTCAATAGTGGAACTGGCGACTATGCTTTGGAAATCCATTAAAACGTTTTGCCACCATAAGATGTATACGCGTCTTATGGATCAGTCGGGAAGGTTATCAGCAGCAGGGTTTCCGGAATCAGTGCAGGTTTCGGTTGTGGAGGGGCTGCTAAAGAGATGCAGGTCAGACAGCACAATTAGGGACGCGACAAATCAAGTACGGAACGTAGAGAGAAGGTCGCGGTAGTGCCCTATCTACATAGAACGGCACATAGTCAGGTCTTAAGAAAATGGCTACCGGGTGTACACAAAAGTGGTGTTTTCAGCGCCAGAAAAACTCACGAATATATGTCGTCTAACAGACCGGTACCGTAAGCCAGCTGTCGGATGTTCTAGGAACCATCGTAAAGCACCAGTGGGCTGCGTAGAAGCTGTTGTTTATGAGCTTCCACTGTCTTGCGGGAAAAATACATTGGACAGACCGGAAGGTGTCTTAATGACCTCTTACGAGAACATTGTCTAAACGTGAGAAATAAGCAATGCGGTGATGTGTCAACTAACTGTCAGGAATACGGCTGTGCGCCGGTGTATGGGTCCTGCCTGGTTCTTGCGAAGCACAAATATAAAGATGTGCTAGAGATTATTGAGGCTGAGCCGATCTGTCGCAATAGCGATACGTGTGTTAATGGCCCTTCAGTTGACTTGTTAGATAAGGAGACGGTTCTTTTGGATGGTGAAATTTGGATGAGGTGGTTTCACTGTGCATGGGTTAGATAGGAACGTGTTTCCAGAAAATCAAGTTGTTGAAGTTAGCGAATTGTGGTGTCGCCTCCCTTCTGTCCGTGTCGCTGGCGCTAAATACGCCTTCCAAGTAAAATCGGGACTCGATGATAAAGAACAGTGGAACGCCTCGCATTGGGTGTTCACGGAAAAATTACAAATGAAGCTGTGTAGGGCCGTGTCGGCTGGAAAAATTTTGAAATGAGGGAAGCTCAGAGTAAAACTGATGATGAAGAAGGACTTGGGATTGTGTGAAAGTAAATGGGCTCGGAAAGTGTTCATTTCAAGATCCCTGCAATTCCATCAAGTCCACTTTCACTGTAACCTGGAAGTTGTGTGCGAGTGCGTTGATATCGGTTACCGTAAAATTACGATTGTTGTTTGCTACTACGCTCCATCCTACCCGTCCAATTTCACCACTGAGCTTCACGATGTGCTTAACAGGCTTAGTTTGCGGCATCTTTCGAACCCCATTATATTATTGGGAGATTTCAACTTCCCCAACATATGCTGGACTACTGAACCTCCGCACTGTTATCAATTTCCTCCGCAAGGTAACGACTTTCTTGATCTCTGCTCTTTGTTTTTCCCAACACAAGTAGTATTAGAACCATTAAGGATCTCGGAAAGCGCTGCTGACCTCCTTGACTTAATCTTATGCTCTCATCCTAACATAGTTACCATTGTTTCATGCTTACTGGGCTTAAGCGATCACCTGGGTCTTTCTTTTGTCATATTATCTCCTGTGATAAAACCAAGTGTTGAAAAAAATAATTTACCACTGTGATAGGGCAAACTTTGACGCCATTACTATTAAACTAGCTAATTTTCTTGATCCTTTCCTAAGCCAATCTGAGGATCGAATGGTTGATGAGAACTGGGCCATTTGCAAAAAACGAAATACATGAGCTCACCGGCAAGTTTATTCCATCAAGTGTAATATCTTGCCATGTTGAGAAACCCTGGTTCAATTCCAAGTTAAAAAGGCTTTCCAACCGAAAAAAACGACGCTATCGAATAGCGAATCAAAGTTCACGGGCATCCAAATGGGGCGCTTATAAGGAGGCGAACAGTACTTACACAGAAGCTATAAAACTTGCCACAAAGACATTCCAAGTATACATTTTGCCCACAATGCTTGGGAATGACCCCGAAAAGCTTTGGCGTGTTATTAACCCTTCCAAAGATGCTTCAGTCATGTTGATTGATTCCCGTGGTTCACCGGCACCCGAAGATGTATGTCCCTACATCCTTAATTCTGTGTTCTGCAACAACTTTGTCGTATATAGTAACCCTGTGTTTCCAACTCTCGAGTGTTGTAATTACCCACCTATGGACTTTGTTGTTATTATTGAACCTCTTATGGTCGAAAATGTAATTAAAGGTCTAAAGTTATCATCATGACCTGGTGCTGATTTGGTTAACGCGAAATTTCTGGCAAATAGTGTTGTTTATTCATCTGTTTTGCTTTCGAAATTTTTTCAGCAATCCTTAGATACCTATCAGCTACCTGCAGATCGGAAGATCTGGAAGGTGGTGCCACTTCATAAGTCCGCTAGCAAGCATTCGCCCCTCAACCACCGCCCCATTTTGCTCTAAAGTGATCATCAAATGCTGGTGCTGATTTGGTTAAAGCGAAATTTCTGAAAAATACTGTTTATTCATCTGTTCTGCTTTCGAAAATTTTTCAGCAATCCTTAGATGCCCATCAGCTACTTGCAGATTGGAAGGTCGGAAAGGTGGTCCCAATTCAAAAGTCTGGTAGCGAACAGTCGCCCATCAACCACCGCCCCATTTCCCTCACAAGCATTCCTTGCAAGGTTCTTGAACATATTTTTTTACTCACATTAAGCAGAGCACTTACACCATAATTCATTATTTACAAAAGCTCAACATGGTTTCCGAAAAAAAACTTGTCTTGTGAAACACAACTTTCTTTACTCACAGCCTTCAGCTTAATCTCGACAAAGATTCATTCGCAGACTGTGTTTTCTTTGATTTCGGCAAGGCCTTCGACAAATTGTGTCGTAAATTACTTCTATTTAGACTAAGTAAACTTAATCTTCATCTTCACCTGTTTGCATGGCTTGCGCACTTTCTCCTTAATCTGTCACAGTATGTTGTGCCAAAAAATCACATGTCCCCATCTAATCCTGTAGACTCTGGTGTGCCCCAAGGGTTCCCCCCCCATTTATAGGCCCTCTTCTATTCGTAATTTACGTTAACGATTTGCTCAATGACCTTTATTCTAATATTTACCTTTTCGAAGATGACTGTGTTATCCACCGTGAAATCTTGGACAAATCTGATAGCAAATACTTACAAGACGATATAAACGCTGTCTCTAACTGGTGTGACGTATGGTTGATGCAGCTTAACGTAACTAAATGTAGTGTATGCGTGTAACCCGCAGCAATAATCCTCCGCCGAACTATTACCTTAATGATACTCTCCTAGAGATCGTAACCTCATATATATATATACCTAGGCGTCCACATAACCTCGTCACCTTCCTGGTCGCTGCACATCGACAACGTAATTAACAATACTAATCGCATGCTCGGTTATCTTCGCCGAAATTTTTCTTCTGTTCCTTCATCAATAAAATTAATCCTATACCAAACGCTTATTGGGAGTGAAATGGAGTAGGCCTCATCCATATGGTACCCGCACCTCGAAACCCTTATTCAATCAATTGAACTAATCCAGAACAGAGGCGCACGTTTGATTCATAGCAATTACAGTCGCATATCAAGCGTAACTGCTCTTTGCTGTTTGCTCCTCTCTCAGCCCGGCGTAAGTGCTTTCGCCTTGCTTTATTTCCTAAACTATATTTCCACAATTAGTATCAGCGCGATAATCTAATATCATCTCCTACCTACATTTCCTCTCGCATTGACCATAGCCATGAGGTTGGAATCATTCAGTGCCGCAGCAGAACCTGTAACGAATTAGTATACCTAGGACCTCTCAGGATTGGAACCACCTGCCCGGGGCAGTTGTCGCAATCAAGGACAACTCAAGGTTTCGTTCGGCCTTATCAGACATCATCACTCCCGTAAACATAACTAATCAATAGGGTGGTTGCTTGGGCTAGTTCTCGATAGACGACATACACAGCGCTGTGTGTGTCGTCTATTGCTGTCGTTGTCCTTTGCGCTGTACGTTATTTTACATCATAACCAATCAATTTTGCTGTAATAATTAACCATTTCTTGCTGCCTTGTTTATTTACTTATGTATGTTTCTACTCACTCCCCTCTGTAATACTTCGGTCTTGAGGGTACAATAAAATAAATAAATAAATTTATTTGTACAGGAAAACCATTGGTTCAGAGCGGAGGGAAAAAAACAAGGACGGTTACAAGCAAGTGGGCGACTGGTATAGCACCTTCAATCATGCAATATTATCGATTGTTGATAAATCTGTGAAAAATACATAATTTTTTCCAAAGGTGCTTGAGAGGTCATTGCAAGCAAGGCAACGTGCTAGAATGACTCTTTGTAATTTTATTAGTCATCATAAATTGCACAAAGTCTATAAATATATGATTGTTTTACTGTCAATCATGCTACGTTTCTTCATAGAAAGAATTAAATCAACCACTGGAATTCCATGTAAATGTTACTTGGCAAACACTGCTAAAAAGCGGAAAAATTTTTTCGAAATTGCTACGAAAATCTTCTACGTCATATCAAACGCCACGTCCAACATGGTAGTGTTTTCACGAGAGCAGTCATGTAAAGGAATACATTCCACTAAGAAGTACATTTAAGGTAATTTAGGTATACAGAAGGTCCCATGTATTTTAAACGTAATGTTCGTCCTCCATTCCTAGCCACCACTCCGCAGAAAAGGAAAATAAGTCGCATACACAAATTTGTACACTGTGACTGAAGGCGCTAGTAAGTAATATGGCAACAAAGAACCTCAAGCGGAAAGCTGTACACGTTGAGACATTTTCATCGGTAGCGGCAATGAAAAAGAAACCTGCTATAGATAACCTGCAATGAGTAAGACAACAAAAAGGAAATCTGGAGAGAATTCATAACCCAAAGAGAATTTATACTTTTCGAAACGAGATCAGGAGGCCTTAGAACGTGCACCTATAAAGCTAGTACAATACGGAACAAGAACCATGTGCTTGTGGCGATAAAGTAGTTCTCTCATCGCCCACTTCATGGCCGATCCCCTAGAGTGAGTTGCGCCAGTTTACTAGGAGCAAGAACGAGAACAAGGAAACGATGAAGCATGCATGATTAGAATGTGAACATACATACACAACGATCGATTTAGGCTCCCATAGAATCCTCGAAGCCCTTGGGTTCAGCGTGAGGAGCGGTAAAGTCCGCAATAAAAAATGAGAGGCGGGTGGTAGTATGGTTGAAGTAGGAAGACAAACAACAGAGGCGTACAAAAACAACGTTCCCAATGAGGGTTTAGACCGTTTGGCGATGGGAATTCTTCGCGTTTTTTAAGGTAGTGTCGTGTTCCAGGGCTTCCGTGGATGAAGAGGCAGACTGAACTTGAAACAGGCTTTATTGCATGGCAGCAACTTAACGTGGGAGAAGGACAGCCAAGAATATAAGGACAAAAAGCACACCACCGATTTGCGGCCGGCGATTATTTACACATGGTGGGCGAGGATGATGTGACCACGATATGAGCCCCGTCACAGAAAGGGAAACGCTATCACAAGTACACGTGTGCACATATAAGACAGTAGGTATGGCATTAGGTAAAATACGAGTAAGAGCAAGAGCTTGGTGGCGCAACCCACCGCCCCACT
This sequence comes from Dermacentor variabilis, assembly GCF_050947875.1. Lineage (NCBI taxonomy): Eukaryota > Metazoa > Arthropoda > Arachnida > Ixodida > Ixodidae > Dermacentor > Dermacentor variabilis. The sequence goes on from NC_134574.1 coordinate 74,924,789, forward strand.
CCAAAGGGAACGCTCATAGCATTCATGCCACCATACATCCGCGGAGCGGTGGCACTGACCATGCAGGGTAAAGAAAGAAAAAGAAGCAGAAAGCTCGCCTTCGCGCATAACGTTCTCTGCAAGCATTTTCCTGTAAAGATTACAGTTGCATAAGTTGCAGATGCCGGGAAGTGGCAACTGTGTCGCCGGTCTTTATATAGCACCGCGCGTCGTAGCTCTGCCAGTCGGAGCGGAGATCGGTTCGGTGGCTCAGTATATCGAGAAATGAAAACCGGCATGAAGCTTCCCTCAAATTTATTATTAGGGAGTATGGTAGTTGACGGTGATTTTCAGTACGTACGCTTTCCTTGTTAAGATATTTGAGTTTTATGGTATTGTCAATGTAATTTATTGATAGCTTTTAAGCGATAAGGAGCAGTTTAGGCCCAAAAAATTAATATAAAATATCCATAGACATAAATATGGTTCCTTAGAAAATGCATAGGGGAAGCCTATAGCAGGGTCTGGCGACCTGAAATTTGGGGTCGGGTCAACGTAAAATTTGAAGTGGGCCAACTGAAATTTGGGTGTGGGACACCTTGAAAGTTGAGGGTAGGCAAACTTAAATTTTGAGGTGGGCTAACTTGAGATTTCGAGGTGGTTCAATGTCCAGTTGGATGCTGCTGAGTGTCTTTCGAGCTGTCAACTCCTCGCGGGTACGTGAGCGCGTTGTGACCCTTGGCGCGTTTTTATTGGGCCTTACAGAGACGCAGTGAGAACGCAGGCGAGGGCCTGCGTGGACAAGGTACGTGCTCATATACGGCCTTGCGAGAGATGATGATGGTAGCGATCTGAAGAAGAAGGTGCGCTTGATTCTGCAACCACGGTGGGAGCACGGCGAAGCGTCGTCAGGGGAGAGGCAGTGGCAAGTGCGAGTTAATAGAATAAAAGGGGAGGATGAGGCCTAATAGACTGCACTGGGTGCGACAGGCAGCAGTCCGCAGCAAATGGGCCACCGTTTAAGCGGGCGCTCACAGGGTCGTGATTCTAGCTAAATGGTAAACTCCAGGAAGCTTCGCAGCGCAGGCAGCCGGGGACGCACTGGCAACAGCAGGTGAGTCTCTGTGGTCGCTGGAAGGCCGTGGCATCTGTAAGTGGTGAGGACTATGAAGCCTTCCTGCACCAAGGAGGGGCAGGCACAGACAAGATGCTCCAGAGTCTCGGAGTGCCCGCAACTCTTACAGGCAGGTGACGTGGAGGGGCCCTTGGCGTACAGCCGGGTCGAAGTCCAGGTGTAGCCATACCGCAGGCGCAGGAGAGCGCGATGGTCTCTTCAGGAGAGGCCGTTCTGTAGAAGCGGTTTGCGGCCACTCGGGGATCCACATGGAGGGAGGGGATCGTAGCCGATGTCTCGTATGCTCTGAAGCAATTACTGCTCTGGGAACCGCGCTTATGTCATGGTGGGCAGCCTTGCCGTAAATATGCGCCTTCTCCTTGCCGACTATTCCGACGTGTGTGAGGGCTGCCAATAGCAAGATATAGAGATTTCGGCGGTGGCTACAGCCATTAGCTTGGAAAGCAGCAGCACCACTGTAAGTCGTAAGCGACAGCGAGGTTGACATGGCTCCACGGCCATGCACTCTCCCCTCAAGCAATGCGTCACACTCTACTGCGGCAGCTGGTGTTCCCATGATATCTCTGCGCTCTGTGGAGGCGTGCTTGTGCCCGGAGTTTCAGCTCACTTGGTACGATTGCATTCAAAGGGCCGGACGGAACGAGAAAATCTGGCAATTCTCAAAGTCTATGTACTTTTTCCCGATGGAAAGACCATGGATGGGCACGGATTAATTAGGAAAAGCATGCCCGCAAAACTAAACTAAAAGGAAGCCACAGCCGAGCAAGCAATAGTTATGCATTAACAGACGATTCTGAGAATTTCTGTAGCTTTTTACTGACAGTCTCTCAATGAAGAAGTGCCATTCTACGCTAGTTGCTATTAACTTCATTTAATCATCAGCAAAGCGTTGCGACCCTCAAAGTTGTCTGTTTCTCCATGCAGTTGCTTAGCCTGGACGAAGACCTCGTCACGGTGGGCTTGTCAACCTCAATATTTGACGTGAACATATTCAAATGCTTTGTGTCCTCCCGGGTTAAACCTGTTAAACACAATTTACACCGCCTGGTGAAGTACCAAGAAAAAGTTGGGGTAAGTGGATATGCGCCTCATTAAAACTGTTTCATCAGCTTTATTTCATCATCGTCATTATCATCAGCCTGGTTACGCCCACTGCAAGGCAAAGGCCTCTCCCATATTTCTCCAACTACCCCGGTCATGTACTAATTGTGGCCACGTTGTCCCTGCAAACTTCTTAATCGCATCCGCCCACCTAACTGTCTGCCGCCCCCTGCTACACTTCCCTTCCCTTGGGATCTAGTCCGTAACCCTTAATGACCGTCGGTTATCTTCCCTTCTGATTACGTGTCCTGCCCATGCCCCAGTTCTTTTTCTTGATTTCAACTAAGATGCCATTAACTCACATTTGTTCCTTACCCAATGTGCTCTTTTCTTATCCCTTAACGTTACACCTATCATTCTTCTTTCCATACCTCGTTCGTTGCGTCGTCCTTTTATTTCAGGCGGGAGCGAATATGCACGTGGCAAGCTATCTTTGAGCACCAGCGAATGCCTTGCAGCGCTCAGAAAAGTACGAAGAAATAGACTCAACTATATTTGTGTTATGTCTCTGCGCTACTGCCATTTACAAGATCATCGGTCAAGATCTATAGGACGATTCTGAACTTTGTCCAATTTGCTTTCTTTAATCTGCGATGGGCGACTCTGTGGGCACGGAACCGAACGTTTCATACAGGATGGGAGTGACATACATGCGGAGTGCTTCGTTTTCAGGTAAAAGCCAATAACTCCTGTTTTTTCGCCTTGATAGAAATGTATGCAAATAGTCAAACCTGATTTCTTCACGAAGTCTGTCCTCTCTAAAACGACACTAATAAGTGCACGTGTAACAGAGCTTATGAATGCTGCCCAAGTTTTGTGAGAAAGTGGTGAATATATAATAATAATATCTTTAAGACACGGATATGGTACACGCGTCATTTCCGCTTACGATAAGTGCGCAAACTTGTCGATATAGAAATGTAACATATTGAGTGTCCGGCAGCCTTAAGCTAACGAAAGCTTGTTGCTTTTTAGTAGCCGTGCTTACGTGAATACGACAATGGTGCATTGGATTGCTTTTTCCGGACGTGACTTACTTTTGAACCCCGCTAATGCGCTTGGAAGTGAATTAACGCCACTCTTACATTGCGCTGCAGCCATTGTGAATAGTAGCAGTGCAATTCGGAGGGTTTTCGCCCAACTACTGGGTGCTCGATTTATTTGAGAATGTAATGATGACTTCTAGAATAGAATTGATATTTTGGATGAGAGTCGGTATCTTTGGAACAAATATTTTTCAGTGTTTCTTTCACTGGTGTTATGTTATAAAAGCATCTTGTGCGTCAAATATTAACGACATTCTGCTTTGATAATGCCTATAGACTCGAATCAGATACTGCGTGTCGATATTAGGCAGTGCTTCGCACTAGGACGTTTCAGTAAGTTTCTCATTCTTTGGCTCTTTGTTCGTATTTCCGTCACCAATTTCTGTGCTGATGCTAGGAAGCGCTCTACAGCAGCAGGCTTAAGCAAGTTTGCTCATTGTGTGGCTGTTTGTACTCCTTTCTGTCAGCGACGCCCGCAATACATAGCAGCGTACAGGTTTAGGTGCTCTGAACTAGGACAACATATTGAGGGTGCGTGGTCGCTGAAGTTCACAACCAACCTTTCTCGGCTCGCGCAGGCGCTGTGGACTCATGCAAAGCTAGCTTAGGAGTGGTCCGAAAAAAGGTCGCGCAGAGTTATCGTCATTTCTTGTTCTGCCACCTGACGCTGATTCTCCATGATCGCCTTTTCAGGGCTATACTCATCATGACCTGCACGTGCTGGAGAATTCAAGCCTCTTAATGACATCTGAACCCTGGCAGTGCTTCATTGGGATTGTTACGGACGATAATTGGCCACCAACTCTTGTCCCACAAACAAAACAAACCTTTCCGCGATATTCAGAAAGGAGGAGATGTACAAGCCGCCGGTGTCGGTGCGCATGGCGATTAGGAGAATATATTCCTTCATCACATGTGTCAGACTGAAAACGGACACCCCGGAATAAATGTACTAGATAGCTAACAGAGGGATTGCCAAATATGGTATGGGCTATCTTAAGCACTAGACAGTTAGAACGAGGATGGTAATGTCTATGGCGGTTAAAAGATTTATCCTGAAATACTTCACACACCCGTAGGTTTCAATTAAAAATATGGCTGGTTCGCCTATTCGGTATTCCAATAATTTTGTTGAAAACTCTTATCTCGGAACCAGTAAAGCAGAACGAGAGCAGGGAAGGACCAAAGGCTCGAGAGGTCTACTATCGACACAGAAATGTTCCCAATGCATATGATAATACGCTTAAACTAGTTTCAGTGAGATAAGAAAATAACATAACACATCCCGCGAGGCATTCTCTTGAACTATGCTTCTTGCACTTCATTCTATTGACGTGAACTTGTTTATCTTAATCGGGTGACCACGTTTAACCACCTAACAAATGTTATCGCACATCGCAGGACCCACCTGCATGTATCGGAAGTTCCTCGAAAGTTATCGTTTATTATATCCGCTGTCTGTTTTAATTATGGGGTTTTATGTGCCAAAACCACTTTCTGATTATGAGGCACGCCGTAGTAGAGGACTTCGGAAATTTCGACCAGCTGGGGTTCTTTAACGTGCACCTAAATCTAAGCACACGGGTGTTTTCGCATTTCGCCCCCATCGAGATGTGGCCGCCGTGGCCGGGATTCGATCCCGCGACCATAGCCACTGAGCAACCACGGCGGGTCCGCCGTCTGTTGTCACCGAAGCTTGTGCAATTCCATTGCATGTATGCACGACGCGAATGGTGCAGAACTTTCTGGAAGACACGCGGGCGCCAGCGATCACTCTGGAACCTTCGTTGACTGATGTGTAAAAGCCGGCGCGCTTGACCCGCAGATCATATTTCGACGATCGCCAACCGCATTCGACGCTATTGCTTAGCTTTCAGTATAACTTGCTTTCGTGGGCAACAGTTCGCCGAATAAAATGTCAATACCGTCATTCAGTTTTACAGCTGTACTATTCACCGTTACTAGTACGTGACATCTGGCGGAGGTGCTAGTGCGTTCATGTACCGAACGCCCCTGCAAAGCCGTGAGCGAAGCCTGAGCCACGAAGGCAAGACCAAGGTCACCAAGGACCAGCGAGCTAGCCGCAGGCTGCAAGGACTTCGCCTGAGAAGACCAGGAACTGCACGGCCGCAGCAGCAGCTACAGTGACAGCCCCAGTGTCGCCAACACGAACCGTCCTGCAGCAGCCCAGAGGGCCAGCAACGTTGTGCAGTTCACTGTTTGAGAACCCGGAAAGCTGGCGGTAGACATATGAAAAGGTCACTACACTTAATATCTGGAACTGTGACGACAAGCTACGCCATGTCTTTTTCGCCTTGGAAGACGCCGCCAGGACGTGGTTCGAGAATCGATAAGCCACCTTAACGACGTGGGACATGTTCCGAAACGGCATCCTGCAAACATGTACAAGCGTCATGCGAAAAGAGCAAGCCCAAGCTCTACTAGAAACCAGAGCGCAGCGGCCCAATGAGGCCATGGCGATCTCCATGGAGATGTCTGGTCTTTTCCGCCACCCCGACTCGGAAATGTCCCAGTCGAAGAACGTCTACCTACTCATGCGTAATGTGAAAGAGTAATTTCTCGCCGGAATGATACGAAGCTCACAGAAGGACGTCGATGAGTTTCTTCGGCAAGCCACCAGCATCTAGAAGACATACGAAATGCGGAACCGGCAATTCAACCAACGAAGAAAACAGACTACGCAGGAGTTCAATCACTGGGCACCGACGACCTGTGCGACACTATCAGAGCGGTCGTGCGGGAGGAGCTCCTAGAAGCTATTCCCTTCATCGAAGCATCAACTGGCTTCGCTTGCCGACGTCGTACGTGATGAGCTCCAACAATCACTCGGAGTACTTCAATTGCCGCGGCCTCACCCGGAAGCGATGACGTCCGCCGCCATAGCCGCCGTCCTGTTCCCCCTCCGCCCAAGCGCCAGGGCGCTGTAACACCGCAGTTGCGCCGTTCGCCACCGCCGCCAGCAAGGCAACCCGTCTCCCCGCGCATCGTTACAAGAAAGACTCACGTTTGGCGAGCCCCCGACCACCGTTCGTTTCGTAATCAGTGAAGAGGAGCTGGCCACATCTACCGCCGAAGTCCTTACCGCGAGATGGGACTGCAAGGGTCTGCCGTGAACGCACCGCGCCATCAGGAAGGTGATCGCCCTCGTGATATCGCCGGTTACCTAGGCGCTGGTGAATGGAGCCCTGGGTTACCATCCCGTTCGCCGCCACTAGGCCGCTACCTGTCGCCGCAGTGCCGTCCATACGCTGGCCAAGCCCCGGGCTGGACCGCCACAAGACCGCCACGGACCGTGTTCACAAGACGTCATTCTCTGCATGGACGTTCTGAACCAACACGGCGCAATCATTGAGCTGAAATCGAAGTAGATAACGCTGTCTCAAGATGCAGCGTTCCAGCCGGAGTGCTGTCGTAGTCACAACGCTTTCAGTGTGCTCGACGATCAAGTGAGCGTCCCGCCTTGCTCCAGCATTGTTATTTCCGTTGGCACCGAAACACCCGCAGACTTAGACGGCTCATCGAGGGCGTCAACCTCTACTGCTCGACCGCGAAATTTGCGTCCCAAGATCGATCGCTAGACTGCATGGACAGAAAGCGAAAAACATCAGCCAGTAGTTTAAGCGCATCAACAAGGGCACGACCATCGCGTACATCGAGGAAATAGTGGAAACCAGCAATGCGTTTGTACTCTCAGATTCTGCCGCATCTATCCGGAAGACAATAGTTCCTCAACCAGACTTTTACATACATCCAAGTCTCCCCATGATTGAGAAACAACTGCTCAGGAGACTGCTCCGATAGTACAAAGACAGCTTTTTGACGCCATCGATGATTCGACAAACACTAGCCGCAAAGCATCGCAACCCAAGAGTGCGCTCGACCACTCTGCCAGAGTTCTTACCGAGTTTAAACGTGAGAAGGTGAACCTATAAGACAACAACAAAACGAAATGCTGCGCGACGACATCATCCAGCCGCCGAAAATTCCGTGGACGTCCCCTGTTGTCTTGCCGAAGAAAAAGGACCGAGCCTTACGTTTCTGCGCCGATTATCATCGACTGAACAAGATCATTAAGAAGGACGTATACATCCTACAGCGGGAAGACGGCGCATGGGATGGGCTCTGCAACGCCAAATACTTCTCGTCGATGGATCTCAAATCCGGCTACTGACAAATAGAACTTGAATAGATATATCGCAAAAAGGCCGCCGTCATCACGTCAGACGGTTTCTACTAGTTCAAGGTCATGGCGTTGGGACTGTGCCCGGCGCTTGAAGCGTTCCAGTGCATCAGGGACACGGTTCTCGCAGGACTGAAGTGGCAGAGCTGTATTGTTTACTTCGATGATATTGTCGTCTTCCCCTGAAATTTGTACGATCACCTTAGGCGGCTTGCGACAGTACGAGAGGCCATCAAGTCATCAGGGCTCACTCTGAAGCCGGAAAAGTGCCACTTCGCTTACGATGATCTGTTCCTGGGCCACGTCATAAGCAAATCTGTAGTGCGCCCCGACCCGCAGAAAACAGCTTCTATTGCAAAGTTCCAGCAGCAAGAAGGCAGCGCATAGATTCCTTGGCATGTGCAGCTACTGCAGGCGCTTTTTCAAGAAGTTTTCAGGTATCGCTGGGCCGCGGACACATATAACTAAATGTGGTGTCCAGTCTAAGTGGCAAACGCCGCAGGCTGACCTATTTCAAGAACTCAAAAGACGCATGCAGTCGCCGCTGGTACTTGCGCAATTCGACCAGGACGCTGATACCGAAGTCCAGACTGACGCCAGTAGCCTATGCCTTGGTTCCGTCCTAGTCCAGAGGAAAGATGGACTTGAACGGGTGAAAGCTTATGCTAGCCGGTCGCTGTCAAAGGCGGAAGGCAATTATTCTATGACTGAAAAGGAATGCATCGCCATCATTTGGGCTACAGCAAAATTCCACCCTTACCTATATGGGAGGCCATTCAAAGTGGTCAGCGACCATGACGCATTGTGTTGGCTATCTAAGTTAAAATAACCTTCAGGATCTGTGGCGTTGTGGAACCTCAGACTGCAAGAATTGGACATAACTGTAACCTACAAGTTTGGACGAAAGCGCTCCGATTCTGATCCCCTATCACGCGTCCTCATTGACATGCCGCCGCAAGATGACGGGGATGATGACGCCTTCCTTGGCATAACCAGCAACGACCAGACCTGGAGCTAATAAGCCTCGTCAAGTATTTGGAAGGGCACACCGATATTGTCTCTAGGGCCTTTCAGCGAGAATTTTCTTCGTACTCGATTCAAAACAACCAACTCGTAAAGGAGAACTTCTCACCAATCCGCGCCGAATACCTTCTCGTTGTTCCTTCAGTGCTGCGTCCAGAAGTACTGCACGCATTACATGACGATCGCACCGCTGGGCACCTCGGATTCTCCCGGACGCTATCGAGGATACAGGAAAAGTGTTACTGGCCGCGCCTGACCGCCGACGTCGCCCGTTACGTGAAGACATGCCGATCTTGTCAGCGACATGAGACACCACCGACAAGGCCAGCGGGATTACTACAGCCGATCTAGCCTCCTTACCAACCATTTCAGCAGATCGGAGTGGACTTGGGGCCCTTTCCGACGTCAACAACCGGATATAGGTGGATCGTCGTGGCCACGGACTACCTGACCTGCTTCGCCGAAACGAAAGCTCAGCCGAAAGGTAGCGCAGCCGAAGTGGCGAAATTTTTCGGCGAGAACATCCTGCTGCGACATCGCACCCTAGAAGTCCTCATCACCGACAGAGGGGCGGCCTTTACAGCTGAGCTCACCCAAGCCATTCTGCATTACAGACCGACAAGCCACAGAAGGACAACTGCCTACCACCCGCAGACGAATGGTCTTGGGAAGCGCCTGAATAAGACCCTCACCGACATGCTAGCAATGCACGTTGACGTCGAATAGAAGACCTGAGATGCCGTCCTGCCGTACACAACCTTCGCTAACAACAAAGATCACGCCGTTGAAGCTGGTTTACGCCCGACAGCTCTCTCGCCTGCTGATCGAGAACCAGCGGAGGACCGAAAGACGACACTAATACCTTCGACGAAGCAACATCGAATACCAGCCCAGTGGCCCTGTTAGGCTTTGGACGCCAATACGCTGACGAGGAGTTAGGTAGAAGGATTTACGCCGCTATTTCGAACCCTAAAAGATCATACAACGCATCGGCGCACTCGACCATGCGGTCGTACCAGACGGCATTTCCCTCTTATTATGGCACCGCTCACGACCTGAAATAGTCGATGTTGTGCGACTTAAGACGCTCAACCAGCGCTAACGAACTTTGGGGCTTGGCATAGCTGAACTCGGGACCTTCTTTTTGTGGACTATGTTACTTTGGACTTTGTTTTTTTTGTTGTTTTGTAACCTTTTTTATAACAGGCCTTTTTCTGTTTCGCTCTCATATGTTTGTAGCGTCGGGGCGATACTTAAGAAGAGGGCGGTATTGACACGTGTACTTGCTCTTTTTTATCGTGTGACCATGTTTTACCATCTAACAAATGTTGTCGCAGAGCGCATGACGCGCCTGCATCTTTCGGAAGTTTCTCGAGAGTGATCGATGGCTCTATCCGCTGTCTGTTGTCACCGAGCCTTGTGTAATCTGATTCCATCGCTTGACGCGAATGATATAGAACTTTCTGGAAGATACGCCGGCATCCGCTATCACTCTAGAACTTTCGATGACTGATGTATAAAACGCGACGCGCTTCACCCGGAGGTCGATCGCAGGACCCGCAGGACGATCGCAGACTGTATCCTCCGCTTTTGCTGTGCTTTGAGTGTAACTTGCTTTTGTGGACACAAGCTTGCCCACTGAAAAGTAAGTCTGGTCATCAACATTTTTACAGCTGTATTATTGACCGCCACTACTACGTGACACTACTGTTCAATATTGCAGAAAAAGTAAAAAAGAAAGATTCGCGAAGCCCGTCTCTGCTTGTTGCTTTATGTTATCGTGGCTTCCTTTAAATGTAGCGATAACGCCTGGCCACGAAGATTTGTAGAGATGACTTCTTCACATGATATGCGAGCAGCTCTATTCGCTATTACTTGTTCATGGGGGTGACTTTGCCTTGGAAACAAAACGCTTGTGTCCAAACGCAGATATTTTTTTTGTTAAGCGTTCTTAAAGTTTACCTGAAAACCCAGAACTTGGGGCTGTCAGACAGCGGAACTACCGGTTTCTCCGCTATATTCACGGCAGTCAAGAGAACTCTCGATTTCTCTCCGATTTGGCTGTCTAGAAATAACACCTGATTGTTAGCCTCAATATTTCAAAAAAAATATATAACCCACAAACAAAAGAGCCTACATTTATGGGGCAATTTCTTTCAGGTAGTTCTCAGACCACAGCATTGTACATGAGCACAATAAAAGAACTTCGGTATTAGCTTCTCAGCTGTGTTCGTAGAGCTGACATTGAAGCTTGCGGTAGCACGCTAACTACACAACTCGAGCCACTGGGCCATCCCAGAAACGTTCGTGCATGGTTCTGCGTTCTTCATGACATAGCGTTCCAGTTACTTTTGAGCTTGAATGCATAAGGCGACGTATTGTTGAGTAACTGGCACTATAGTGCATTTCTCCGCAAAGTTGCGAAATTAATATCTCCAAACTGGAGCAATCATGAGAATTTTTTTCAAGTAGATCTGCCTTGCGAACTCCATGGCTAGAATTTGTAAATCGCCATAGGGAGCATGTGCTAATTAGTTCAAAAGGTAATTGAAGACTTTTCCTTATTTATGTCGAATATGCATTTTAATTTTTGTGCTATTAATGTCTCCCTGTGTGAGTAGGCCAGCTCCTGAACTAGAATTTTGATTCCTTCCACAGGCAACATTTAAAAAAGTTTGAAAATGTTCGCTGAAACACCCGGTATAACACACAATGTCCCGAAAAGTGGAGGGAAGAGGCGAAAAAAGCTCCGCTTTTACATAGCGACATTTGTGCCATATCTCACTGATAATTGATATCAGAAGACCAACTGCTTGCTTCCTTTAGATTAACAATAATTTAACAATTAACAATAAATTTGTTTTTTCGCCGACCTGAGGGAGGGGGGGGGCGAAGCGTCGAAAGTGATAACAGGGTCTTTGGCTTAGCGTTAACTCTTCGAATCATACACGGACGTGTCAAGTTTAGGTGACGTAGCATGCAAGGGAACTGCTGCTTCACAAAAGCAACATCGCCCTGGCAGCTACCAGACTACGCTAGAGTGACGCGGTGCCCTGGCAGTGATGTTGCAGGTATCGCATAACGATGGTGCACATTGAGACTGACGGAAAACTGTCCGCGGTATTCAGCGCCAAGGGAACTACTAGAACACGTAAGCTTCACGTATGCTGCCCGTTCTGCTCAGATCAGTGCGTACACATATCCGCTTAGCAGAGGTTCTAGTATGTACCGACGTGGTGGCGTAGCTGGTTTGGCGTTCGGCGCATGAGGAAATTCCCAGCCGCGGCGGCCGCAATAAGATGGGGCAAAAGGCAAAAATGCCCATGTACCCTGTGTTACGTGCGCGTTAAAGAACCCCAGGTGGTCTAAATTATTCTGGAGTCCCCCATGCCTCATAATCATATCATGTGTAGGTGTGCTATAGTCTTATAGTGTGTAATGATTTGTTAGTGTGTGATTGTGTGCGTGCGCACACTGCTCTTTCCAGCCGTGGAAGGCAGAATGAGGCTCTGGCTCCACTACTCCAGCCAATTTAGCGATGCGTTGATGGTGCGTCCTCTACGTCTTGACCGTTTGCTGCAAAACGCATTCCGCATGGTATGGAGGCCGCCTAAGCCTCCGCGTGTGGACCGTGCATACACCGTCGATGGCAAGACCGGCAGCAACTCACGGAGTATCGCTGTTTTTGTATATGCACCTAGAGCATCCGCATAATTTTTATGGCAATTAAATGAATGACGCGTGGTGCTGCCATGGTCAACTTCCCGCACCAGCTTACCGTAACGTCATGGATCTTTACAGCGTCTGAACGCCATTGATTGGCGAACAATGTTGAGTGGATTTGGCGACCACAGTCGGTGGTCATGTTTGAAGGGACACCGTACGGTATATTCCACAGTGTGATGAGAACTCGAGCTACTGACTCCGCTGTTATGTCCACGGGGGCAGCGCTGCAGGCCATTTGTTGAACCTGTCAATGCAGGCAAGCAAGTAGCGATGGTTCCCGCGACGAGGAAGAAGGCCAACAACATCGATGTGCAGATCACTGAAGCGGGCGTGCGGGGACGGGAAAGTGCCAAGAGGAGTCGTAGTGTAGGAAGGAACTTGAGACTGTTCGCAGTTGAGGCACGTGCATGACCAGCGACGAACGTCTACGTCTACAGTTTAAACTCGGCCACACGTAACGAGAAGTGACGAGTCGCTGTGTAGCTCGAATGGCTAGATGAGCCAAATGGAAAGCATCAAAAACGGCCCGATGGTACGGACGAGGCACCTAAGGCCGAGGAAGTCCGGTCTATGTATCACATCGAGGGGTACGTCACAGTGAGGAAGCAAGATATCTTCAAACGCCAGAGGTACCGCTCGTGTAAAGCAGCTGTAGCTCGGCGTCGATAATATGGGCGGTATCCATGGCCGTGAAGTGGAGGACTGGTCTGCCGTGGTCCCTTGCATGGATGGCGGCTCGAGAAAGCGCATCGGCAACGGCTTTAAATTTTACACTGACGTGATGAATGTCGCTGGTGTATTCAGAAATTTAGGCGAGCTGCCTGGCCTCACTGGGCGCGTACAAGGTGCTGCCGGACGCTAGAGTGGAAGTCAGTGGTTTGCGGTCGGCAAAAACACGGAAGGAGCACCCTTCGAGAAAATGTCAACAGTGCTTCACAGCCAAGTAGATGGCGAGCAGCTCTCGGCCGAACCTGCTGCAGTGATGCTCAGCGTGCGAAAGTTTCTCGAAAGAAAAGGCGACGGGCCGCCAAGCTCCAACAATGAACTGCTGCAAGACAGCGCCGACAGTGGTGTTCGATGCGAGAACCATGACAGATGTTGGCCGGTCGTATTTGGGGAGGAAGAAGAAGCGTTGCGCTCCATATGGCTTCTTTGATGACTCTACACGCGTGCTCTGCAGTGTCATTCAAGGCCACGGGAGTATTGAGTGTATTGAGAGAAGGCCGCGGAGAAGCTTCAATATATTGGGGCAGCGAGGAATGAAGCGGCGGCAAAAATTACTGAGGCCAAGAAATTCGCGAAGTTGCTTGGTGATGTATGGCTGATGAAACTCATGGATGGCTGTGACGCAGGTCGCGAGTGGACGAATACCATGTGCGTTGACGCGATGGCCGAGAAAATCCAACTACCTAACCCCGAACTCGCTCTTCGGACCATTAACGACAAGACCAAACTTGCTAAGTCTTGTAAGCACTTGACGTAGATCGAGCTTATGAGCATCGGTAGCGGTGCTGTAGGCGACTATGTCGTCAAAATAGGCAAAGGAACCCGTGAAGTCACGTCATACCTGATCAACAAAACACTGAAAGGTGTGGGCCGCATTAAGAAGACCGAAAGGCACGCGCAGATATTCGAACAGGCCGAAGGGTGGTCCTTGGAATATGTGAGAGTTTCAGAGGAATCTGCTGGAAGGCTTTTACCAAGTCAACTTTCTTAAAGATGGCGAAGTCGTGCAGAGCCGATGTAAAATCATGAATGTGAGCTATTGGGTACCGGTCCGGGACAGTGGCCCTCATGAGAGCATGGTAATCGACACAGGGGCGCCAGTCGCCGGTCTTCTTGGGCACCATATGGAGTGCCCAGGACCGAAGACTGGAGTAGGGACGAATGAAGTCAAGGTCAAACATGTGTTCAAACTTCTTTTTGGCGACAGATAGACAACCTGGTGCGAGGCGCGCGCGAGGGAGCACGACAGGGCAAGTCATGATGATATCATGTGTCATGCTGTGAGCGACTCAGGACTGAAAGGAGGGGTGTCGGAAGACGTCCGAAAACTCGGCAAGGACGGCTAACCAAGTGTCAGGAACGGTCATATGTGCCTGAAGAAGCCGGAGCGGTGGAGCGCGACAGGACACACCTTGGACAGTGAAGCTTGTCTCAGAGTTGAAGATGCGGCTGTGCCGCAACTGGGCGATAAGTTTGTAGTGCCAAAGAAAATCGGCTCGGGTGATGGGCTGGCGCACAACCGTGATGACAGAAATTCAGTCAAAGGTACTTCTGAGGTAGATCTCGCACTTTTGGCCATAGGTCTGGATGGTCGATCTGTTAACCGTGGCGAGAGGAGGCGAGCCGGGAGGACGGCGGTGCTCAGCCAGTTTATTAGGAAGCACGCAAAGCACGGCGCCAGTGTGAGATATCAGGCTTTTGTGACATGGTTGGTAACGTGGAAAAGGCGACTGTACCTGGGTCCGGAAACCACGGTCGCTATATGTTTTCGGCCCAACGGCTTCCCACGTACGAGCAGTGCTGGCGGCATTGCTTTGCACGACAGCCATAGCGACGGTGGTACCAGGAAAGCGTACCCGGAGGAGGAAAATGGCATCCAGAGTGACCGGGGCTTGGGCGGCGAGGTCGCCATGTAGAACGCGGCAGGCGAGTTCCGATGGCAGCGGCCTCAGTTGTCAGTTGCACTGCTTGCCGCGTAAGCTCCTCGTTAGCTTAGAGGAGACGCGCTGTCGCTATCCGCTGCGTCATGGGATGGAGGGTCAGGAGGGCGATGAAATGTGCCCACAGAGGGGAAACCGACATCCATAATCTTGTCGGCCAACTGGGCCAGAGATTCCAACGTCGAGAACGAACACGCGGTCAGCATCATGCACAGCTGCGGTGGAAGGCGCTGCAGTTCCCGTAGAATTGCGCTGTCGGTTGAAGGAGCCCGTTCTCGAGCCAAGACTTGCATGCTGCGCAGTAAGTCGGTAGGTTCGTAGTCCCTGAGTTCCTCCCATGTAAGAAGATTTGTATTCGATGCCGCTCCGATTCAGTGGTGCTGTCGATGAGCGTCGCCTTAAAGTGGTCATCGGGGCGGTTGGCGGGCGGGGAGTGTAGAACATCGCGAACGATCGCAGCAGTAGTCAGTGCAAGTGCTCCAACCATGTGTTCCAACATGGTCATCTGCGAACTGAGGCGGTGGCTACGGAACAAAAACTCGATGGCAAGGAACCAAAGTTCCGAGTCTGATTACCAGAACTCTGGAAGCTTGAAAGCGGTGACATAGGGATTGCGGGGTAGTGGGGTTGACGGCAGTACTTGATCGGGAGAATCCGAGGCGATGACTGACACGATGGAAGGCAGACTGCGAAGACAGCGCGCTCGAGCTCCTTGGGGTGGTAGGCCCAGTGAAGAGGCTCCGGCACCTGGAGCGAAAGGGATGACGCAAGGTCCGGAGTCACCAATTTGTGGGTGAATAAAAACGACACAGACGCTGGTGGCTAGTGTCCTTAAGTTACATGCTTAGCCGAGCCAGCTCAATCAGACGGCAGCCTGGCCGATTCTTCTGCTTGCGCATGGTCACCGTGCTGGGCGTGTCCTCATCGTGTTTTGTGACCGGACCATTTTCGCACCTAGTAGTGCGCTGCCAACTATATATTAATTAACTTCGCCTTCATTAAACCCAAAGGACGTGGGTTGGACTCCAACCAATGGTCCTGGCTTCGAGTGCCATAATTACCTCTATCTCACTTAACTTCGCCTTCATGAACCCAAAAGGTCATAAGTTCGACTCCAACCAAATGTTAAGGGTGGGAGCAATTTTGACTATCGTTTGATCACGCCGAATAAGTCCAATTTTCTGTGTCCTTAGCCGTTTATTAATTTTACAATTTTAATAATTGGAGACCTTAAACGAATAAGTGCAAGAGTAGAGCTGCCCATTAATATACAGAAGAAACGGTAATGTTCAGTAGGCTGGCAATGTAACAAGACATCGTGATAGCCAGTCAGGCTCTAGAGTCTGCGCGAAAGTACGTTTATGAAAGTAAGTTACTTAGAGGGGACCCACATCACGAGAAGGAAATTTGCAGACAAATAAAAAAATGGGTGATAGTTCATACGGCAGGCATTACCAAATCCTGACTGGGCACTTGCCAATGTCGTTGAAAAAAAAATGTGCAATCATTCTATTCTGCCGGCAACTAACTATTTGGGGAGTAGTTAGTAGGTTAAAAATTAACTCGAGAACAGGTAAAGGACTGCGCAAAGAGGGATGATATGAGAAATGCTGTGCATAATGTAAAAGGGGCCCTCACCAGGCCTGTCCATTTTGAGCTGACAAGTGCAGGGCATACATAGCACGATAACGATCATTTCTGCAAAGTAATAGAACGCTACGCGCCGCGTAAAGATGTGAAATTTCAAACCGAACGCAGTTTTTCCTTCTCCTCGCGGCCGCTGCGCTCCAAGCCAGACGGGGACGTAGTCGTGCCCCTGCGCTACGTAGTCGTGTCCGCAGTGGGACGTCCCTCGTGACGACACGTGACTTCGATAATTATTCGAGACAACATCTGTTATCAGTGCGATCTGTTGCTTGAGTTGATGAATTGAAGTTTAGAGAAATAATAAAACACACAAACGGATTGTATGCGTATTTTTGTTTTACATCTCACCGAAGCAAGAGAGATGTACTTGCGCTTCGTCTGCCGTCGTTCCCACGGCGGTGCGGTCACGTGCGCAGGTATCAAAACTATGCCATTTTCTACCGTGTTCCAGCGCGTGATCATATATTGTGATCCGCTTGTTCTGCCTCAGTATTTGTGTAGCACTGAATTATATCGCTAGTCATGTTTCCTTGTGCACAGCGAGCAATATCGTGCGCTCCGCGAACGCGACAACAGCTCGCGTGCGATGTCGTCGGGGGAGCGCATAGCGACGAAAAAGAACAAAGAGCAAAAAGAAAATGAGCCTTTGACGTATGCGATCGGCCAGCTCCGGTATGGGAGAACAAAGGGAAGAAATTTGGCTTGCGTACGCTAGAAAGCGTGAGTGGAAAGGGCGTCTTGTTTGGCAGTAGAGCCAGGCTGCTGAAATCATGGGTCCGCGGCACTGAAATATTTCTATCTCTGCTATTATTGAGCTGATTTTAAACATTTTTGCCCCAGTACGCTCCCTAGAGGACACTTAACAGCTTCCAGCGTATAACCCAAATTTGCTATGGAGCCTGAATAGGGGACATTTAGGAGACAGGACGAGGGAGCTGGCGGATCATAGAGCAAATGGGGATAGCCGATGTTCTAGTTGACATTGTGAGAAAGAAATAGTGCTGAGCACGTCATGTAATTCGTAGGGCAAAATAACCGGTGTGCTGTTAGAGTTATAGAACGTAAAAGTAGGCTCCTGCTGCCAATCCCGACGATGACCATGCCATGGCGTAAGGTGCCGGCGTAGATCCTGACGTACCATTAACGTACCAGTCGCTGTGTGTTGGGGTCGCAGATTCATGACGTGCGTCATATTGACGTGCTAGCTCTGGGGATTAAGTGCGAAATTCGAAAGGTGGATGATTAGCTTCCAGTTTCTGTTCTAGTAAAACTTTTCTTATAGGCTGTTTAAAGGATAGTTTGCTGTCTTAAACTGATTTAGTGTTTCTCCTGCTTTACCTGTAGCACTGAACCCTACTCTATAGTGCAATTAACAATGCCTCCGTGAATATTTGCGGTGTTCCTCTTTATTTACCCACTGAAGTTACTTTTACCGTGTAACAAGTTGAACAAAACCAGCGCTTGTGCAACCGACGAAAGAGCCACCTCAACATAAATGCGTTTTAAGTGCAGCCAGTCAAAGAAGCCTTTCTACGAAGTGTCCAAATTAGTCCATGGTGAATGGTCATAGGCATTCTGTGTTATATTGAAGGTAGTTTACCTCTGGATATAATAGCCAATATAATTCGTTTTCACAATGAAGTGCAGATTAATGTCACGTGAGCTTACTAATTTTTGGTCAACAGCAAAAAGAAGATTTTAATATCTCCAAGTAAATCAAGTGCTGTCTCGTTGGTTTTCTTTTTCAGAATCGGTGGGAGAGAAGGTAAGTGCTCATATGATTTTATGACTGATATTCATGACATGACTTGTAATGGTACACGGTGCTCCTTTATGAAAGGGAACACGTGAGCTTGTAGCCTGTGCTGTACAGAGGCTGCTTAGAGCGCCAGCAAATGACAGCAAGGGGAAGGTCATCCGGTGGTGGCGTATTGGCGGCCAAAATAGCCGGGCTTTCTCCATAGGCCAGCGACTGCTAGAATTTGCTGAACGCCCCTCCGCCTCACTGTTGCTCATAGACTAGGGTCTTCAGGGCAGCGCCTGCTGTTAACGAACCGCGCTGTATACGCAAGCGAACTGGAATCGTCGGATTGCCCACATACGCCCTGCAGTTAATCGGTACTCCCAGCGCGTATTAATGTGTCAGCATACTAGGGCTACTTCCCTCGGGACTCTATCTGTCCGTCTGTACAACTGTCTCTCTTTAACGCTTTACACGATGCACTGCATGCATAGGGATACAGGTCCTAATGAGCTATACAGGGTTACAACTTTTAAGTTTTACGAAATTTTCAAAAACTTCCTGTGGTAGATAGTACGATTCTTGTCGAAGTGGATTTGTCGAAGAGGTGTGCAATACCAGCACGAGAAATCGAAACACACATTCAAATAATCAGAAACAAAACGAATTAGCTCTCTAGCAGAAAACCTTAGGTTACATATTGTAATTTGCGAACAGTAGCCGGTGAGCATGTATCAACTTGAAATTAATATCCCTCATCACAGTAGCTTCGAGATATGATTTCCGCAACTGTGGGACGAAATACATGAGCGTTCCAGTTACTCTTGTGCTTCAATGGATAGGACTGCCGTTTGTTGAAATAATAAGTGGAATAATAATGCATTTATGACAAGTTTGATGGCGCATATCTCCAAACTGATGTCATTCTGGAAGTTAATTCTAAGTGGATACGCCTTGCAAACTCACCGGCTACAATTGGTAAAATGTATTATGTGCTGTCAAATAAATAATTCAAAGGATAATTAGAGGCTATTTTAGGTATTTGAATAGTTGTTTCGATTTGTTGTGCAGGTATTGTCCGCCTGTCCGTATAATACAACTCAAGGAGTAGAAATATGTCATCTGTAACAGATTGTAAAAATTCCGCAAATCTTAAAAATGATCAGATGATCAAATGATCACGTATATGATAATGCCTTATGATTACGTATGACTGCTGATGATTGATGATTATGACTATAAAATGAAATAGGCAGAGATTTGAGGTCAATTAGGACCGTGTTTACCATTCCAAGGATACGGCCGGTACAATCAGAATGGCGGAACGTTAGGCTAGCCCTACTACGTCGCCTCTTTGTCTTATTAGTGATCGTCTTCTTTGTCGTTCTCGTGAGGTCGTGACATAACCCCCGGCAACGGAAGCGCCCACCCAGCGCTTGCTAGATGGCGGCCGCACGGTATGGGTTGAGACAACCCACGTAGATAAGATCAGATGACGTGAACGAGGGGGAAGCATCGGCTGGAGCTATTTAAGAAGTGGTATCACTGAGTTGTCGGACAACGCGGTAAGGGCCACATTACCGGGAGAGCAGTTTTTTTCCGATAGGACCACACGCCCTGAAGGACTTCGAAGGACGTTGTCGCCTGTAGAGGACTTAACATCATGAAGACGCCTGTGACAGACTTATATCTGGCCTGTGACTTAGAAAGGCAACAGTAGGCAATCTGACGTGCCTTTGCTGTTGTAGCTATGACGTCGCGTTCGTACTCCAGAGCAGTTGGCAGAAACGTGTTGAAAGGCACTGGCAGGTGACGTCCAAAGACGGGACAGAGGAGCGAGTGGAGAGCACTGGCGTGACCTGACACGCGGTACGCCAACATCACAAATTGGAGGGTCGCGTACCAGTCAATATGATCTGAGGAGGCATGCAGCGAGAGGATATCTGTAAGCGTTCAGTTCAGGCGTTCAGTGAGGCCGTTGGTTTGAGGATCGTATGCTGTCATTATTGTGGCACAAGAGCGAAGTAGATCTTCGACAACTATAGGTAGAAAGCAGATGCCCCTATCTGTGAGGAGCCGGCGAGAAGCTCTGTGGTGTGAGATGGCGCCGTCTTGCAGCAGGAAGTGTGCGACGTCAGTAGCACGACTAGTCTGGATGGCTCGTGTGATGGCATAGAGGGTTGGATAATCCGTTGCAACGGCGATGTACTTATTTCTAGCCATGGAGGTAGAGAGAGGGCCCGATAGGTAGAGGCCAACACGATAAAACAATTCGCTGGGAATATCAATAAGCTGGTGTATTTCAGCCGGAAAAAATAGAAGTTTCTTACGACGTTGGCTTAGTTCGAAAGCAGCGACATAACCTCGCACGGTACGGTAGATTTCATGACACAAATATCGTCGCCGGACATGGCGGTACGTCCTGGAAACACCGAGGTGGCCAGCAGTAGGGACATCATGAAGTTGCGCGAGTACACACGCCTAAAGATAAGAGGGAACGACTAGCAGCAGCACGTGTCCTTCTAGTCGCATATTTCGGCGGTACAAAATTCCGCATAGAATGAGGAACTTGCGAACTGAAGGGTCTGACGGGTCAGAATGGAAGCGGCTGATGAGGTGGTGCAAGGATGTATCACGTTCTCGTTCCTTGCCGAGGTGTTGGAAGGCGGAGAGCGCGAATATTCCAGCAGGTGCGTCATGTGGGTCTGAAGCGTCGAATGAGTGCCGAGACAAGAAATCTGCATCCTGGCGAAGCCTACCGGACTTAAACAACACAACACACTGTAGGTGAATTCTTGAAGGCGTAGTTCCCAGCGGCCTGGATCTTCCACTGTAGAGAAACAACAAAGAACTTCGTGATAGGTCGTGGCAGTGAAAGGTCGGCCGTATTAGTACGGCCAAAATTTACCCACAGCTCATACGAGTGCAATGCAGTTGCGCTCACTACTGGAGTAATTGTGTTCAGCGTGGGAAAGCAGGCAAACTGTGTACACAGTAACTCGGTCATGTTCACAATGACACAGCTAAAACAGGGCAAATACCACAGACACTATCATCTGCACAGACCTCTATGAGGCAGATGCGTTGAAGTAAGCGAGCATTGGCGTTGTAGTGAGCAGGGTTATAAGGCGTTCGAAGGCAGCAGCTTCACCAGGGCCAATGAAAAGGGGACGCCGTTCTTGAGAAGGAATGTCAGAGGCCGAGCAATGTACGCGTAATTTCTGACAAATCGATGGAAATATGACCACAAGACTACAAGTTTGCGAACGTAATTGGCTCAGGTCGGTTCAGGAAAATCACGAAGAGCGCGAATTTTTGTGGGATCGGAGCGGACGTCAGATGAGTCGATGAGATGACCGAGGCCAGCGATTTGGCGATAACCAAAGTGGCACTCCGGAGAATTTACTTGTATCCCAGCGGCACAGAAGACTTAGAGAACAGACGAAAAGCGCTAGAGTATTGTCATGAAAGGCACCGATAACACGATGACATCATCCAGGTAACAGAAGCACATATGCACCTGAAGCTGTGCAAGAGCGAGTGCATCATTCCGTCGATGGTGGCTGAAGCATTGCTGAAGCCGAACGACATGACTCGTTCCAATGCGGCCTTCTCACAGTCCATGTTGTCGACGGCCATTCTCCAGTAACCAGAATGCACGTGTATTGATGAAAAATACGTCACACCTTGTACGCAGTCAAGCGAGTCGTTTATGCGTGGCAGTGGATAGACATCTTTCTTTTTTATGTTGTTTGGATGTTGGTAATCTATACAGTAGCTCCAAGTGTTGTCCTTCTTTTTCACCAGGAAGACAGAAGCCAATGGTCTCAACGATGGCTCAATAATATCGTCGGTACGCAGTATCCAATGGTATCCTCCGCGATCGGTGTGTGACATGCGATTGGGCTATCAGTGAATAGGCGGTGCATTGGCGGTATGTATGTTATGCGGCATAAGGCAACTTTGTCCAAAAGGCCAACTGTGAATGGGGAAAATGTCGTAATGAGATGCAGCTGATGACGAAAATTGTCATCTGGCATGGGTGAAAGCACCAGGGCTATCATCTTGGTAACGTCGTCCTACACTGGAGACCACGTTGCGGAATGAGCATTGCAGGCGGCGGCAGAGTTGGTGGAAGAAGGACGAAGCGAGAGATAAGAAAGTTCGTGCTATTACGACGGTAACATTGTGGCGAGAGAGATACCTTTGGGTAGTGCCCGAGGGCAGAATAAGAAATTCAGGAAGGGAAGATAAGTTTTGTGAGCCGATATGGTCACAATGCTGTCAGGAAATGACCCATCGTGCAAAAGTAAAGCATAAATGCAGGGAGTGACAGCATAGCCACCTTCAGGTACAGAGGGGTTGGGCACAGCGGTGATACGCGTCCGAACCTTCCGTGGTGGAGGAACAAAGTAGCCTCAACACAGCTTGATCTGCACTTTGTCGGGAAGGTCGGTGACATCAGGGAAATCAATTTGGACTACACCAGCCAAGCAGTCAGTTATATATTGCCACATCCTATATGGTCACTGCGGGTATGTGCCAGGCGATGAGAACGACGCTGAAGTAGCGCGCGAGTGGAAAAACAGAGACGACAACGACGTCGCGTTGACTGCTCTGATAAAGTGCTTCCATACGTCCTCTACGCCGGCTTTCCCGTCTTCTACTAGGCTGCGACAATATGAGTGAGCAGATAAAAAATAATGGCTATGGATGACTTTGGGCAATCGCCGAGTGCGTGGTGCAGAACAGATGTGCAGCGACCGCCAACGTCGACATGAGCGCCCCACATTCCCAGCACAGCGGGAGTTCCCTCATCAGCGGCTCTTGCAAATGAGTACTCGGCAAATGGAACACTTTCTTGAAGAGCCGCTTCCGGAGATCAGTGTCCATGACTGAGATGTGTGAGCGGGTATCGATCAGGTCAGTTAAAGGTAGGGCGTCAACTTCCACAGCAATTAGGTTCTGATCTGCCGGCAAGGTAAGGACAAGATTTGCAGGTCCAATGCAGCGTCATAGCCGGGCGCTACATTCATAAGTTTTCCGGAGGTGAGCGTACAGAATGGTGCTGCGAATGAAGCGCACAAATTGATGGCGAGTGGCTTGA
Organism: Dermacentor variabilis; assembly: GCF_050947875.1. NCBI lineage: Eukaryota > Metazoa > Arthropoda > Arachnida > Ixodida > Ixodidae > Dermacentor > Dermacentor variabilis. The sequence goes on from NC_134574.1 coordinate 74,948,161, forward strand.
CTGCTTGGTGGACGCAGAAGGGCCGCGGTCAGAGTATGTCGGTTCATGGGGAGCATCAAATCACTGAAGTAGGTTGTAATTGTGGGTAGGAAAGCGTGAAGCGCAAAGACGAGGGCTGGCGATTAGGCCAACAGTCGGAAGCATATGTGCATGTCTTCAGTTATTCGTCATTCGGCCGCACCTCATAGCCTGCAAACGTCGGCCGATGTCGATGAAGAGGGGCACTAGGTCTATCCTAGGAGCGGCTTACGCAGCACATACGTTGAACGCCGGCGTTTGGCAGTTCTTCGCGGAGCTGGATGAGAGAGATCGTCAACTGAGTCTCCTCCGAAGGGCGTACAAAAGAAGATGGTGACGCAGCCTCGATTTCGTGTCACACAATTCGGACAACGCTATCCGTAATGTATGACTGAAGGGATGAATGAACGTCTTCGCACGATCCCGTAGCAATGATGTTGGCAAGCCGCACGACCTTTCGGCCAATTTGACTCGAAACGCCTGCGCTAATACATAATTTCATCAATCGTCGAGCAATCTTTAAAAACGAGCAACTTAAAGGCATCAGCTGTGATCTCTTTCACAGCATACCTCACTTTGTCAGCCTCGGGCATATGGGAATCGATGCTGTGGCAAAGAGCTCGGACATCAACGATGTACGCAACCGACGACTCTGTATCTGTATGAGCCCTACTGCAGAGGCCTTTCCCAGCGGCGATTTTGCGACAAGCGAGCTTGCCTAAGAGGTCGAATGGTTGCTGCTTACGTGAGTCCTACCTGCTAAGATTTTCTTCATGTGTGTCATAACAGGTGATTGCTGGTCACTGGAGTCGGAAAGATTTGCGAGCATCACTGTCGGGTCCCATCGGTTGTGTGCAGCGACGCATTCGTATGTGCTAGATCATTCTTCGATGTCGACGTTGTCGGTACCCAAAGTCGGGCGGATGGGCGATTAGGGCGTCAAAGATGCTGACGGCCCGGGTGCTGACGCCGTGCTCGACCCAGCTGCCTGGTCGTCTGTCAGCATTGTGGGACGGCCGTGGACACGCCCGCTGGTGAGTTCCTTCTGGGGCAGTACCAGCACCTCCACCAAAAATGAAACAAGAAAAATTGAATGTTTAATGGGACCATGTCTACTATTACAAAGGTATGACCGGTAAAACCAGTATGGCTGTACGCTAGCCCCACTACTTGATCTCCTTCGTCTGGTTTGTGATTGTCGTCTTTGCCGCTCTCATTACACTGTGACGATATAATGTGTACTGAAGAGATGTAAGAGTAACTGAGGTTACTAAAGAGTAATAACAATAATTACGATAAACTTAGCTAGGCAAAATAACATTAATTGCCGGTAAATAATTTTTGTGAGGCTAATTGAAATATTTTATGTTATATTATTACACTGAACAAGAGTAACTAAGGTTATACCAAAGGAACATAATCAAGAATAATTATCTGTACTAGAGATTAGTTCGAACAAGTTAGCTAATCTTAATTATTAATAGATTACTAATACAAACGCCTCCATCGGGCAACACTTAAGGCCTTACACTTTAAGGAATTAAGGAGTGGCATTACAAAATCAATTAAGAATTATCATTATGGGACGAATTATTTAGTTTCGCTATCTAAGCCAAAGTTTGCGCTGAGTGCATTGCTCTCTCCTAAATTGCCCCGAATCAGGTGAAGTGAATTCGCATAGGCGGGGAAGTGGGAACTCCGAGCTGCATACAGTAAAAAAAGTATGCAGAAGCTGCGCTGTGGTTTTCTAAGTATGCATAAGCATACCCCCAAATTTCACCTTGCCATTGCACAAACTTCAAGCTGGCCCACCCCAAAATTTCAAGTTAGCCCACCCTCAAATTTGAAGCTGTGAGATTGGGCGAGGTGCGTTTCATGATATAACCAGCGCGAAAGCTGACGCGAAACGCAAAAAGAAGCGAGAATAAAATGCATTGACTGCCAAGTAGCGTTCATTAGAAACAAGCATGAACACACGGTCGTCCAGGTAACTTTAGCCAGAGCATAAAAATATGCGAATGCCACGTAGCTGGACCGAACCAAGGTAATGCTGTTTGCCATGGCTTGGAGATACTCAAATTATTTATGTTCATTCTGTCTTATCAGATCATTAGTCGCGAATTATTAGTAAAGTTTTCAAATGTTATAGTTACATGAAAAGTGTCAATGACAAAATACTAGAGCTACATGAAAAACTCTCTTATACAGATTTCCGTTGCTCAATACGTGCTGCAGGATAGTGTTTTTCGTGCGTGAAAAAACCCTCGAATACACGCAAACAATAGACGTAAAGTCGCGCGGCAATTTTACGAGCATCTGCGGGCTTTTTTAAAGGATTCGAGGATCTGCAGCAATGCAAACAAGTATCCTGTGGTAAATCTGTACCATCTTCAACCTATACGATGGCTCTTTCAGGGAATTTGAGCTAAAGTTCTACACGTCGGACTACTATGGAGAAAGACTCCTAGTCGAAAATGGTGAGATTTCAGAGAATTTCCACCACCATAATTCTGAGCGTAGACAAATAAGCTTTACGATCATTCATTACGGAACACGGAATGCATGCTCTTCACCTAAAACAATAAAAAACGCAGGAATTGAAAAAGAAGCTACAATAATAACGAGGAGCGTTCCTAAAATTAATGATGTCGGTATCGTAATAGAAAGCAGCTCGCTGCCCGTGTTTCAACCATTTGTGGTCACTGGCTAGCTTGTTTTAATTCCCCCCCCCCTTCCCTTAGAAACGTCCTCATGTACGCACGACACAACTTTCTATTCAGCTAAAGAAAAACAGACGTGTGTTCAGGTGCTCAAAATTTATAGTCCATATGCAACAAACTTTATGAGCATCCCTGGTGATTTAACATACTTACATTACTCTCAAAGTATCAGCATTAAGTGTAATAAGCTTAACGGTTAAGCATTAAGCTTGAACGGTTCGAAAACGGTCAGGAGCTTGTGCCAAGCAATGCATCGGGACGGAACATAGCGTATGAATTACTCGACGAGTTCAAGAAAGGCACCAGAGGCTAGTATGGCACTATATTTAGCAAAATATTTTAGCAGATATGCATGCAAACGCTTATTAGGCATAGATCGAGAATAGCGACAGCTGATAGTAGAGTTCGAAAAGCACCCGCAAGGATAAAATAAAATATTTTGGAGCTTCTGCAGTAATCGCGGAGGCAAATGAAGATGGTTGTTCACCTTGAGAAGGCTATCCGCTGGCGATTGCTGCACCTGCCTACTATATTAGGAGTCATTGTAAATTTTGCGATATTTGCGGGCTTTACTATGTTTCATGATACACCATTTACAGCTTTTGCTAGTTTAGTTAATGAAGGTCTAGTGGGTTTCTGAAATTTTTGCAACGGTATTTTTTTCTCGATTCCTTGGCACTGCAGAAAAGCTAAGGAGGTGAAGCTCGCACAAGCAGTAACAATCCTGCTACACAATCATGCATGCTCCTTCGCGTTGTCTAATGCTGGGAAAGAGAAAGCATAGAATCTTTTTCTTGCTTTAGAACCGCAAGTTACAGATAGACTAGAGGAGTGACTGTTGTGTGCGACTAATCTTCCTGCTTTCCACTTCCGCGTTTCGGCAAATGCGAAACCGTTGCAACTGGGAGCTACGGCAATTAGGTATATGTTACAAGAAGTCGAAAGCACTGTCAAACGCCGCCGACTACTTTGTGAAGTAACACCATGCATACCTGCGATACTCTCCCAAAACTTTCATAACATGTACGCATCATTACAGCTCGGTTTGCAATTGTACGAACGTTGCGTCAAGCTTTACGAAAAATGTGTTCACCAGCACGTTTCGCTCAGCAATTCCATAGCGTTGGAAGTATTGTCATGCTGGAAGGAATCCAAGATGGTGCAAGCACATTCGAATTTTTACACGTCAGTTCTGAAGCAAGCGAATTTGGCATCACCAGAGTCGCTGGGAAAAAGTAACTGTGGTCTAAAAAGACTGCGTTGCTTGTGCAATCATAGTTAACAAAGTATGTATGGACGCCTGAACGGTCATGGGTTGAGGGAAAGCTCTGACACAATACGTTTGTTATTACCCTCATCCCCCTACCCCCGCTGCAAGGTTATTACATGTTTCAAAATACACAGCCTGGCAAGTATGCGTCTGTGAACAAACTTCGCCCTCATAGCTTTTTTTATTGCAACGTCATGTTGTCCGCCGCTCTAATATAGCGATAACACGCGTTGGTGAGCTAGTTGGTATGATTTTCAAAGCGTATTTCGGTTTAGTCGCGTTCTTAGCGCTCTACGCTTTAGAATAGTTCGGAGGCAACTTAGTAGCAATTGCGAGAGAAATGCGTTAGAATTAGCTCGTACCTCTCTTGTAACCCAGAGTGTTCCATTATGCCGCGTTCACCCCATTGCAAAGTATTGTTCAGCCGCTCAATCCACACATTTCCTGCCTCTTCGAGGAATGAAGTGTAACTGACGGTGCTCTGCAGCATACCACTGTCAGTCACACTATATTAACTCTTTCAGACGCCACTTCATCCCGTTGATTGAAAACTTGCTTTCACCATATCTCTTGCATCTTCAGAATCATAGAAAGTGTACGGCTGCAGAAAACTTTATTAATTTTAAATTCTTTCGTGAGTATTGTGAAGTTTACAAAATTTCGACTCCAAGCGAGAACTCGCTGCAGGAACATCAAATATGAGGACATAAAATTTTTTGCGTTTTGCAATGCTTGAAAAGCACTTATCCAGCCTCTTGAAAATTATGCCTGGTGCACGACATTGCGCCGAACAATGAAAGAAGTGAACCTGTTACATATAACATACTGCACATGCATATAACTTCACATGCATATTATGGTGTGTTGGTTACAATCGCGTTCGTGAAATGGTTGCTTGCACGTCGCGCAAGGCCAGGGGGATGCACTGTGTGCGAGCACGTACATATCCAATGATGCAAACCCGGACACTGCTCGGACAGATTGGCTCTCCGGTGACCGGGTGCATATATACAACGGACGACTGGGTTAAGCGGGGCTTACACCGCAGTATAAGGCTGAGTATCACTGCTAGACGAATAAGTCATCGAAAGTTATTCTAAAAAATATTTGCTGGGCTTAAAGCATGTGTATGTGCTAAGTGGTGGCTTATCAGGGGTTGCTTGCTCGGAGGGGTAGCAGAACTCAAGAAGTTGCGCTCATTGGTATGGACACTTGCATGGGATATAGTGTGAAAAATACGTCACTAATGAGACAAGCGTTGTAAATTATCCAGAACACTGAGTAGCCTACGAAGAGAAAATAATATCTCTTAGTAGTAAAGCAGTGACAAAATTATTACATTCATTGTGTATGCTACAAAGGCGAACGGCACTACACGGTGCACAAGTTTCTGCACTTGTGTATTGGTGCACAAACCCTGCCAACCAGGGAATGAACTGCTGAGTGCTTGCTAGATGAACGCGCTTGAAATCAGAACCTATTTGAATATTCTGCCACTGGGGATGTAAATCAAACCTCCGTCCTGATGCTCGTTCGGTGACTAGTGTGCGAATCAGCGTAAAGCTTTATTGCGGCATATAAATGAATACCCTTTCTTTGTGCTTTTCAGAATGGACCTCCCTGCCATACGGAATAGAGGGTTTTCCATCTTTGCACGCCAACGAGGATTGCATCATTCTGGGAAAAATGCCCCCATATGGAAGTAAGCAAAGTTACCGTATAAGGGCCAAGAAAATCGCAATACTAAGAGAAATAATGCAGATCGGACTATAATATAGGTCTACTCATGTGTGATTTTTTTTCTCACGGTACTTTTCATGTGTGGCGCGTGTGCAGTTACTTAAGCTGTGTTAATTTTCTTACTTGTAATTTGTGGCGTTTCTTAGTCGACATCAACCAAGCGGGCCAACTGTACGTATCACGCGTACCTTGTTGCACCAAAGTAATCTTCGCCTGCTCTGGAGCGCAATTAGCAGCGTTTAGATGAAGTTGACATATGATGGTTGTCGTTAATTGGCTGTAGCATATTCCTAAGCCCTGCATAATGGATTGTCGTAAGTTGACAATATATATATATATATATATATATATATATATATATATATATATATATGTAGTCAACTTACGATATATTTTACGATATATATATTGTCAAGTTACAATATAAGGCATCGTCTTATTTCTTGTGGTCACGGTCGACATGGATGGTAAGAATGTCAGCAATTTTCTTGTTTAAACCCTCCGTAAGACCTTTGGTCTGAGGATCGTAGGGCGATGCTCGGCGATGAGCTGTTCCACTAAGCGTCATGATGTCTTGTATCATCTTTGCTGTGCAAGCATTACCACGAACTGTGCGCAAAGTGCGCAAAATCACTGACAGTGGCTCGCTGAAGTCGTCTAGTTTCCCAGTATTGCGCCAAATCATGAGTCGCAACCACGATCCAGTGGTTGCAAACAAGACATTCAGCAACAGCAAGTCCATGACAACCTGTCGAAATGGTTGTGATGGCATTATAACAGCGGTCAAGAAACCGGCTGGGCGCTGATGTGGAGCCTTTCGGCGCTGGCTGGAGCGACATGTTTTCTCGCAATGCTTGATTTCCTGGGCGACCTTTGGCCAGTAGTCATCTTGACGAACACGGGCCAAGGTGAGCGCGAATTCCAACTCGCCCACAGAGGGTTAATCGTGATAGGCGGACAGAATTATGGCACGCAGGGCGCACGGAACACGGAGGTGATCCAGTCGCCGACGTGTAGAAGATTATTTTCGTACAACACATTGCTGTGAAGACAGGACGAAGACGGTGAAAGCGGCAATGTCCATGGAGGATGCTAAGTTTGGGCTTCAAGATGGTCGATAAGTTGCCTCAGTTCTAAATCTTCATGCTGTTGCCCAGCCAAGTCAGACAGATTGAGAGCGCAAAGGAAACAACCGTCGTCATGGGTATCACTTGATACCATTGCAAGTGCAGTGCGAGGAAGAGAATCAGCGTCAGTGTACTTCCGGACAGACTAGTAGACGATTCTTACGTCAAATTCCTAAAGACGTAGGCTCCACCTGGCGAGTGGCCCTTAAGGCTCTTGGAGATTAGCTAACCAATTCCGAGTGGTCGGCAACCACTCTGAATTGGTGCCCGCGTAAATGTGACCGGAACTTAGCTATCACCCAGACGACAGCTAAGCATTCCTCTTCAGTGGTACAGTAGTTTGTTTCTGCAGAAGTTAAAGTGCGGCTAGAATAAGCAATAGCACGTTCAATGCCATTTTGCCGCTACACGAAGACTGCACCAAGGCCGATGTTGTTAGCGTCACTTCGTATGTTAAGTCTCCAAGTAGTTGAACAATCCTATATGGTCCAAAGTAGCGGGACAAAAGTTTTTCTTACCGACCAGGCTGGTGTATCGGTGTCCACACCCATACTTCGTCACCGGGTTGATAAGTGACATCTCGGTGACGAAGTTGGCGTCGGTCGGCGTCGTTGTGTAGTTGTTAGCGGATACGCATTCATGTGCGCTGACTCAACTTTTCGGCGCATCAGGAGAATTCGGCAGCATCAGTGACAACATTAAAACTGGGCGGGTAAAATTATTTCGTCCAAGGTTGTTACAGCTTCCTGGCCCTGCACCAAGCGGAAAGGGGTCAAGCCGGTAGTTTCTTGAACGCCAGTATATGCGAGAACTTCGTCCCAGTTTTTTATTCGACGTTAACATACATAGAAATCATATCAGTGATCGTTTTGTTTAGTCTTTCTGTCTGCCCATTCGTCTGAGGATGGTAAGCAGTGGCTTTGCGGTGAACTGTAACACTAAGTTGAATGATATTTTCTGTGAGCTGCGCTGTAAATTCTCTGCCCCGGCCGGTTATAACTTCTGTTGGAGCACCTTGGCAGAGCACGATGGCATGCGCAAAGAAGGTCGCAATATCATTAGCAGTGCCTCGTGAGAGAGCTGGGGTTTCAATGTAACTGTAACGTAGTCTTTGGAAACAACGATTCAATGGTTACCAGCCCTCGACGTGGGCAATGGTCCCAGCAAATCTATGCCAACCAGCTCAAAAGGGATCCGCGGAGGACGAACGGCATGGAGAAGTCCAGTGGGATGCACGGGTGGTGTGTTGCGTCTCTGGCAGTCACGGCATGTTTTCACGTATTGCTTTACGTCACGGCGAAGGTTAGGCCCGAAGTACTTTAAGCGTATGCGCGAGAACGTCCGTGCGAGAGAGGCCCGCAGGATGTGACGTAGTGTGGACCGCACTACAAGAAGGCAGGCAGTTGCGGTCGAGGGAAAACCCAATTTGTAGACGACTCCATCGCGGAGAAAACCAATGATAACTTGGGGACGCACCTGCGGAAGCGGCTCTGGTCGACGAGAGGCCGGATTCCTGAATCATCCCGCTGTTGCTTGTTTATTTCTGATACTGTGATAATGGAAAGAAATGCGTCCTCTTCATCAACGTCGATGGGCGATGGTTGAAATGGAGCACGCCACAGGCAGTCGGCGTCGGTGTGTTTAGGCCCGGACTTGAACACTATCGTCATATCGTATTCTTGCAAGCGAAGACTCCAGCGTGCAAGACGGCCACTTGGATACTTCAGATTGGCGAGCCCGCACAATGAATGGTTGATCGGTGACAAACCTAAACGATTGGCCCTACAAATATGGTAGAAACTTAGCAATTGCCAACACAACAGCAATGTATTCCTTCTCTGTAGTGGAATAGTTTCTTTCAGCTGGAGACTGTGATGTGTGGTGCGCGACATGGTGCGGTGTTCGGGACGGTCAGGAGCAGACGACACTGAGTGCACGCGCGCCGAGGTGGAAGGAGGAAAACAACGACGCCGAAGAGCGTCCGGCACGAGAACGCGCGGCGCATGAAACAACAAAAAGAAGAAAAGCAACCAATCGGAAAAAACCACGGGGAGTCAGGCAGCCAATCCGAGAATGCCGAATCGGCCAGACAAGAAGCAAAAGCGTGATGCGTTGGCAGAAGGGGCGGACACTCGAGGACACGCAGGGAGACGCCGGGGAGACGCCAGGAGTGTCCCAGGAAGCGACGGCAGGAAGAGGTCAACCACCGGAGCGGGTGTTGAAGACGGGCCGTCGGGTTCCGGACCCGAGCCCAGCAGGACTTCACCCGACCGGGGCCTCCTGCCAACCTGTTCCTGTGCGTCGTCCGTCTACCTGAGCGTGCCGCCAGCTCCTCAAGGCCGGTGAGCTTCTGCGCCAGTGGGCAGGACGAGAACAGTCGGGCTACGGGCCCGAGTTCTACGCCAGCTGCCCGACCAGAACGCCACCCCCGTCTGTCGTGCCGCCTGCTGACCGAGGCCGGCGTTCGAGCTTCTGCGCCCGTGGGCGAGACAAGAGCCGTCGGGCTACGGGCCCGAGCTCTACATCCAGCTGCCCGGCCAGAACGCTGCCGCCGTCTACTCCTGCCACCAAGCCGCCCGCTTTACCTCGCCTAGCCAGAGCTGGCGCGCTCCGGTCGCCCGGTTGGTCAACGTACACTGCGACCTATGGTGAGACCGGCGCCCCTCCTTTCGCCAGCTTGTCGCCGCGTCGCCGCGTCGAGACTGTTACGCGTCCCCGCCCTCGTGGCAAGCCCGGACTCGCGTACCCGTTAACCTCATGCAAGCCCTATGTGTGGTCTTTGCCGCAATGTCTCCTTGAGTGTTTGTTTTAGGCATGCTTTCCATTTCCTTCTATTTGCTTTATGCCTCTTTTTAGTTTGATTAAATGTCTTTGTGTGTGTGTTCAAACCAACGGCTTTGTCCTCAATTGGGTTCTCGGAGGCTCCGTCTAAGAGAACCAACCGAACCATTGAGTACACGAACCTTTGCCCCATATTAGGGTCATCACAAATTGGCGTCCGCGACAGGACAAAGCCGTTCGTTTGGCTTTTTTCCTAAAGGCTAGGAACTATGGCTGCTAGCACCCGAGACCTGTTAGCCTTAGCCGAACGCATGGGGCTAGAAGGTGCGGAGTTGAGGGCATGGCTGAACGAGCAGGAAGCGCGCGCGCGAGAAGAGCGGACAGCGGAGCGCAATGCTAGGAGGGAGCAGCTTGCATTGGAGGAGAATAATTTACAACTGCGGCTAAAAGTCGCAGAGGCGGAAGGCTCATATGTGGGCAAGAAACAGCCAGAAATTAGTCTGTTTGACTTAGCCACCGTGGCCCAACGATTGGTTTTGCATGGGGCAGACTTGCACAGGTGGGTGCAAGAGAGATGGTTAATAATTTGTGAGAAAGCTCAGAGGGAGCGCGACGGGCGAGTGGCAGAACAGGCAGCTGAGACGGAACGTCTGGAGGAAGAGCTTCGCAGGGTGCGCGTTCGCATCAAGGCACTCGCGGATGCTTGCTCCGAGGGGACAAGATCCGCAGTTGAGGATGCAGCACAGCAGCGCAGCGGTGACCCAAGGGTTCCCTCCGACATGGCGTCAGGCCTTGGCGAGGAAAAAATGTCTCAAGGAGAGACACCTTGTAATGATGCCATTGTAGGCAAGGATACTGAGGTATGGTCACAAGACAAGGAACATATTGCTTCCATACCTCAACTAGTGCCGCGTGAGCACACCGCAGGCGATGACTGGTTCATGCAGGGTTCAGAGCTGCCGTGCATGGGCCTGGTTGATAAAGTTAGAGCAGAACACCCCCTACAGGCTAAAGATAGCACGTTGGAGGGTTCGCATCATGATCAGGATGAACCTGAAAATATCAGGGCTCCTGTGGAACCGTGTTTGGTTTCCCCAAAAAGTATTCAGGGGTCGTTACTGCGTCCCTCGACACAAACTGTCTGTGACACTAGGGGCACTTGGGATGGTTCCGACCTGCGTACCACATAAACTCATGACTTTAAGGATTCAGAACATCCTTTGGGCTTTCATGCACTCGTGTGTGGTTCGACCATTGGCACTGATGCGGCAACCACGCATTACAATGTGCAATAGCTTACAACGCAGGCAGTGACTTGGCCGACACCACGCAGAGACATCAATGCCTGGAGCGTTATGGCCACGGACGGGCCAGTGTACTCGAAACGAGAATAGAGATGTCTAGTCGGCTTGATGAGGGAAAGGATCACCTAAAGGAGCCGATGGTTCGCTCATGGCTTTTCTCGGACTTACCACCTCGGACATGGTGACCTTGGACTTGATTGTTTTTTTCTTCAATAGGGTATTATGATAGCCTTTGACGCTACCATTTTCTTCCCTTGTTATACTTTCTTTGAATTAGTGTTTTCCTTTAACAGTTTTATCTGCGTGCTCAGTGAACTGTACAGTGAGTTCTTGTGAACGGACCATGACTGTAGTGTTCCGAGCATGTGTGAACTATGTCGCACACTGAGCGGCAGTTTTTCTTCTGAAAAACTTGTTAATAAAGGGGCTTATGTGATGTGTGGTGCGCGACATGGTGCGGTGTTCGGGACGGTCAGGAGCAGACGACACTGAGTGCACGCGCGCCGAGGTGGAAGGACGAAAACAACGATGCCGAAGAGCGTCCGGCACGAGAACGCGCGGCGCATGAAACAACAAAAAGAAGAAAAGCAACCAATCGGAAAAGACCAATCGGAAAAGCCAATCCGAGAATGCCGAATCCGCCAGACAAGAAGCAAAAGCGTGATGCGCTGGCAGAAGGGGCGGACACTCGAGGACACGCAGGGAGACGCCGGGGAGACGCCAGGAGAGTCCCAGGAAGCGACGGCAGGAGGAGGTCAGCCACCGGAGCGGGCGTTGAAGACGGGCCGTCGGGTTCCGGACCCGAGCCCACCAGGACTTCACCCGACCGGGGCCTCCTGCCAAGCTGTTCCTGTGCGTCGCCCGTCTACCTGAGCGTGCCGCCAGCTCCTCAAGGCCGGTGAGCTTCTGCGCCAGTGGGCAGGACGAGAACAGTCGGGCTACGGGCCCGAGTTCTACGCCAGCTGCCCGGCCAGAACGCCACCCCCGTCTGTCGTGCCGCCTGCTGCCCGAGGCCGGCGTTCGAGCTTCTGTGCCCGTGGGCGAGACAAGAGCCGTCGGGCTACGGGACCGAGCTCTACATCCAGCTGCCCGGCCAGAACGCTGCCGCCGTCTACTCCTGCCACCAAGCCGCCCGCTTTACCTCGCCTAGCCAGAGCTGGCGCGCTCCGGTCGCCCGGTCAGTCAACGTACACCGCGACCTATGGTGAGACCGGCGCCCCTCCTTTCGCCAGCTTGTCGCCGCGTCTCCGCGTCGAGACTGTTAAGCGTCCGCGCCCTTGTGGTAAGCCCGGACTCGCGCACCCGTTAACCTCATGCAAGCCCTATGTGTGTTCTTTGCCGCAATGTCTTCTTGAGTGTTTGTTTTAGGCATGCTTTCCATTTCCTTCTATTTGCTTTATGCCTCTTTTTAGTTTGATTACAAGTCTTTGTGTGTGTGTTCAAACCAACGGCTTTGTCCTCAATTGGGTTCTCGGAGGCTCCGCCTAAGAGAACCAACCGAACCATTGAGTACACGAACCTTTGCCCCATATTAGGGCCATCACAGAGACAAAGTACGGCTTGCGTACAAAATGAACCCCTCGGCTCCATCATGCCACTGTACGACGACGGCACCAAGGCCAACGTTGCTGGCCTCCGTGTGCAACTCGGTGTCACTGTCTTCGTCAAAGTGTCCCAGAACTGGAGGTGTGTGCAGACGTTTCTGGAGTTCACAATAGGCCTGTTGTTGATCCTGCTCCCGGACAAACGGAACTTTGTCCTTTGTTAACCGTTGCAAAGATTCAGCTATCCTTGAAACGTTAGCCACGAAGCGTCTATAGCATGCGCAAAGCCCTAGAAAAGGGCGGACTTCGTGTTTTTTCGAAGGTGTTATAAACGTAGCAACAGCAATGGATTTGTCGGGGTCTGGTCGAATGCCTTAGTAGCTCACGACATGGCCTAAAAATGTGAGTTCATCATACTTGAAATGGTATTTTTCAGGCTTTGGAGACAGGCCAGCAGTACGAATCGCGTCAAGAACTGCTCGTAAGCGCTGGAGGTGATGCTCAAACGTTTATGAAAACACAACAATATCATCTAAATAGACAAGGCATGACTACCACTTGAGACTTGAGAGAACCATGCCCATCATACGCTGAAAAGCAGGAGGCGCAGAGCGCAAACCGAAAGGAAGAACTTTTAATTCCTTGAGTCCGTCAGGCGCAATTAATGCGGCTTTCTAATAAATACGGTCATGAACCTCGATTTGCCAGTAGCCACTGCGAAGGTCCATCGATGAGAAGTATCGGGCATGTTGAAGGCAGTCCATGGACCAGGGAAGGGGATAAACGTCCTTCTTCGTAACGTTGTTAAGCTTGCGATAGTCAACGCAGAAACGCATTGTATAATCTTCCTTTTTCTCCAGAACCACAGGGTACGCCCATAGACTTGTGTAGGGCTATATCATGTCGTCCGTAAGCATTCTTTAGACTTGATTTCGGATGGCGTTTTCCTCTGTACGAGAAACACGGTTGGCACGTTGGCGCAGTAGTCTTTCATTGCGATTTGTAATAATTCTGTGTTTTGTAATATGCGTTTGGTTGACCTTCGAGGTTGAAGCGAACCAGTCCGCAAGAGACTGCAAAAGGTTTAGAATGGTAGCTTGTTGTCCCGCTGATAATTTAGAATTGACATAAATGTTGCTGCTGGCTGGTACGTCGCAGTTTAAATCTCCACCATTGTGTCCTACAGTGAAACAAGCAAGAGAGTCAGACTGGCTCCAAATAGGCGATGGCAGTTCTAGGGGCGAAGTACTGGAATGCACGGCTGAAATAGGTGACTAAAATCTGAGCAGTCCGTGACGACAACTGCAAGATGCCGTGGGCTAGGCAAACCTGTTGAGCCAACAAAACCGACAGATTGCCTTCTGCGATTCCGAGATGGGGGGGGGGTGATCATTGTCTTTTTCTACGGGGATCAGCGTAGTATTCCGCGGTGAACCGTAGTACAGTCACGTGAAACACGAAACACCGTGGACTGTGGGTGATATTCGTTCGAATGAGTTGCGTGTTCGGTTGAAAAAGTTACAAGCAACTCACGAAGGCTTATGATTGCGCCGTACTCCCGAAGAAAGTCCATGCCGAGTATCACCTTCCTAGAGCACTCTGCCAGTATAATAATTGAGCCGACAAATGTGGTCTCACGAATTTGTTTCCTCGCAGTGCACTTGCCAATCGGCGTGGGAACATGACCGCCGGCTTTACGGAGCTTAGGTCCAGGCCACGGTGTTGTCACCTTGCGAAGTACAGTGACCAGTTAACAGAATAATGAGCACCAGTACCGACAAGGGTGGTTACCGGGTGGTTATCTACAGAAACGAGTGTGTCGGCTGAAACAGGTTCACGATTTTCGAAGGAAGCTGGCGATGGTACACAGTTGCGGTTGTGGTCATCGTTATCATTGTCTTCATCGTTATCGTCGTCGTCGTCGGGGTTTCGCTGCGGAGGATCTTTCGATGTGCGTTGGACAACGGCCCCACCCTCGGAGGTCGCTGTTCTTAGTTTGCCCGACTTGGGCTCGTGGGCCGTTTGCCCGCGGAAGCGGAGAACATCGTGACTGACGCCTCTGAGGAGACGAAGATTGGGTCGTTGGCATGGACTGTCCAAACGATGGGAACGGCGTGTACGGCGACGAAGTTTGACTGTCCAGATATTGCTGGATTTCCCTCGGGCGCTCTCTCTCACGTGGCAAACAAGCGCCGGGGTGATAGCCCTGGAGTTCTATTTTTTGGTAGTAGCAGGCATGGTACAAGTGGCCCGCTTCGCCACAGTGGAAGCAGAGTGGCTGATGGTCTAGTGTGCGCCACATGTCTGACTTTCACGTATATATTCGGGTGCTCATACACTCGTACATATTTGTATGTGAAGCTTGGCCCTGGAAGTGGCACAGCGCTTCTTCAGAAGAAAGTGAGTTACGGTGGTTCACGGGCTACACAGGTAGCCTCACTGCTTGGGCATAAGTCAGTACGGGACGGCTTTAGCTCTGGTTTGCACGAGTGGCTGCAGCGTGGCGGATTTCTTCGCGCACGGTATCTGTGAGGGACGTTACGGTCAGCTAAAATGTCATTCCCTGTAGTCGCTCAAGCTACGCACGCATGACACTAGGCACAAGCTCTCGAAGCGCATTTGTGTCACAGCGCAACGAGAGAGAAGATTCTGATTCCAGGCTGATTGGGCGATCGTAGAGGGAGGAGCGTTGCTGAAGGGCTCGCTCCACCGTTGTTGCCTCACTGACTAACTCAGCTACTGTAGCTAGAGGCCTTTGCCTCAGTGCAGCAAACAGCTTCTCTTTCACTGAACCCATCAGCAAGCGGACCTTCATCGCTTCTGTCATGGCAGGGTCAGCACGCTTGAAAAGCCGCGACATGTCCTCTGCGAACATGGCAACGCTTTCATTCGGCTGTTGAACCTACTCTGAAGGGCTTACTCTGATCGCTCTTTTCTTGGGGGACTGCTGTGCGTATCGCGTATCTACCGTTGAAATTCTGACCAAGCGGTGAGGGATGGCTCGTGGTTCCGGAACAATGTTCGGGCAGATCCTCTAAGGCGCTGTGCACGTTTCTTAACTTTTTCTGTTTATTCCAATAATTGACGTCGGCCACACGATCGAAGACATAGAGCAAGTCTTGCACGTCTTCAAAAGGCTCACCATGGAACGGCCGCGGCCAGCGTGGCGTTTGGAGAACCAGAGACATAGGAGGCTGTCCCGTCCCGTATGTCTCCTGTGTCTGGCTTGCGCTTGTGGTCGACATCCTCGGCAAATCTTGCAGGCCTTATTCCGGAGGTAGTCTTCGTAGCCGTCGGCTTTTGCATAGATTGTCAGCTTCCAGTTCCGGGGGGTCAGAGTACATAGACGCGTACCCAGCAGCTGCAACAGCTTGTCACAGACAAAACCACAAATATTTCGGTCGTTGCTAGAGATCTTTTTATGAAGCTGTCCTGGCATCATTATCATTGTCTCCTTTTTGGAACAACCCAACATGCCTGGCATGTTGCACCAAATTGCACCGAGTGGCTGTCAGTTGTGTCAAGGTCGTGGTAATATATATATATATATATATATATATATATATATATATATATATATATATATATATATATATATATATATATATATATATATATATATAAGAAGCAGAATTACTATTTCAACGAATTATCCAGAGAATATCGAAATGTAAAGGCTTGGCACCGTAACAAATTAAGCTTCACTTTGTCACAGCGATTGTTCGCCAGACTCTATTTGAAATGACCGAGCCTTGTGTCAATTGGCCGTTTTACAAATGTACCTGTTATTTCATAGAAGGCATTGTGCAGATGTAAAGAATGGGGAAATTCAGAAGAAATAGTAACTTATTTTGCAATTGGTAGTCCAGAAGTGGTTCGGAAAAATGAGAGTATTTACTGTCTTGCCTCCTTTTCCCGAACCAAATCTGCGCTCGCTTTGCAAGATATTGAAACGGACAGAGATATAAGAATAAATTCAACCGTGTTTACTCTGCAGCTGATATGGCCGGTACAACCAGTACGGTGGAACGATCTGCTAGACCCACGGCGTCATCCCTTTCGTCTAGTTGGTGACCATCTTCTTGTCGCTCTCGTGGCACCATGATACTTGACGAAAGCGCCGACACCGCGCCTACTAGATGGCGGCCGCACGGTACGCCCTGAGACTACCTACGTGGAATGCATCAGATGACGTCAATGACGGTGAATCATCGGCAGGAGTTATTTTATAAGTGATATCACTCAGTTGTCGGACCACGCGGTAAGGGCCAGAGTACCGGGAGAGCAGTTTTTCCGATAGGCCCACACATCGTGAACGAGTCCGGAGGGGGACGATTTCGCCGGCAGAGAGCTGGACATCACGATGACAGTTGTCATAAAGAAATTTCTGTCTGGTCTGCGACCCAGAGAGACGACAGTAGGCAGTCTGGCGTGCCTTGATGGCTGTAGCTATGTTGTCGCGAGAGTACTCAGAAGGGGACTCGACAGCAGTTCGCAGGAGCGTGCTGAAAGGCAATGTCGGGTCACATCCAAAGAGGAGATAGAAGGGCGATTAGAGAAGGGCACCGTGACGTGATGCGTTGTACGTGAACGTCACAAATGGGAGGGCGGCATCCCAGTCACGATGATCTGAGGAGATACACTTCGAGAGCATATCTGTGTGTGTTCGGTTCAGGCGTTCAGTGAGGTCGTTCGTTTGAGGGTGATATGCTCTCATTGACTTGTGTTTCGTCGCACAAGAGCGAACTAAATCTTCGATAACACTGGATGAAAAGCAGCGGCCCTGTCTGTGGGAAGCTGGAGAGGAGTTCCATGGTGTAAGATGGTCTTCGAGCAGGAAGTCTGCGACGTGGGTAGCGCGACTGGTCTGGTTGGCTTATGTGACGGCGTAGGGGGTTAGTAAACCGTCGCAACGGCAATATACTTATTTCCAGCTCTGCAGGTAGGGACAGGGCCCACCAGGTCGAGGCCAACACGATAAAATGATTCCTTATGGTATATAAGTAGGATGGAGGGTTCCGGTCGGAAGGAAAAGCCAGAAAGCCCAGGCCAGAGAAATTGTCGCTGACCACGGTCGTACGTCCTGGATACACCTAGGTGGCCAGAAATGAGCACATCGCGGAATTGCGTGAGTACAGCATCCCGATGATGAGAGGAAACCACATTCAGCAGTTCGTGTCCTTCTTGTCGAATATTTCAGCGGTATAAGATGCCGTTCAAAATGAGGAACATGTTAAGCAAATGATCTGAGGGGTCAGAAGGGATGCGGCAGATGAGGTGGTGCAAAGATGAATCACATTCTTGCTCCTGGCCAATGTCAAGGAAGGCAGAGAGCGTGAATATTCAGTAGATGCATCATTGGAGCCAGGAGCGTCGACAGGACACCGAGACAAGCAATCTGCATCCCTGTGTAGCCTACCAGACTTGTACACCACTCTGTAGGCGAATTTTTGAAGACTTAGTGTTCGGCTACGTAGGTGACCCATTGGATCTTTAAGGGTCGAGAGCAAACAGAGAGCATGGTTATCTGTAGTAAAAGTGAAAGGTCGGCCGTATGTGTACGGACGGAACTTGCTCCCTGCCCATATGCATGCGAAGAATTCGCGCGCTGTAATGGAGTAGTTGAATGTAGTGTGGGATAACAGGCGACTTGCACGCGCAATAACTTGTCATGTCCACGTTGAGAATGTGCTAAAAGAGCGCCAATATCATAGCTACTAGCATCTGTAAGGATGTCCATTGCGGCACATGGTTCGCAGTGAGCTAGAATTGGCATAGTAGTGAGTACGGGGAGAAGGCGTTAAGGGAGCAGCTTGGTCAGGACCTGATAAAAAGGAGGGACTTTTCTTGACAAAGGTCAGTAAGAGGGCGGGGAATGTACGCAACATTTCGCGCATATCGATGGAACTAATTGCAGAAGCCTAAAAAGGTGCGGACGTCCTTGGCACAGGTTCGTAGAGAAAAATCGAGAATAGCATGAACATTTGCGGCATCGGGGCGGACGCCAAACACCAAAGTGGCATTTCAATGAATTCTACTGTAGCCCACCAGCACGGAAGACTAAAAGAGTAGACGAAAGGTGTTCAAGGTGTGTCGCGAACGTCGGCGAGAACAGGATGACGTCGTCAATGTAACATATACAAATAGACGACTTAAATCTGTGCAAGAGAATGTCCATCATGCGCTCGAATGTGGCTGGAGCATTGAACAAGTCGAACGACATGACTTGAATAGATAAAGGCCATCTGGAGTAACAAATGCAATTTTCTCAAGTTCCATGTCATCGAGGGAATCTGCCAGTAACCGGAGTGCAGGTGTATTGATAAAAACTACGTCGCACGCTGTAGGCTATCCAACGCGTCGTGCAAGCGTGGCATTGGATAGACATTCTTCTTTGTTATCTTGTTGTCGTTAATCTTCACAGAACATCCGTGGGCGTCCTTATTTTTTACCAAAACAATAAGAGACGCCCACGGGCTCCACAATTGTTCAATGTGATGGCACTGGGTGTGTTACCGGCAAAACGGCGATCTGTGAATAGGCGGAGCATCACCGGTGTGTATTCGACGCTGCACAAGCAAGCTTTATCCCAGGGGCCGAACGTGAATGTCAAAAATGTCGAAATAAGGAGCGAGCACGTGAAGATCGTTGTTTCTATGGGTGAAATTTCCAGGACTATCATCTTGGTGATGTCGTCGTGCGCTGGAGCCGACGTTGCAGATTGACCATTGAGAGTTCGTGCAAGACGGATTGGACCATAGGGAATAAAGTTCGTACTCGTGCGACCGTGACAATACCTGAGGGTAGAATTCGAATTTCAGCACCGGAAAGGAACGACACTATGTGCGAATGTAAGGCACAAACACATGGATTGACGACAAAGTCACCATCCAGTGCGCCGGGGTTGGGCACAGTAGCCATGCGGGTCAGTGCCTGCGGTGGTAGAGTAACAAAGTCGGCACAACAGAGCTGGATCGGCACTGTGTTTGGAAGGTCGGTGACACCAGGCAAATTAAGTGGGACTACACAAGCCACCGTATCCCTCCATAAAGAAAGCAACAAAATCCCTATAAAGAAAGGTGCCAGGCAGGGAGATACGATCTCTCCAATGCTATTCACAGCGTGTTTACAGGAGGTATTCAGAGACCTCGATTGGGAAGAATTGGGGATAAAAGGTAATGGAGAATACCTTAGTAACTTGCGATTCGCTGATGATATTGCCTTGCTTAGTAACTCAAGGCACAAATTGCAATGCATGCTCACGGACCTGGAGAGTCAAAGCAGAAGAGTGGGTCTAAAAATTAATCTGCTGAAAACTAAAGTAATATTTAACAGTCTCGCAAGGGCACAGCAATTTACAATAGGTAGCGAGGCACTGGAAGTGGCAAGGGAATAAATCTACTTAGGGCAGGTAGTGACGGCGGATCCGGATCATGAGACGGAAATAATCAGAAGAATACGAATGGGCTGGTGTGCGTTTGGCAGGCATTCTCAGATTATGAACGGCAGGTTGCCATTTTCTCTCAAGAGAAAAGTGTATAACAGCTGTGTCTTGCCAGTACTCACCTACGGGGCAGAAACCTGGAGGCTTACGAAAAGGGTTCTACTCAAATTGAGGACGACGCAGCGAGCTATGGAAACGAGAATGATAGGTGTAACCGTTAAGGGATAAGAAAAGAGCAGATTGGGTGAGGGAACAAACGCGAGTTAATGACATCTTAGTTGAAATCAAGTAAAAGAAATGGGCATGGGCAGGACATGTATTGAGGAGGGAAGATAACGGATGGTCATTAAGGGTTACGGACTGGATTCCAAGGGAAGGGAAGCGTAGCAGGGGGCGGCAGAAAGTGAGGTGGGCGGATGAGATTAAGAAGTTTGCAGGGACGACATGGCCACAATTAGTACATGACCGAGGTTGTTGGAGAAGCATGGGAGGGGCCTTTGCCCTGCGGTGGGCGTAACCAGGCTGCTGCTGCTGCTGATGATGATGACACAAGCCGAGCAGTCAAATATAGGTGAGTAAGCAGATAAGAAATCAAGGCCAACGATCACATTGTGAGGGCAATGGTGAATTACATGGAGCGAAAGAGATGTGTGGCGACCGCCGGCGCTGGATGAAGCGGCACACATTCCTAGAACCGCGGGAGTTCCCCCATCAGCGACTCGTAGTACGCGGGACTCGGCAGCTGTGAGCACTTGAGCCACTTTTCGATGTCAGTGCTATTGAGTGAGATGTGTGCGAAGATGTCGAACCATCAGGATCATCAGAGGTAGCGTATCTGCTTGCACGGCGATTACGTTCTGATGTTTAATCAAGGTAAGGAGATAATTTGCCGGTCGGAGGTCCAATGCAGTTTCACCTCTGGGAGCTGCATCAATCGGTTTCCGGGGATGAGTGCACAGAAGAGTGCAGCGATCATAAACGATGGGGCAAGGGCGAGCAGGACCGTCGATCGTGTGGCAACCGCGAACCACTGGTGCGTCTGGGGGACGCAGAAGAGCTGCAGTCACGGTATGTCGAGTTGTTTAGAGCATAAAATGGAGGGCACTGGCTGTCATTGTGGCTATAGTAAAACGCGGAGCTTGAAAACAAGGGCTGACGATCAGAGTTATATCGCAAAACGTACCCCACGCCCCTACAATGGAAGCATGTGGGCGTATGGTCACGTGTTTGCTGTTGGGCTGGATCCCAAATGCGTGGAAACATCGATAAATCTCGATGAAGAGGAGCAGTAGGCCCAACTGAAGATAGGGTTTTGGAGAGCAAGGGTTGAATTCCGGTGATTTCCCATTCTCCGCATACAACTGAACGGATGAGGGAAGTTGTCGACTGAGTATTCTCCGAAGGACGTACGAAAGAAGATGGCGACACAGCCTCAATTTCGTGCCGAACAATGGAGACAGCGCTATCCATATCGGACGACAGAAAGGACAAATGAGTGTCTTCGCACGACATGGACGCGGCGGTGTTGGGAAGACTCACGAACTGTCGGGCGATTTGACGGCTCTTGGCGTCTTCGAAACTCCTGCACTCATGGATAATATCGTCAATCGTCGAGGAGTCTTTAAAAACGAGCAAGTTAAGCTGTCATTGGCGATGTCTTTCAGAATATGCCTCACTTTGTCAGCCTCTAGCATAATGGACTCGACGCGGCGGCAAAGAGCTAGGACATCAAGGGTGTATGCAACGTACGACGCTGTAGCAGCGGGAGCCCGACAGGATAGGTCTTTCGCAGCGGTGCTCTAGGGACCAGCGAGTTTGCCAAAGAGGTCGAAGGTTTTTACCTACACAGTACCTGCTCGTCAGCTTTTCTTCATGTGCATTATACCTAGTGTGTGTTTGTCCCTGGAGGTAGAAGACAAGATTAGCGAGCGTCACTGTCGGATTCCATTCGTTGTGTGCAGTAACGCGTTCATATATGCGAAGCCATTCTTCGACGTCGACGTATTCGGTGCCTGTACCAGAGGAGGTGCCAGGGTTGCGCGCATTGGTCAAGACGACTGACAGTAGCGGCGTCGCGGATGCTGACGGCTAGGGTGGTGACGCTGTGCTTGACCCAACGGCCTGGTCGTCTGTCAGCATAGTAAGACCATCGAGGACAAGCATTCTGCGGACTTCCGTCTTGAGCAATGCCCCACACCTCCAACAACAATAAAACGGGCAGAGATATAAGGTTAAATTGGACCCTGTTTATTATGCAGAACGTATACCCACTACAACCTGTATGCCCCTATGTCTTGTCTTTAGTCATGTTGATGATCATCGTCTTTGTGGCTCTTGTGGAACTATGACAATATGTCGGACCAACTAGCCCTATAGTTTATGTATTCGAAAGCGTAATTTATCTTCTGGCCGACATTCACCGTATAGTAGCAAATCTAAGGTATTGTGCGGATGCGCGCCATTTAGCTCTGTAGCAAATTACCGGGTGAACTAATTACGAACGTCACTTGGCTCTATAACAATTGTGTAAATCGCTAACGTACATGCTTTAATCGCGCAATCGAAACGGTTCGAACAACACTAGAACAAGCAATGTTCACAAGACCCACATCTTCGGGTGGGCATTCTGTGGTGACGGCTGAGAGACTTCCTCCAGCATGACGATGAAGGTCGTTTCATGAGGTTGGCAACCCTGCATGTCCTCAGTGTAGGCATGTTACGAGGAAGTCAGAAGCCACGTTGCAGTGCATGAGCTGTGCTATAGTACTATAACTAGCTTCACTTAGTCTAGCCATCCTTTTTACGATTGTGAGCGTGCTATGCCCTTAGTTGCCCTTACATGGCCCCACAGCCATTGCGTGCGTCATTTTTGGCTAAACCATTGCGTGCGGCATTTTTGGAAAAGCACGCGCCGGTTTCTAGCATTAAATTCTTCGTGTGAGCTGAAATATTAACTGAAAGATAATTGCCTATCTATTTATTTCATCGATTTATTTAGGGCGCTTGTTGGCAATCGTTGCCTTATTTCTCACGGCCACCGTTGCTGTGCATCCTAGCAACGGAAAATACTCCTTTTTGCTCTCGCCATCATTTCTAGCAACTAAGCCTTCTCAGCAATGTGAAGTCCCTCACTTAATGTATATGCGGACTTACAGCTCAATTACCATGCACAAAAACTGCGCAACAAACGTTTCGGAGCCGTATTTAAACAGCCAAGAACTTCACTTCACTTTATTACCTTAAAACCCCATTGGAGGGGTATTACATAAGTGGTGGTCAGTAAACTAAACATTAGAAACAGGCGTTAATGTTGAGATGTGGGTGACAAAAGCTTCGGTAAAGGCAGATGGGCTTGTGATGGCTGCGATAGCGTGTGGAAGGCCGTTCCAGTCCCCTGAATCTCGAATAAATAATAATGCTTGAAAAGTGGTGGTCCGGGTACGTGCGAGTGCAAATTGAAGTGGATGACCGGCGCGAGGAGATATGTACGAAAGGGGCGTAATGTACGGTGGATGATTTCGGGGGCTCAAAAAATAGTGGAAGAGAGAGAGGGTGGCAAAGTGTCGACGGAAAGAAAGCGTTTCCAAGCCAGATTCCGCTTTCATGGATGAAATGCTAATATCATACGAATATGAGGATTGAATAAACCTAGTAGCACGATTTTGTACAACCTCAAGTGCATTTATGATATGAATCTGGTGCGGGTTCCAGATGGCAGATGCATACTCAAGTTTCGATCTTACTAATGATTTATAGGTCAATGCTTGTACTTGTTGTGGAGTATGACGCAGATGTCGCCTGAGAAATCCCAGTGATCTATTGGCAGCTGAGATGATATTAGTAGTGTGCAAGCGCCAGGACAGATCACAAGATAGGGTGACAGCGAGGTATTTGAATGATTGGACTGATTGTATTGGAACATCAGCAATGGAATAGCTAAATGTGAGGGGGTTACGGCAGCGAGTGAAAGACGCGAGTTTACATTTGTTAGGATTTAGGTTCATTACCCAGCGATTACACCATTCTTGTACACTATTGAGATCGTTCTGGATGAATGTGTGGTCAGATGTGCTGGTAACTTTGCGGTAGATTACACAACCATGTGCAAACATGCGAATGTTACATGATACATGCGTTGGTACATCGTTAATGCAAATTAAAGAAAGAAGTGGTCCTAAGACAAATCCCTGGGGGATGCCTGATGTTACGGGGAGTCTGCCAGAATATAGGTTATTAACAAAAACAAAACTGAGAGCGGTTAGTCAAGAATGCTTCAATCTACTTTAGTACGTCGGGGTGTAAATTTAATTGAGACAATTTTAGCAGAAAACGTTTATGAGCAACTGTGTCAAATGTTTTTGCAAAATCCAGGAATATGGCATCAGTCTGAAGGTTACTGTGAAGATTAACATGCAGGTAGTGAAGGAACATTACCAGCTGTGTTTCCCAAAGAGGCAATGGTTTTTCAAAAATTTTGTTAGTACTTAGAAAATAATTTTAGCACTTTACGTTGCCCTTTCATTGAATATAAAGTCACGGGTGAAGGTGCAGTTCTGATAAATATTGTGGGAAAGGCGCCCTCCCTCAGTCCACTCCAACAGACCCCAGTCCTGGTCGGCCGTGGAGCACGAGCGCCCTAGCCGAGGCCCGAACCACCGCTCGCGCTTGCTAGTCGCTTTGTCCTGCACATCTTGGATTGCTGGCTCCGATGCCGTAGTTCCCGCACTGCCGCTCCCTCTGTGCAGGCGATGATGGCACCGGCCAACGGCGGCTTGCAACAACAGCACCGCACTCCCTGCGTCTGGCTAACTTTGCCGAGTGCTGCCCTGAAGGAGGATCAGCCTAGCAGGCAACGTGCGAGTCACCAAGGTCTTCCAGGAACATGAAGGCCCTAAAGCTGGCTGGTCTTCCGGACGCACGCTCCGCGAAGATGCGGTAGATCAGGTGGTGGAGCCTCCGAGTTGTCGAGGTTGTGCAGGATGCACAAGCCCCTAGACCATTCCCGGAGGCACACCTAGTCTGGTCTTCCTCCTCGACCTCGTTCTTACGAGTGCACGAAGGAGGTTACGCGGAAGTGGGACCTGGCCGCTGACTGCCATCCCACTGCACAGCGATCACAGGAGGGGAAGATCGCAGATGATGACGATCGTTGCTCGAACGGTTCCGCTTGCACTACCGTTGGCAACTGACCTCAAGCGCACATGAGGTTCTCGTCGTATCAGTTGTTGAACTCCTTCGCAATCATCGTCGTCATCGTCTTCGCTGCCGCTGCCTGCATCCGGCGCCGAGAAACCGCCACCATAGTCCGAGTCTTCCCCTCCTCTGGCTCGGACGAAGACGACAACCCGCTATAGTTCACGGCTTCACTATCTGAGGAGCGATTCTTCGCAGCCATTTTCTTCTGCAGCTTGCAGTCGCATGCCTTGGCGGCTCGCTTAATGTCAGCAGTCGAGTCGTTGTTTGTCTCCGATGTCTCCGAGTAGCTGGACGCGGACACGCCGCCGGGTATGGAGCCACGCGTGGTCTCCGTTCTTCGACAGCTTGTGGGCCATGCCATACCCGAATAGGGTGACAGTGGTGGAGCCTCAGAAAACGCCAGAGCTGCAGCTCGCACCACGGAGATGGTCACGTAGCAGGCCCTGGGAGGCACACGAAACCTGATCACGCTACCTGTGCAAATAAGTTATGCGGGCAGGGGGACACAAAGTGGGATAATAGTTATCACTGTCAGCAGTCCAATTAACTAAAATTCAAAAATAAATTATTTTTACTGCCGCAGGTGTGTATGTTTGTATTTATAAGTTAGGTGCAGTCGTGTTTCTAGAAAGTGCCACTTGGAAGAATTCTAGCATGTCTGTGCTCGGAGATATCCGACTCCAAATTTTAATTGCTGCTTGCATGCTTACGCATGTAAGAGAGAGGATTGCGTGCGCCTTTACTATTCTGACGCACAGAGGGCGCTGTCACGTGGTATTCTTAAACTCCGCACGCTTTCGTTTTTTCCGAATAAAAACAGTCACGCTAAGTCTATGTCGTTGGAAGTGGTTGGGTTGGGCAATATTTGTGAAGCTCCACAAATACCCTATTGATGCCTGAGCGTTTCAAGCTATATTTAAGAAGTTAATTTATCTCGGCTAATAACTGAAAATGAGACAAGCAAAAAATGGTGCTGTGTGTTGACATAAACGCTAACAACGTCCACGCGAGTTCTGTTCAGAAGAACGCTTAGGTTTTTTCAATGTCTTGGCCCAGGTTAGCTGGGACCTCCTGCATTCCAGCCCTGGAAATTGGAAGGGTAACCGAAGCCAGACGTGAGAGTCCACGGCGAAGGACTGTGTGGGTGATTGTTGTCGTGGCGATCTTTGTGGATTTCTTGGGTATCAGATGGGAATGAGCGCGCAAGTTGGCGGCACTCTTTAGCATGGCGAGCAGCTTCGGAGAGAAGGGTGAATTCAGAGGCATCCGGATGATATGGTAGTACCGTGTCGAGGGTAGCGGATGGTTGACTTCCATAAAAAAGAAACCAAATGGTGCGAAGCATGTGGTAGTCTTAGCGGCGGCATCATATGCGTCCGTCACAAAAGGGAGGACCTCGTCCCAATTGGAATGATCAGACGCAACATAAATGCTGAGCATGTCACCAAGAGTGCGGTTTAATCGTTACGTTAGACCTTTAGTCTGTGGGTGTTACGCCCTGGTGGTGCAGTGAATAGTGAGGCACGCGGCGAGTAGCTCATTAATAACTTTCGACAAGACGACAGGGCCTCGGTCGCTGAGCAGTTCTCACGCTGCGCCGTGCCGTCAGATGAATGCAGCGAAATCGCGAGCAGCACCCGAAGCAAGTGCAGCAGTTTTGGCATATCTTGCGAGGTGGTTTACTGCGAGAAAAATGCAACGATTTCTGTTAGCAGTGCATGGAAGAGCCCCACAAAGGTCAATGTCAACCCAACGAAAAGGACGTGCAGGACATGGTAAAGGTTGCAGAGGGCGTGTTGTATGAGGAGATGTCTTGCGTCGCTGACAGGCTGCGCATGACCGCGCCAGACACCGCGCCAGCACTACTGCTGGCGGAGCCGCTCGTAGGTTTTCAAGACGCCAGCATGAGCTGGTTGGGGGTCCGCGTTGAAATACGTGCATATGTCAGAAAGCAAATGGCGAGGTATGACTAGCAGCCATTTGTGGCGACCTCACTGATAGTTTCGGCGGTACAAGATGACGTCCCGTAGCACGAAATGGGTGGCTTGGCGATGAAGGGCTCGAGGGCACGTAGCCGTTGAAGAACTGTTAAGTATGTCAATGAGGCACACAATCCACGGATACTTTCTCTGTTGAGATGACATGTCAGTAACAGCAAGCGTAGCGACCAGGCAC
Organism: Dermacentor variabilis; assembly: GCF_050947875.1. Lineage (NCBI taxonomy): Eukaryota > Metazoa > Arthropoda > Arachnida > Ixodida > Ixodidae > Dermacentor > Dermacentor variabilis. The sequence goes on from NC_134574.1 coordinate 74,975,480, forward strand.
TCCATTGATGCGGGTAGCGTTTAGTAGGATCGCATGGGCGATCGGGATAGTGCATCTGCATCAGAATGTTGACGCCTGGAGCGATAGATGGCGCGAATGTCAAATTCTTGGAGCCGATGAGCCCAACGTCCAAGACGCCCCGATGGGTCTTTCAGTGACACAAGCCAGCAGAGTGCGTGGTGGTCAGTCACAACGACGAACGGATGGCCATACAAGTAAGGCCAAAATTTGTTTAAGGCCCAAACTATAGCCAACATTCTTTTTCTGTAACACAATAATTAGTTTTTGCCTTCGTGAGGACACGGCTCGAATATGCAACCACATATTCCGGAAAGCCAGGCTTGCGTTGTGCAATGACGGCTGCAAGACCAACGGCACTGGGGTCGTAGTGGCGTAGGCGGTGTGGTAAGCAGACCACGCAAAGTGGTGAAGGCTTGGTCACATGCCGAAGTCCCATCGCGAAGGTCACCAGGGCCAGCTAGGAACGCCGTCAGGGGAGCGATGATGCAGGCGAAATTGTGCACAAAGCGTCGAAAATAATAGAAATGACCGACAAAACTCGGAGCTCTTTAAGAGTAGTTGGCCGCGGAAATTCTGGAAATTTGTGAGGGTCGGAAAGGACGCCCTCTTTGGAAATGACATGGCCAAGTATGGTCAGCGGGCGGGCTACGAAGCGGCACTTCTTTAAGTTGTAGGCCGATGGTGGCAAGGCAATTAAGGACTTCGCGTAGACGAGAGAGGTGAGTGGTGAAATCAGGGAAGAAAACTAGCACGTAGTGTAAATAACACAAACACATCTTCGATTTGAGGCCTTGCAGATTATTTTGCATCATCCTTTCGAATGTCGCGGGCGCATTACAGATGCCCAATGGCATTACTGTAAACTCATACATACCATCAGGCTTAATGAAAGCTGTCTTCGAGCGGTCTGATTCATCCACTGGGACTTGCCAATAACCTGATCGCAAGTCCAAAGAAGAAAAATTCGGCAATATGTAGACAATCCGGGGCGTCATCTATGCATGGTGGAGGATAGACATCTTTTCATGCAATGTTTTTGAGGCGACGATAGTCTACGCTGAAACGAATCGAGCCATGCTTTTTTCTTAATGAGTAGTACGGCAGATGAGCAACGGCTGCAGGATGGTTTGATAACAGCACGTTTAAGCATGTCTTCATCTTGCTTGGTGATGACACGACGCTCAGCGGATGACACGCGGTACGGACGCTTGCGTAATGGTGCGTGATGTCCCGCATCAATGTGGTGAGAAACAGCACTTGTGCGGCCCAATGGTCCTAGGTTCCAGTCAATAGAAGCCGCTCACGTTGTCTCGGCTCGAGGTCATCGACAATAGAGCGAGAAAAAAGTACCGGTGGTACTTGGTTAGATGGCACATGGGGTGTCAGTGCTGTTCCGTTAGCAGTATCCACGTCGTCAGCAACAGGAAAATGCACAAGAACGTCAGCGTCCACAACCTGGATGGTACCAATTGTCTCGCCAGAGTGCAACGCCAAAGTGTACGAATTTCGGCTGGAAATCAGTATTTCTGCAGCACCATGGTGAACCGTGAGGAGGGGGAAAGGCAACAATATAGGCTGGCGGCGACTGAAGACGGTAGCGGGTGTAAACATGACCATCCCTTCGGCAAGCGATGCGCATGAAAAAGGGATAAATACAGCACCGTGAGGAGGAAGGTCAGTGTCTGAAGCTACACAGATCCTGCTAACATCATGAACTTGAAAGTCATGAGATGGGAAATCGCATAAAACGGAGAACCGAACCATAGGACGTGCACAGTCAATGACAGTGTGTTGGCAGGACGGAAAATCCTATCCTAGAATCAATCAATCAAATAAATCAATCGAATACAACATGTCTCGAATCAGCACCCTGGCAGTGCACATAGCGACTAGCTGAACTTGTGCACTGGCTGTTCTAAGCAATAGTACCGAATGCATCATGGTCACCTTCTGTAATGCAAGGGAAAGCTTCTCACTAATCACGGGTACAGCAGCACCTGTATTGACGACCGCGCCATTTGATGCCATCAACTGGCACTTCAATAACGTTAGCAGGCGAAAAACGAGGACTTTGATGTTCCGATGAAGACGCAGTTCATGCCTCAGGAACTGCGCAAACCAGTTTTCCGTCTCAGTCTGGCACTGGACCTACGACGCATGGGTTAGAGCGAGTGCCGACGAGAGGAAAGAGAGCGACGAGTAGCATAGAGCTGCGACTGCGTAGCTGGTGTGCTATCAGCAGCGTAGACTTTCGGTGGCGGCCGTTGAGGCATACGGAATGGTCGGAAGCCGGAACTGTGAGGTCGCGGGCTGCCTACGAAGGCTGGCAAGCGCCGGCGGCAGAACCGCGCTACGTGTTCTGGGGTACTGCAGGCGTAGCGAATTGGGTGGTTGTCATCTGTGCGCCAAGAATTTGTACCCTGCTGTTGTGCACGGAAAAAGGGAGCCGCCGGCTAGCGAGGCGAAGGCAGAGGAGAGAACACCGGCGGGCGAGGCGCTGAAGGCGGAGGAGAGAACCCGGGAAGACGAGGCGCCCGTACAAGGGCTTCAGCATACTTCAGAGGCGCGGCCACGGGAGTCGGCTGACACGTAGGTGGAAGAGCTTAGGCCACAGGCTCTTGAATTATCTGTCGGATCGCTGGAGCCAAATATTGAGAAGTCTTCTCCGTGGTCGGCAAAATCGAGAGCTTTCGTTCGATCTCCTCACTCACAAATTCTTTAATTTGCGTTAGCAAAGTTGTGTGGTTGTCGTGAATAACCAATGGCGCTGACGAATCTTCCGTAGGCTGTGTATGCCGAGTTAAGATGCGTTGTTTCCGTAGCTCGTCAGAACTTTGGCACAAATTCAGAACTTCGGCCAGGGTACGCAGATCCTTCGCTAGCAACATTTCAAAGGCGTCCTATGTCTTTTATCTTGTCCTGTTCTGCCATTGACGAATTCACGCGTTTAAACAGGTCAATGACATCTTCGATGTAACTTGATAAAGTTTCACCGTGATGTTGCGCACGCCCCCGTAAGCGTTGTTCAGCGCGAAGCTTGCGCACAGCACGGCTCCCGAACACTTCGGCGAAACTTGTCTTGAGTGCGCTCCATGTTGTGAAATTGCGTTCGTGGCTTCGCAACCAGAGGTTAGAGACGCCAGCTAAGTAAAACAGTACGCTGTGCGACTTGGTGCTATTGTCCTATTTGTTATGCTGGCTCACCCGTTCGTAAAATGACAACCAATCCTCCCCATCATGATCATCGGTGCCGCTAAAGATGGCAGGATCACGCTGCCGCAACACACCAGAAACGATGACCGCCTGAGGTGATGGTGAGTGTCCCCGAGCTATTGTCGACTACTTTGCGAGCCACCTGTCCCCATCTCTTCCATGGCAGCAGTCCGGCTCTCCATCTCCTCGAACTTCTACGCCACTCGTCGAAAACTTGCTGTTCACTAATGGCGTTGGAGGCAGATTCATCAGCTCCGCAGGCCCACGCCAGCAAAACTAGGAGCAGTGACCTCCGGGCGTGGGGCCGCTGTTGGCAGCCCTATAAAACAATATCCTCCCCCAATACGCCAGCCGATCACCAACGATTCCCTTTCACAACCACACGCCGTCGACTACAAAAGTGTTTCCGCAGACATCTCCATTCAAGTCGCCAACTACCCGATCACTGCCTTCGTGGACACTGGCGCCAGTTATTCTGTTATGAGTGCCGACTAGCTTCTGAATGAAAAAAGTCACGACGCCATGGAACGGGCCAAGCCTCCAGACAGCAGGTGGTCATCTCTTGACGCCGATAGGGAGATGCACCCCCAGGCTTCAAATCCGTGAGTCAACGTACGTTGTTTCGGTTATCGTTTTGTGCGACTGCTCGTGGAAAGTCATCCTCGGGATGATTTTCTTCGCGGGCACGGTGCTGTTGTAAATATTCGGAAGCTGATTATAATGTTTTCCGACAACTACGCCACGGTGCTGAAAGATAGTAACACGCACAAGAGAGCACTGCATCTTTTTCATGACACTATGACACTCCCGCCAGCAACTGGTATGTTCATAACTGTTGAAAATGACTGCGACCATAATGATAGCGGCATCGCTGAAGGAAAGTTGTTGGTGCTCTTGGCTTGGCTAGTCAGTGTCGTCCCTGGTATTATTAAACTAAACCGGCAGATGATCGACTTTTCAGTGGCGAACTTCCGCGGCGAGTACCAAGTCCTGGCAATACAATTGGTCATTGCTCACTTTGAAGAGATTGCGGATGCAATAAGTCATACGCTTGCTGTGCTTTCTGCAGCTGTTAAGCGTGACACCGTGGTTGTCAGTACAGTCAATGTAAATCCTGAGCTATTAACCACCCAAGAAAATCGAATACGAAGTATTTTATGCATGTTCACTGATTATTTCGCATCCACGTCAGAAGTAACACAGACCCCTTTGCCAAGCATTGAATTATAACGGACTCGACCAAACATCTCGTGCGTCAGCACACCTACCGCGTGTCAAAAAAAGCAGCAAGCGGTGATTAATTGCCCCGTCAAGCAAATGATAGTCGACCACATAATTCAACACTCGACCAGCCCATGGACGTCCCCCGTAGTACTTGTCAAGAAGGGCGCCACTCTTGGGTTTTGTGTGGATTATCTCAAACATAGCAGGGTGACGAACAAAGATGTCTAGCCTATTCCCCGCATAGACGACTGTCTAGCTGGTCTTCGACAATTCCAATAATTCTCCTCAATTTGTTTAGAGAGCGGATACTGGCAGATAGAAGTTGATAAACGAGATCGCGATAAGGCGTCTTTCGTAACTCCTGACGGCCTGCACGAATTTATGATGCTGCCCTTCGGATTCTGCTCAGCTCCTGTAGCCTTCCAAAGGGTGATAGACACCGTCTGTCAGCCCTTAAATGAGACTAATCTCTCGTCTATTTAGACGACGTCGTTGTTTTTTCTCGGACATTTAAACAACACTTGTAAAGACTTCAGCCCATGTTCCTTGCAATTCGATCTGGAATCCTGTCATCAAAACTTGAGAAATGCCACTTAGATTATCAGGACCTAAGGTCGCTCGGTTACTTTGTTATTAGTGAAGGTGCTCGGCGAGATCCAGAAAGAAGTATGGCTGTTGCAGCATTTCCAACACCAGCGAACCAACGTGATGTTCGCCGGTTCTTGGGTTTCATCTCATAATACAGACGCTTTGTGTAAAATTTTTCCAAGATCGCAGAACCCGCTTGTTGGGGGCCCGGAGAAGAGAGACACTTTCCCCAAACTTTATCGGCGCCTCCAGACACCGTCCTTTCTTGGACACTTTGATAAAGATGGCAACACTGAACTGCACACTTATGCTAGCAACATCGGGCTTGCTGCCGTCGTCATCATTTGGTAAGATGGCGTTGAACCTGCTGTCACTTACGCCTAACATCTGAGGAAATGAACTACTCTACTATTGAAAAGAAATGATTTGCTGTCGTCTGTGCAATGTCTAAGATTTGCTCATATTTATACGGCCGTCCGTTCAGACAGGTTACTGACCATCATTCCGTTTGCTGGCTTTGCAAACCTTAAAGGCCCTACAGGTATACTTGGCAGATGGAGCACTCGCCTGCAAGAATTTGACGCAACGATCGTTTACAAAGCTGACCGGAGGCACACCGGTACTGACTCGTTCGTGCGCCCCACTTGCAACGGTGCCAAGTGATACCGATGATGACAGACGTTTCCTCTGCGCTGTCAATATGTCCGACTTGGCTCAATAACAGCGGGATGATTTGGAACTAAGCCAACTTATAGAGAACCTTGAAGGCCGCAGTTCCATCCTTCAAGGACATTCGCCTGTTCACTGTCTTCGTTCTGCCTCCGCAGCAATGTGATGTACAAAAATAACTTCTATCGATCAGCGTATGGACATCTCCTAGTCGTTTCGTCTGCTCTGCGTGCCGATATCCTATCCGCTTGCCACAATGAGCCCTCTTCAGTCCATTTGGCATTCGCACGTACTTTGGACAGAATTCGCCAACGTTACTACTGGCCTAAGCTCACCCATGAAGTCAAGCATTACATGAAAACGTGCCGCCACTGCCAGCGCCGAAAGGCTTCACATCGGCGCCCGGCCGCTTCATTGAAGCATGTTAAACCACCAACAAAACCATTTCGATAGATCGGCATGGACTGGCTCTGGCCCTGAGCCAAGTCTTGAGGTGGCGACCGCTGGGTCGTGGTTGTGATTGATTATGTGACGCAATACTGCGAAACTAAAGCCATCTTACGGGCCATTGCCAGTGACATCCCCCACTGCATCCACAACATTGTCCTCCGGCAGGGTGCACCAGCGGTAGTCATACCAGATTGTGGTACAGCTTTCACAGTACAGGCGATGCAAAACATGATGCCTAGGGGGACAGCTCATCGCCGAACCACTGCATTTACTCCTCAGACCAACGGTCTTAAGGAGATGTTGAATAAGACAATCGCTGACGTGCTTTCCATGTATGTCGACAGCGACCACAAGAACTGGGCCGATGTTTTGCCTTACGTTACATTCGCATTAAACACTGTGGTTCAAGAAACTGCTGGGTTCACTCCTTTCCGCTTGCTCCACGACAGTGTGGTAACCACCATGCTGGACGCCATGCTTCTACCCTAGCAATACGAAATTATCACAGGCGTGGAAGAATTTTCCGGGCTCGCAGACGCAGCTCGTAAGCTTGCATGCGACCCAATACAGAATCAGCAATGCATAGACTCCCAGAGGTATCACGCTCGTCTTTGCGAGGTTCACTACCAGCCAAATGATCAAGTATAGGTATAGGCTCGGTTCACAACGCGACCGGTCGGAAAAATTGCTGCGCTGCTACTTCTTGCCCTACAAAGCCTTGCGTCGCCTCAGCGAGGTCAAATAGGGAGTTCTCTCCTGTAGACACGACTCGTCAATCCCGTCGTATGAAACCGTTACATTCACATTGAAAGGCCATTCTCATTGCCACTCACCTTCATCCCCCTTATGTGACACTTCCTTCTTCAGAAACTTATCAGAGTTACCATGTGTGTCCATTGTATTTTTCCCCTCTTTTTTGCGTTGGAAGCATCGAGGCGATGCTTTCTAGAAAGGAGTTAATGCAATGAGCATAACAGTTGACTGTGTACTGGGCATGCCGCTACTACAGAAGCTGAGGTCGACGACACGAAGACGCGCTCTCACTGAAGGTGTCGGATGGCTACTGTCTGCTTCCATTATAAAAAACTCAACGTTTTTTGTCATATAGAATAGCGTGACTATATAAGGACAGGAAAAAAACTTTTGTGTGGAGTGTCATGTGCGAGGTAAACACTGCTTCGCACTAGTAACTCGTATAGCTCAACACTTAGATGAGTTCCGCTTTAAATGACCCTGGCGAATTTTGGGCGAAGTATATCTTTGCCGCTTGGGCGGGTGCATTCATGGTTTCCTGACCATACTGAGTGAAGCGTTAACTTCCATTTCCTTTGCCCTGTCATTGCCAAACACGCAGCCGCACATACTCGCGTTCTTTTTCTGTGGCTCAGCAATGTGAACCGCAATGCGCTCAGATGAAGCCCAATGTGATGTCATAGGTATAACGCAACGCAACATGCGCAATAACCTAAAACTATTTTCGTGGTTCCACATGAGAATTAGCAGCGCTAAAAAAGCATGTGAACAAGTGTTAGTAACTCTACTTTAAACGCACCCTGCCAGAACTTTTATTCACACCTGAGAAACACGCTGGAGTAATGCGATGGCTTCAAAAAAATGTGCCACCGAAGAAACTACCAAATCGAAGTATGTGATCGGGCTACCTGGTGATCCATGATGTAAATTCACAGCGCGTAAGCACCTTAGATGTTTTTGCTTGAAATGCTAGCAGTGAGAAATCAAGCTTTATTTTGTTAAAATCAAGACAAATGTTGCAGAAATTATGTGTAACAAGCATTTCCTTATCCTAATCCTAAGCAAATCCTAATAAGATTTGTTCCTAGCTGATGCTTTATAACGGGAATTACTGCCACCATTAATTAGCACGTTTCTTTCTTTATTGCAGAAAAAACGGAATGCACCTACTGGGTTCGCAAAAGTGTTGTAGGAAATCGCAAGTGGAGTTGTGACTTCATATTCGATGAATTTTGCAGGTCTCAAGCGATTGTAATAAATCACACGAACATAAACACTTGCTATTAAACTCACGTCAATTCTTATACAAAATAATTGTGCCTTCTTCAAATACTCCTGTAATCTGGCTTGTCAGACATTTCAAGAAATCATAACATGAAATACTCTTTTCATGCGATAGCATTATATGGCTCATGAAGCGTGAAATCCGGCGGTGTGGCCGCAGATGACAGAAAGAAAACTCTCCGATGATTAAGATTCTCCATTACGCGAAATTTGAGTGCAGTTTAATATTTATTTTCATTTCGCAATATATTGAGGGAAAGAATTTGAGAAAAACATTTAGCAGAGTCGGCAATCATGGAAAGCCTTGTGTGCGGGTCAATCGCGTTGGCTAGTTTACATGGCTCGTCGAAGGTTCCAGTGTAATCGCTGGTGCCACTAGGCTTCCAGAATATACTACACGATTCGTATCGCGCGTACAATCAGATTACAAAACAGTCGCAAACCAGGACAATCGAAACATTCGCGAACGAGACCACATCAAGGAAACCGAACAAGCGCTAGCAAGAGCTGATGGGAGCACACAATTGTACGCATTGAGCGGTCGAATGGGTCCGCATGACATATCCAGCTTTTCTGGACGCGTACCAACAAGCACCCCGAGCGGCTGCGGCACGAAGCTAGCGCATTTTCATTGGAACGGGTGGGTTTTTCGCGAATAACAAAAGCTGCAGGCCGATTATTGAAAAAGGCAGGAGGCAGATATGTTCTGGAAGAGAATCCACACGAGCCAAATGCAGTGATCACGCTATTGCAAGCAGGAATTTTGTTCCCAGCGCGGTTAGAAATTCAGAAATGGAAGTCTATGTGAACGACGAAAATTTGTACTTGATTTTCGAGACACAAACGGTAGCTGTAATAAAACTACGATGTCTATCTTAAACGTCGCTGCAGCGTATGTAGTCAGGAGACTCAGCTTTCTATTGACTTTCTACACATGGCGCAACACTGTTCACAAAAGGATTTCTGACGCAGTCGTGCAAGTTCACGTGGTATCTATGAAAAGCCCCAGCGTATCACTTGCGGAAGCGTTGGAAGCCGTGGTCGAGTCGCTTAACCACTCGCACCATTCGTTCCGCGTCATCCTGGCAGTGGATTTCTGCCGGGCTGCGTGATGCCTATTTTTTTAACGCTACGTAGGACTCAGTTCGACAGTCTTCCTCCAGATGGCCGAAACACAAAACTCATGATTTGGTTTTTGTTTCTACGGGAGAGCTCTTCAAATTATATATGTGCTATTTTTACTTCCTAAAACGTAGCAATGGGTTGCTTATTGAGCCATTGCTTTTATTATCAGATTTTACTCCTTGGACAACGTAACAACAAGCACGCGCATGCCTTGGCTTTACTCTAAATATGCTATCGTGCAGCATGCACTCAGGAATTCTGGACATTGCACCTTTACCATCCTGTGGAACTTGACGGCAATGAACATGCATAACTGAATTTTAAACAATTTTACTTCTGTATAATAGCCGAGTATCAACAAGTTTCAACTGTCTGCCCCAAGAGTGTAGTCCTTTGTAACATACGCATTTGTAGTACTTTGTCGGAACATCGGTGGTGCGTTAAAGCAGTGCGTTGGTCGGGGATGGGCGGTTATGTCACAAGGCAGGAGCAAAAATTTATGGTTTTGCACCTTCTCAGCAGAGGCCACATTCACTTGAAGAAGCGCGAAATTTCATCCGTAAAGCGACTGACTATAGCTGGAGTCTTCAACGGCAATTGGAGAGCGAGTGTGATGCAGTCTGTTTGCACGCGCATATTTTTGTGAAGCAAAAGGAAAAGAGAGGGAGTGTATATGGGTGCACGAATCTTGAGCCTGCGTGCTTGTGTATGCGTGTTTATGTCTCAGCAGTTGAATATTCATGCGCACAAGTGCGTGGATATGCATGTGCACAAGTGCATTTTTGCGCGTGCGTGAATGCGTGGGCGCTTGTAAATGTGAATGCAGGGAAACACGTATTGTGCGTGCGCGCGCGCGCCTGTATGTGTGTGTGTGCGTGTGTGTGTGTGTGTGTTTTTGTGTGTGTGTGTGTGTGTGTGTGTGTGTGTGTGTGTGTGTGTGTGTGCGTGTGGGTGTGCGTGTGCGTGCGCTCGCGCGCGCGCGCTAGCTCACGAGCGCGAATTTCGCGCTTACACCTACTCGTTGGGATGAATGAGATATGGTTTATTTAAACCCGTATTTGAATCTACAAGACAAGAACGAATGACACTGCCTTTATAGGATTATCTCCTTCTAAAAGTGAATCAATGCAAAAAAACAGAAAACGCAGGGCCCTTCCACTCTGTGAAGAAGTATGAGCAGCGAAGCTGTGTATGTGGTCCCCTTAATGGCGAACTACACCTCCCCCGGGTCGGCCCGGCATTGCACTATCTTCGGAATCAGCCCAGGTATGTGGAGTGCTTAAATCTTGCATAATTTTCGCTACGGATCGGCCCAGTGTTTATTTCATTTATTTATTTTTATTTAGGCATGCAGCAGGCCTTAAAAAGCCCAGGCAGGAGGGAAAGGTACATATAAAAAGGAAAATACAACTGATAGAGGAAGGAGTAGAAACAGCTCTTGAAAGATGCAACAGAAATTAGGAATGCATGATGCGTAAAGCTCCTAAATAATGCATAGAGAGTGGCAAATCCAAATCGAAACACTGTTTCATAAGCCCAATATCGAAACACTGGAAATATAATAAAGAAATAGAGGAGTATATAATTCAAAATTACTACAACGCGCAAATCAATAAATATTGCATTATGATACAAATTGAAACAAAATATCCTAACTTCAGGATTTTGTTCTACACGCGGAAGCGATAGTGGGGAGAGTAGCCCTCACTAGCTTCGCTGTAAAAAAAAGAAAGAAAAGGAAGCGCCCCAGCCGTCAGTACCGCCGCCCCAAAATTAGTCACGCTGGCACCGTCAGCATCGGCACGGCTCTATGAGCTGCTACCAAGCTGTTCACTTTCGTTAGCTTCCTTCCCTCGGCGGATGCATCATTGCACCATCATTGCGTCATGCATCGCTTCTGCGACTGAGGAAGCTTTCGGTGGCACGCGTTCACTGCTGTATTGGCGCTAAACCTTTAGCTCCTTGCCTTCTTAAAAACGGCGCGAATAAAAAATCGAAAGCGAACTGGACACAAGCAACATGCTCACGGGGCCATACCATAGAGAAAGAAATTCAACAAGAACGGACACTCCCATAGAGTCAAGCGGCCGAATTGACTGTACCGTACCAAGCGGATGGGATTAACACTTTGTGGTTTTTGTTTTGGGGGCGCGCATTTTGAACGCCAGCTGGTACAGGCCACGCCGGCTCCGCTGATCGGCGCGGCATTCTTTTTTTTCGCTTCTACTGCTGAGCCGAGTGTGGCCTTGGTGCGGATTCGTGTTATTAAGTTGTAGAAATGATTGCAAACGATCTTTGCAAACTTCCATCGAATCTGTGCCACGTGAAAATATATTAAGGAATGGCAAGGCTTCTTCTGAAATGATGAAGCGCTTATTTTGCACTATATAAATGTTAGTTCCGCGGTTTTTGTTCATTCATCCAAAGTTGTGGCCCCAGCTTAGCAGCAGTAGTTCTTGTATGGAGCTCCACCGGGCGGCATCAGCTGAAATCGTTAAATTACAAGCATATGTAATTTTGGTGTATAAAGCTAACATGAATATTCGGTGTAGAGGGGAAACGTGCTTAACAGGAATATTGGGTGCAGAGGCGAAATGTGCTTAAGTGGTGAATGGGCGGCATTACATAGACATTCACTTTTACATAGACGGCATAGAAAATAGACTCCTCCCAAACATTATCATAAAATATGCAGAATACGTATGATGTTCAAGCACTACCCCGTCCCGGGCATTATTACCCGCACTTTAAGAGCACAAATACACAGGCGACTGCGCGTTTTTGAAACAACTTGGCCTCAGCCGACGGAATACTACGCTGCATACACAGAGGTGGCTACAACACAGGCTCTTGGCCATGCCAGGGCACAAGGTGAGGCCCGCTGCGTCGCGCCTGAACGGCGTCTCGGGCCTAGTTCTCCGGGCGCCCGCTGCGCCGCCACTTCTCGGGGATGGCTGCTGTTAGAGAGCGCCTTCACAGCTGCGCTGGCACGCGCGATCTCCACTCTAATCGAGGCGTAAATAATGCGTTTTATATTTGGAACCTTTTAAGTCGTCATTGGGAGTGCTGATTACGCCACAAACGCCAACAGGTTGTCACAGGGGTGGAAATCTGTTCTAGAATACGCCTGAACGCTATCCGTGACGGTTGGCCGTACGGTGCACGACCGGGTGATGCACTTCCATCGAGAGGTTCTGCTTGAAGCAATCTATCAGTACTTTTATTCACTTCTCGTGAACACGAACGCAAAGCAAGAACTTTACATAGGGAGAACTTGTACCGAGTTTCCCAAGTAATGCAAACTAACTTGAAATAAAAACGCTTATCGTTGCAAATAATGATCAGTAGATTGTTTCTCATGAAAACGAAGCGTATTGAGTGATGCGAGAGGTTATCTAAGGAGTGCGCCCCTTTTAACGAAGCTTCAAAAAGCCTCTGCTTCGAACATGCTCATACCCTTTATTTGAGCACACTTTCCATAAAACACATTGCCGCAGGATTGTTTCATTGTAGGCAGTTTTTCTTCTGAAGTGGCCAATTAGTTGATTATAAAAAAAGAAGCTTTGTCTCCTTTTTTCCCTCTTTGTAATATCTAAAAAAGGACTGAATTTCGTTGTCGTTTTCATAAACTAAGATGCGGTTTTTCATTTCATCCGTTTGGACTGCAATTTTTTCAAGTCTACTCCTTGACGGGCAACTTTTTTTTCAATCTATTGACTGCTTTCTTTGACCGTTCTAGGACGTCCACAATATCTAATGTAGTTTGGCAGGCCTGGTCAACAAAAAAACTACGTTCAGAGCATGACTAAGGCAGTCTCTGGAACTAGAGCTTCCACCTCGTCGCTGAGAAACTGCAAGGCAGTTTCGATGTTGGGGCTTTCTCCTAAGCTGCCGCAATTATCGCTTGCCTCAACTACTGCGTGATCAGTAAAGTTTCTTCGATGGCGTTTTTTTGGGCTGCACATTCTCTTTTTGCAGGTACTGTGAATATTTGCAAAACACGGTCGGTACCGCATTCGGAAACAGGAGCCTAAATTTCGTGTTCTTTTTATAGTCACTTTCTGTAAAGTGCAGGGAACATACCAGAGACCTATCGCTCAGTTCCCACTTGCTTCATTTTCGATCCGACATTCCTCGGCGAAAGATATTTTTTGGCCGCGCATCTCGACGCTCCAAGTCTCAGGGGAACTCGTGATATTTCACAGTCAGGTCCTTTTTGGCATTTGTGTCGCAGAGTGGCACACAACAGTTGCACAGCATCGCACCACATGAACGACGCTGGCTACGGCACACACGCACACCGAAGAGCCTTAACAAAGCACAGCAAGCACAGGCAATCTTGCTCACACACGCGCACGCGAAAAAGCACGAGATTAATGCGTATCGCATGAGGCAAACGCATTCTGACGCGAACCAACTTGCTCGCACACACGCACGCGAAAAAGCACGCGATTAATGCATAGAGCACGATGAAAACACGTTCTGATGCGAGAACCAACGCCCGCTTAGCCCCGGCGCGAAGTCGGGAAAGCATCCCCGAGCAGTGGCGCCCTCACCTACAAAAGCGGTCGCAACTGTAAAATCGGCCGAGACGCGCCCGCCAAGTCCGCTGAACGACGTAGCAGGCCGCACCTTGGTTTTGTTGCATCTGGGTCGCAAGCCCCAAGGGTAGCGTTGGCCTGGCGGCCTGCGGCACCGCTGGAAGCATCCCAAGGTCCTGGCAAAGGATGAGTCGATTGCTAACAGAACAACTTGTTTATTATAGCATCGCAATAGAGCGGCCGGTCAGGTCGACCGAAGTGGAGAGACGGGAGAGCACGTTACTCGACGGAAGAATTCGAAGCCTCTCTCTTGGCGTCCAGGGGCAGCTGGTTTGATACTCTCGGAGTCGAGGGCAAGAAGGAACGGCTTGCGAGGGCGCCCGTGACGGCGGCGCACGGAACACGCCGCGACAAGTCTCCGCCGCCCTTATGAAAATGGATTTAGAGTTCCTTTAGAACTCCTAATGAGTTCCTATGGAGTCAAAAGGGACTCTATAGGAACTCGCGATCTATAGAGTCGTCTGCATAGAATCTCTATAAGACGTCTATAGAAACCTTTCTATAGAAACAAGTCATTTCACACACAATAGATGTGCAATAGAGGGTGTATTGACGTCCTATGTACTGAATTCTATAAAGTAATTTTTATAGAATGTCTTTAAAACTTCTAACGCGACCTGTCTATAGAATGGCTCTCCATTCGTTCTCTATAAATGTTCTATAGAGAGTGTATTGATATCATATGTACTAAATTCTATAAAATAATGTCTATAGAAAGTTTTTAACACTTCTAATGCGGCTTTTCTATAGACTGACTCTCCATTCACGCTCTATAAGCAGTCTATAGAGGGTTTATTGTCATCATATGTACAATATTCTATAAAATAATGTCTATAGAAAGTTTTTAACACTTCTAATGCGGCTTTTCTATAGACTGACTCTCCATTCACGCTCTATAAGCAGTCTATAGAGGGTTTATTGTCATCATATGTACAATATTCTATAAAATAATGTCTATAGAAAGTTTTTAACACTTCTAATGCGGCTTGTCTATAGACCGACTCTCCATTCACCCTCCATAAATGTTCTATAGAGGTCGTATTGACATTTTATGTACCAAATTCTATAGAAAAATTTTTATTGAACGTTTTCAGAAACGTTCTATAGAGGTCGTATTAACATCTTATGTGCCAAATTCTGCAGAAAAAAATGTTTATAGAACCTTTTCAGAACTTCTAATGCGGCCTGTCTATAGAATGGCTCTACATCCACCATAATAATTCTATAGAGGTCGTGTTGACATCTTATGCACCAAATTCTATAGAAAAATTTATAGAACGTTTTCGGAACTTCTAATGCGGCCTGTCTCTAGACTGGCTCTCCATTCCCGTTCTAAAAATGTGCCATCATATGGCATATGTACTGAGTTCTATAAATGAACGTTTATAGGACATTAAAGAAGCTAAAGTGCGGCCTGTCTAAGAACGGCTCTATATTTTCACTCTATAAACAGTACCCAGTATCCAGTGCATCGCCGGATTATGGGTCCAGTGCCGCGCGCTGGATGCATGGGGCGCTGGGCAAGCGCGGCGTACTGGGAGGCGCTGGTTGCTGGTGCGAAAAACAGCTCTAGCGCGTTAAATACGCGGTGCCTGGACACCGTATGTATTTTTTGAATAGAGAAAGCGACAGAGAGCGTTTTAGTGCAATGAAAAACGAAAAAAAGAACATGTAAAAACAGAAGTGCTCTGACCAGGATTCGATCGTCGCACCTGCAGATCCACAACCCGGATCACTACCGCTACGCCACGCCAGCATACGAACACAGGCGGATAATTTAGCATACCAAAATCGAGAAGCACTTTTAGTTTCACAGAGAGAAGTCTTGCACAGACGTGGTAGATGCGTTATCGCCCAGCAACTAAAACTCACGCCTGTACCACAAAGAAAAATTTGCTTTCCGTATTCAATAGTGTGCTCGGAAGTGCCATAACATCGACTTTCACTTGCGATTGGTATTTTAACTTCGAAAGAAGTCCTAAATGAACCACCGACCCGGGACGCTGCATGAATGGGCTGTTACTGCCGATTTCGATAGCCGTTTCTTGTTCTTCACGCGAGGGGTATGCTATGTTTTCTTAGTTCAGTGATGTCTTTCAGTCTACACGTCTGTCTAGTCATATATATTCGTCAGAGAAGCGCAGGCTAGTGCTGGGAGCCTTCGGCGACAGC
Organism: Dermacentor variabilis; assembly: GCF_050947875.1. NCBI lineage: Eukaryota > Metazoa > Arthropoda > Arachnida > Ixodida > Ixodidae > Dermacentor > Dermacentor variabilis. Next base: position 74,991,580 of record NC_134574.1, read on the forward strand.
ACATATACCTGCGTTTATGACGCGTCACATCGGCGCTCCTCACTTCTTGTGCTGGCACTGTAGACATGAAAAATTTGTTTATTTAAAAGCACTGATGCGAAATCTGAAATATAAAGTAATTTATCCTTGTTAGACTCCTTGATTCTTGAGGTTAGACGCGCCGATAGCGTGCAGACGGACTCGGCGGATACGCTATGCCTAAGCTTCGGTGGGGACTGATCTCGGCGCGGTTAGCTGGCGAAAGCTAAAATGTGTGTATTTGAGCCTCAGAACTCTTTTTAGTACAATAGGGAAAGTGGAAGCGCACGAATCACCTCAGCCTTGTTATCGGTGCGATAATATCAAGCAGCGGTAGGCTTCGAACTCGGGGTCTGTTCGAGCGCGTCTGAACGACTTCTGGATTTCATGTCCACTCCACAACACTGCGACAATGGCGATAACTCCCAATCATATGTTACGTGCGAACTACTAAAAAAGCGGCGTCCTCTGCGTTTGCATAGTTTCGTTCAAGAATTTAGCTATCCGCCTTGTCAAAAGGCAAAATGCAAAAAACGAAAGTGATTTTCATTGTCACATGTGCAGGAATAAACAAGGCAGCTCACGCACCTTTATTCCATGCTGCGACACGAAATAGTTCTATGACCCTGAGATATAGCGTTATTTAGGACAAGAGACTAGTATGAAGTGATGAAATTGTATAAAGCATTTAATATTCAGCAGCGCTCGTCCTTGCGTACTGGAGCCAGCGCGACACAAACACAACCAGCGCAGTTTCCAATGCGACCGTCTCTTCCAGTGTGACCCAGCATTGCCCAGCTCTTATTCAGCGTTCTCACTTGTCTCGAGTGAGTCCCAGCGAGCGCCAGCGTACCCAGTGCGATCCAGTGCTTAAAAAAAAAAAAATAACAACGCGCTGATTTCACACTGGAAGGCACTGGAAGACGCTGGTTCTTGCAATCGGCATTTCCGAGGTTTTTTACTATGAAGTAAGAGCATCGTTAAAAAGACACTCATTGACGAAGGCAAACATCACACTAATCGAAATTAGGAAAACCAAAGAAATATAACGGAAGCGCGCATTGTGGTTTATATCGCATATGCAGGTAAATCACAAAGATGTATACCAAGAAACACTAAGCAAAACTGCGCCTTAGCAATCGCGTCATATCTATTTGCTGGCATGCAGTGACTGCAGCACTTGGGGCGGAAACACATCGAACGCCGCCGCACATTTCTGGCACACACCACTCAAATGCGACAAATGCACGCTGCAGAAACGATTTTTTTTTTTCAAGGAATCTTGAAAAGTCACGGACCACATGAGCGCGATCCGCGCATGATAAGCACATCGCCACGAAAGCAAGATAGGGAACACATAAGCGTAACCTGTGCCTCATGGGTAAAATTAAAAATCATCGTATATAAATTATGTTGCTGTGCGACGGACACAAGCGCACGGAAACATCACACACTGCACATGTGTACCTCCGAGGTTGTGTGGACAATTTCTGGGCTACATTTAAACGACAGCAGGAAGTTACTTCAATGAGAAACGAAGTGAGGGCGCATGTAATGCAGGTAACGGCTGCGCATAAAGTCATTTAGGGTTTTAAGGCCAGTGACCGAGGTTGAAATCGTTAAAATCACAACCCAGCAATAGCTTACGCAGGGTAAATTGTCCGGATCTTGAAGGCCATGCTTTTTGCTGACTACATGTGGCATAAGCGATTCAAAAGCAAGAATACTGCATGTAATTTATTTCTGCCCTAAACTATAGCACACAATATGAGCATGTCAATGTTTCTTCTTGTCTAGCAACATATGTATGCAGTTCGGCCCAAAACGGCACAAAACCTGCTGTAGTGGGTATTATTGTAGGAATCACGGAGGCCACAACAGCCGCACTATTATACAGACGGCGCTGGCAGCGCCGGTATTTTCGTATTCAACGCGACAGGTAGAATACGAAGATACGGCGTGTTGTAATTGCTCCGTCTTCAACGGTTGTTGTGCGAGCTGCATCGATGTGTTTGTTTGATCGTGTGTTATTAGGTTTGCTGTAATGAAATGAGACGTAGTTCGCGAGCACGAAAGTGCCAGAAGATGGCTTGAGTCTCGCTGTGAGCACGCCGTATGCGTGGCGCGCCAGCTAAATGTGGACCAACGATTTTGATGCCGTGGAGTGCGTTCCCTTTGTCTCCGCTGGTTGTCGTGGAAAGCTTGGTGGACGGCGCAAAGAAGTAATGCGTATTATTAGCGTGCCTCAGCTCGTCCACTACCCAGCGGCTTGTTTGCTGCAAGTAACATCGCAGACGCGTGACTGGAAACTTGGAGAGCGCCTTTCGACCTCGCCGTACTGTTGAAACGGTAAGCAATCGTGCTCGCCAACTACACGTGCGTTCATCCGTGTTGTGTGTGCTTCCCGTGTGTGTATAGAGTGCCTTGCGAACGTAGCAAGTGGAACACCCACGTCAACAGTGAACCCTGTGCTGATACTTGCTACGCGCTGGTTGTAAAAATTGTGTACTCTATTGCCACAGTGCGGAATTGATAATCCTGATAAGCGTTTGCTTCCGCTGAGAAAAGTTTCGGAAATCGTGTTCACCTTGTGCAGCTGTGCGTGAGCTCCCGCCTGTCTGCTAAAGTTGCATAGTAACGACCCGTCTACCTCTTCATCGATTCTTTCTTCAATGACGTTTCCTCACTTATAAATGCTTCGACGTTGTGCACAATCTCTGCTTACGAGGTTTTTGGCTAACGAACAGTTCTAGGGAAAAAATGTAAGCCAATCACAGCTTGCTACTAGTACAGCTTTATTTCCAAGACAAGATGTGTTGACATAACTGACTTAACTAAACATGACAGGGGAACGTTGCCTATACTAAGTAATGGAAAAAACATTAAGATTAGATTGTAATCTGCTGCTGCGGCGCGTCCAAAATTTTATTTGATGTAGAGGTCCCTATTGTCATGACATTCGATAATTTCAAGCATTTGCTCTCTTTCCACATTAGTGCAGACATTGTTTTCATGACCCTTTTAGGTGCTGATTGCATGTTTTCACGATATCACAGCTTTATTGTGCCACTGCTATAAGCTAACATAGACCTCATTTTGTAGTGGCGAGACCGTGACCCACAACATAAACTACAAGATCGAGGAGCCCCCAGAAATGCAGACCCTGTGGATATATGGCTGCAGCAGCATGGCGTGTGATCTGGATGGTCACGTCAGGTGTGTATGAAATGTATGTGTTCCAAAAAGGGGGCTTGGTGTCATTCATGGTGAATTTTGTCAACACATTCCATACTGCAGCTTACTAAAGAGACTAAATATTTATGCAACCTTATTGAACTTGCTACCTATTTGTGTGCATAGCCATTATGCCCACATTATTGTGTTCTGTATAAAACTATACCGAACCTTTCCTGATGTTTAATATTTCTTTTGCGTAAGTTGCTTACCTGCAAGTTAAATATAATTTTTGCTTTGTACGTAGTGTATTTATGACTTTTTATGGTGGTTTTCTTCTTTGAAAACTATTTCCTATGCTGTACCCCTTATTTGCATAATTTTTTTTCTGTTTGTGCTACAATCTCGTGCAGTTTTCTGTGCATGTAAGAATTCGAAGTGTAGTGGACTAAATATGTCACAGGTCTAAGCACGTAGTGTGCACACCTTTGTTTATCATTGATATCTTTACAGTTACTTCTCTGTTCCCTTAGTAACAGCCACTGCGAAATACACATTTGGTGAGCTTTAATTTCTTGAAAATTAATATGATGGTCAGTATTTCCTATGCTGCATTTACTTCAGTAGTACATAGGCACAGACTGATATGGATACCTTGTGACCTACACAGGATGCCTTTTTTTGTTTGTTGCATTAAAAATGGCGGCTCACCCACATGTCTTACTATATATGTGGTATGCCTCATCGATTGCACTTGTCAATTTTTACAGTGGATGAAAACAGATGAATGATTGTAATCCAACATGAAGCCCCGTTTTGGAAATGTACGGCCAAGTTGGATGACCATACTGGTCTTTTAAATGAAATATGGTGGTCTCTTATACACATACGATACCGGCCAGTTTGCCCTATGTACACTTGACCACATGTGAAAGGGATACAGTACGCTGCCTGTGACACACACGCCAATTTTGGTGGTATCTTTCACCGAGCAAGCCTCCCTTGCCTGCTTGCCTTTCTCAATTCTCTTGCACACTGCTGTGCATATAGGCACCCCGACAAGAAAGGCTTGCTTAGATACCACTAAATTTGTCTTGTGTCTGTCAGAGGTAGTGTAGTCTATTCTTGTGATCATGTGTATATTTGGTCAAATGTACATGCAGCAGATTGGCCGGTGCCTCAACACGTGCCTAAGACAGCACCATAATTCACTCCCCGGGTCAGTATGTTCGTCCCACTTGACCATGCATCGATGGGACTGGGGCTGCACGCCAGATTTAGACTGTTCATCTGTTTTGTTCAGCTGCGGCAACCAATTGACCAACAAATTCGCTGAGGAATGCCACATAACAAGACTGGGTCACAATCTGTTTACTGAATTGTCTGCAACCTTCGTAGGAACAAATTTGTTTGTTGCAACTAGTTTTAGGCACGTTATTTCTTGTTAAATTTTCTGCTTGACCTACAGAGCAGTTATGCAATCAATTTTCAAAGAGACATGATTAGTATAATTTTTGTTTTCTGTTTTTCACATGCCATGTTGCAAGAAGGACCCTTTTTAATTAAAACTGAATTAACTTTTCAATTGCAATTGGGAAGTCTTATCATTGCGTTTAGGATACATATATCAGTGTACATACCTGTACTAGATTAGAAACTAATTGTTTCAATAACTCAAAAAGCACGAATATACTGTGTCCATTGTATCTGACAGTGACACTGCGACTGTGTTCCAAATACCACTAATTGGCAGTTATCCATCATAATATGCGAAAACAACTTAAAACATTATTGTTCCCCTTACAATGGATACTTACATGCATCATCATGATTGCTCAAGCTCCATGTGAGAAATTTATGGTTGGCATATTAAGCATAGTACCTACCAACTATGGCTAACAGCGGATGGAATATTAATTTTGTCTACCGCTCAGCAATAGAAGCCAGTAGGTCATTCCCTTCTTTTCAAAAAATTTGTTTCCTATGCACAGTGTGACGTCTGCATAGGACTCTTAGCTCATGGGTGTTCCTGCTTGCTTATCTTATAAATGGGGAATGTGTTGTCATTGCAAGATGAGATTAAGGTGTGACTAGGCTGTTGTCGTTTGGAGATGCTTTTTGTCATCAGCAATGATATTCTACTGCCAGGCACATTGGCCCAGTGCTGATGTCACAGTATCTTGGGAAAGTGAAGATATTGTCAAAAATGATTCTCAAAAGAACTGCCGCTGTTTGGCAGAGTGGTGGGAAGGTGGGGTGTTCTGCCACTTTTCTGTTATAATTTTTTTCTGAAATACTGAAATGAAATTTAGCATAATGCTACAACTATATAGATATTTGTGGCATGTTTGTGCCTACTAATACATTATGGCTGAATGTTCATTACACCTTTTGAAAATTAATTTCAATTGTATTTTCCAGGCTCCAGCGTCGCCATTACTAGACGGACCAAATGAGGCCAAAAACTAGCCTTTCCTCGCTCCTTTCCTGGGAAGTGAAATAGCAGGTGATCATGTAAGAATGAACTTGCAACATGTGAGCAGTAGCCAAAGCTCCATACAGGTCATGCTGGTGGTGGAATGATAAGACAAACCGCAATATTTATTTGTTTACTTGTTCACTTAATATTTATTTATTCATATCTCGTGAATACTGTGCAGTTTTTCAGCAAGGAAACAGATAAAATAAAGAAATATCATTGCATCAAAGTAAACATGTTATTTCAAAAAGCATAATTCACGTAGCACAGTACCATGTTAAAACATTTTCAGACAACTAGTCTGCTTTTGATACGAATTCATGAAAACTGCAAATTTTGAAGAAACAGAGCAGTAAGGTTAACAAATCTTACTCGTAACTAAAAAATTAGATCACATTTTTGTTGGACCTAATACCATAATTTAATCTGGCAAATTAGAGATACCATATGCTGCTCTAATATACAATCACTAATTTATGAGTAGATGTGCGAAACTCTCAAACATTGCAACAATTTCATGTAAGCTGTAAATTCATATATAAAGTTTGTTGACATTAGACATAGCAGATGGAGTCTGCAGAACTGTGATATCTCTTTCTGGCACAGAGACGGGGATTAGTAACCTTCGTGGTGTTATTTTTCTTAAACCTGCCAAATAGTTCTTCCTGCAACAAGTTGAATTCTCAAATGCCACAAACTTCAAATTAGTGCTGTGGTTGTCTCAAAAGTATTTCTGTATTTTGGATGTATTTGAGTAGGAAAATTTACAGAATTAAGGAACTTGTGCTAGTTCTTCTTTATTTTTTTACAGTTGCAAACTAAGTCCTTTTCCTTCAAGTTTTGCTATTTTCAGCAAATTTTAATAAATATTGATGGTTTTAATGTAAAACTATGATTTAAACATTTTTAAATGTATCAAACCTCATCAAATTTGATTCCATAGTTGCCGAGAAAAACTATTTTACTGTTTATGTGCATTACATAGGAGCTCCTGAGCTAAATCTCTTTTTTAGTCATTGCGTGTGTCGGTCTGGTTTGTATTTCTCACCCTAATTAGAATATTGGCTCTGATCTCAAAATTGTTTCCCTTACAATGAAATACAAGCTTTTAAACTTTGTACGATATATGCTGTACTGCTCTATGAAAACCACTGTTTGCCACATTTTTGCAGGGCCTGCCAGTGCTAATTTTACACATAAACATAGACTAATATGCTGTGTGGTTTCGGTATATGGTGTACTTATCTGTGAAAGCCATTATTTGCCACATTTTCGCAGCGACTGCCAGTGTTATTTTTGCACTTAAACAAACTAAAATGCTGTGTCGTTTCGTCAGGCTGACACAACATTGCAGTGCACATTCATATCAGTCTATTTTCTGGCTTTAGTATCCAACCGTTCAATGTGCACTGCTGGAACAGGCACTCCTTTTGCAGTTTTAATGGTATGGTTTCTTGTCCTAGTCAAGCCTGTTATTGCCAGGTGTCAACTGTAATCAAGTCTGCCACTGATTCTTTTACCTCATGTTTCGCGTGTTTGCACCACCAGCTTGACCTGAGAAGCATGTTGGCAGCTACAGTTTGTGTGTTGCAAGTTCTAGTCTGAAGCGTGTATGTCACATATATGAAGTATGTATCTAGTCTGAAGTGCAATAAACATTTCAAACTGAATACTTTGTGGTTGTAGCACCAATTATTTTGCCACTGCATTTACTGTAGTCCTTATTGCCTACAGTAGAACTTTGGTAAATTGCAAGTTCTTTACACATATCGGCCTAGCTTTTATGGGCATTTGCTTGTAGGTACTCGAAAGCAACTGCATAGAAATATTCTATAGAATTTTGTCTTTAGCGTCTCTAAAGCAACTCGATAGAAATATTCTATAGAAATTTGCCTTTAGCATCTCTAAAGCAACTCGATAGAAATATTCTATAGAAATTTGCCTTTAGCATCTCTAAAAAAACTCGATAGAAATATTCTATAGAAATTTGTCTTTAGCATCTCTAAAGAAACTCGATAGAAATATTCTATAGAAATTTGTCTTTAGCATCTCTAAAGAAACTCGATAGAAATATTCTATAGAAATTTGTCTTTAGCGTCTTTAAAGCTACTCGATAGAAATGTTCTATAGAAATGCGTCTTTAGAGTTCCTATAAGAATGCGGTGGCCAAATAACTTTTGAAACTCTATAGGAAAATTCTATAGGCAATCAAAATAAACACAATAGAGTTCTATAGAGAACATTCAAAAGACTTTCTAAAAAAACACATTAAAAATTTTTGTAAGGGCGGGCCGGCGCCGGCCAGACCTCCTCGCTTCACAGTTGGGGAGCTCCTCTCCCCGGCTGCGCGCTTTGACAAGCGTGGGCACCAACACACACACACACACACGAAGACACGTGGCATTGCAACATACCTGGACGCGCTTGGCGGGAGGCGTTGCGGCAGCGCTGAACTGGCCAGAATGTCCGCCGCTTTGAACGAAGCCCCGACGTCCGTTGCATCCCCGCCGTCGTAGGCGAAACGTAACAGACCGCCCCGCCAGGAGAAGGAGATCCCGATGGTCAGGGGACTGCATCCGCTGTCCGGAGGGATGTCGCTCGATGATGCTCATAACCGAAGTCGGTCGTCCCTCGTCGTTTCTTGTGCGCAGCGCACAGAGAAGGCCTCGTTCTCACATTCAGGTTCACAAAGGACACTGCAATGTGACTTCGCGAGAGTTGCCTTTTTTTTTCTCGTTCCCAGCAAGCGTTAGAACTACGCCGAAACTCAACTGCTCAGTCAGCAAGCACGACACAACCCTCACTAAGCCATGCCAGGCTCCTTGCCCTTTTATACTACTGCCTAGTTCCTTAAAGTAGTCTAGCAGCACTCAGAACGCGTCCGCAAATGGGAAAATTGCACTAGAAAGCACTTCATGACTTTGAAACACTAAACAAAAGCAATATGTTAAACATCTTGCCTAGGGAAGAAAACATCAGTAACAAACAACTTTGAGGCTGATTCCTACGTTAGGGGCCTCGACTTAAGCCGTCGGCGTTACCGTTGAGATTCCTCTTTTTTTAACGCACCTCAAAGGAATATTGTTGCAAAGCGAGGCTCCAGCGCAGGAGCCGGCCATTTTTGGAAGAGATGGTCTGCAGCCAGTGGAGAGGGCAGTGATCCGTCTCGAAGCATGTGAAGCGGAGACCGCAGCGAGCGACCGTACGCCAGCTCAGCTGGCGAAAACCCCGTAGCCGCATGCGGCGCGGTCCTCAACGCAAACATCACCCCTGGCAGACACAGCTCCCAGTCAGTTTTTTGTTCAAACCACAGTGCTATCAACACGCGCTTCATGACGGAGTGGAGTTTCTCAACGGAATTCGACTGTAGGTGGTATACTCAGCTGTGTAACAGCTTTACCCCGCACCTTTAGAGAAAGGCTGTCGTCACAGCGCTAGTAAACACTGTGCCCTGATCTGACTGGATTTCCGCAGCAAAACCAACTCGTGCAAATATGGACAGTAGTGCATTGACTATCTCAACTGAGCTGAGTTCTTTAAGCGGCACTGCTTCAGGGAACTTTGTCGCTGGGCAGATCACAGTCAAAATGTGTCTGTACCCCGTGGTTGTTACCGGCAGAGGTCCCACTGTATCAATAACGAGCCGTCTAAAAGGCTCCGTAATGATAGGTACCAACTTCGACGGCGTCCTCGATTTTTCCCCTGGTTTGCCCACCCGCTAAAAGGTGTCACATGTCCTCACAAAGTGTTCTGCGTCACGAAAACACCCTGGCCAATAGTACTCTTGCAAGAGACGGTCCTTAGTCTTCTTAACTCCTAGGTGTCCTGACCACGAACCCCCATGCGACAAGCGCAACAGATCCTGACGGTTGCACTGAGGCACGATCAGCTGATCGAACTCCACTCCCCTGCGGTCTAGATACTTCCTGTACAGGACCCCACTTCTTTCCACAAAACGAGCATTTTTCTTGGCGATACCTTCCTTGACATTGCAGTGCATGTTTTCTAGGCTGCCATCCTTGTTTTGCTCGGCTATTAAAGCCGACCGGCTGACTTTTAGCAACCTACTAAGTCCATCTGACGTAGGCGCGATGAGCAAATCTGCAGATAGCTCTTCTAACTTTCCCGTATCGGGCATTTCCTCTCCAGTATCTGGTGCCTTCAACGCTACAGGCTCAATTTTATTCAGTTCGGACGTGTTCTGAATATCAGCTTGCTGCGCCTCCGACACTTTCACATTGTTCGACAACGTCGGCCCCGCAACTACCACCTTTGCAGCGAGCTCCCGAACTCTCGATCTGGTTAAGGCCTGAACGCTAGCCTCACCAAACAAAAGCCCCTTCTCGCGCAGGAGGCGATCGGACCTGCTCGAAAATAGGTACGGGTACTGGGGGGGGGGGGGCAGCATAGATGACACTGCGGCCTCCGTCTCAAGTGCTCCGAAAGGTCCTTCAATAAGCACTTTTGCTACGGGCAGACACACGCTATGAGCTTCCACGGCTTGCTTGATCCATGCGCACACGCCCGTGAACATATCGGATTCTACGTAAGAGGGGTGAACTACATCCAGTGTAGCTGCGGAATCGCGAAGCACTCGGCACTCTTTCCCGCTCACGAGGAGGTCTCGCATGTAAGGCTCGAGAAGCTTCATTTTCTCGTCAGTGCTGCATAATGACAAAAACACGACTTTTGTTTTTGTTTCTGGACACTGCGCCGAAAAGTGGCCCGGCTTCTGGCACGTCCGGTCGGATTGCTTTCACTCGCATCCGCACTACGTGTGTCCCCCCTTGCTCTCATGGGTGTGAAATTCGACCTCTCAAACTTGGAGCCGAATTCACCCTTTTGACCGTCTTTAGCTCCGCGAGCCCGACGCGTCAAAAACTCCTCGGCTAGCTCGGCGGCTTTAGCCACCACACTAACGTCTGGCCTATCCAAGACCCGGTATCGCACATTGTCAGGTAACCGACTATAAAACTGTTCCAGCCCGAAACACTGCCGAACTTTCTCGTGGTCACCAAACGCTTTCTCTTCTTTGAGCCCCTCCTTCATGTTTGACATAAGCCTGTAGGCAAACTCTCTATATGACTCACTTCTGCCTTTCTCATTTTCCCGAAACTTCCGACGGAACGCCTCCGCTGACAGCCTGTACTTTTTTAGCAGACTCGATTTCACTTGGTCGAAATCCTCTGCCTCCTCCCTCTTCAAGCGAGCGACTACGTCGGCCGCCTCGCCGGGTAACAAAGGGAGCAAGCGCTGTGGCCACGTTTCCCGAGAGAACCTCTGCTTCTACCCGAACTTCAGGAAGCTATCCTGAGGTGGGCTGAGGTGGTAGAGGAGGCCTACCGCGAGTAGGATAACCTCCCTCGCCTTCTTCCCGCACTTCCTTTCCCTTTAAGATGGGATAAATAAAGTTGTCTCTCTCTCTCTCTGCTTCTCGCACGTTCGCTCAAAGTTAACTAGGAACAAACCAATGTCCTCTCCAAGCTTAAACGGCCGCATCAGGTCAGTCATTTGGAACGATACTCGTTCTCCTGCACCGCGTGCCTGGCTTCCATTACGAGCGCGTTCCATATCTACCTCGAGACGCTTCATTTCCAAAGCGTGTTGACGGTCGCCCTCCTCTTTCTCTTTCTCTTTTTGCTCGCTACGTTCGCGCTCCCTCTCCTCAACGGTCTCAAGGCATTCCGACAGCTCGTCATCCTCAGCTTCTAACTCAATCACTAACTCACTATCGATTTATTCGATAGTGAAGACGGTCAGCCGTGGCAGCCAGTACCAAACAGCATTATCTGCATTGGGCATTTCGTCGGAAACAAAATGAGCAATAGCATGCACCATACGGCGTATGTACCAACCGTTTTTCTTTCGCTATACCACCGCCAAGCTCCTTCCAATGCCACCATACACACCAAGCGAACGATACGAGAGGTAAACAGTTTTCATTCATTGCCAATATTATGTGGCAGGGAAGCTGCCTTGTAATACGAGTTGTGTGCGCATACTGCCGGCGCACGCGCGACTAAGCCGGCTATGTGTTTTTAAAAATGCGCATGCCGGTGAGGACTCGGCGCTGAGATGCATCCGGTAAACTTATGTATTTAGTGCTAAAAGTAGCCAGGGTTTTTACGGATCAAGCAGCGGAGCACTCAAACCTTTGCTTGCCCGAGTCAGCTGATGCGATAAAGCTTTCTTCTCCATTGACTGCTGTGGCGAAGTACCATCACAATTTCTGATGTCTAATCAGAGAAGTATGGAGTGTCTTCAGGCCAACTAATAATTCCGAAACCATAGCGCAGCAAGACCGGCACCGCAGATGCTAGATTTGCGAGGCAGACCGCCACACAGGCACGGGAACGGCAAACGGCGCAACCGTTAAATAAATGCACGTGCTCGCCGCGACACACTGTGAAAAATATATAAAGCTTGAAAAGCTTCTTCACTCGATGGCGCTAGCTTCTTTACGAAAACTGTCCACTTGAAGCGGCGCGAAGACGGAAACATGCGAACTATGAGACGGCCGCGGACGTATCGTCTGGTCGAGCGGTTGGAGTACGCCGCGTTTCGTCGCCAGGGCTGCCTGCAACGCAGTCTTTTCGACGCGCCGCCTATCCAGCGCTGGTTCCCCATAGAGAACAGCGGCCCAATTGACTGTAGCGCACCAAGCTGTCAGAGAGTGCTCTGCTCAGAGAGTGCTTTGGCGATTCTACCACGAAAATGAAGCGGGTGGAGCAGACATTGCTTCAGCGCGCTCAAGTCCCAGGTGAGGCCTGCACTACGTACATAAAGACGATCCTGAACCTTTGCAGAGCGGTTAATCCTCGAATGTCCGAAGAGGACAAAGTTGGACACCTTCTCAAAGGCATAGCCGAGGATGCTTACAATTATTTAATCGGAAACGAGAGTCACGCCTCGGTCGCCGACGTCATCAAGCATTGTCGCAAATTTGAGGCCTTGAAGCTGCGTCGTATCACGCCAAAAGTTCGGCCGGTTAGCGAATGTCACAACGGTGGCAAGCGTTGACGATAACTAGAACTACAGTTTTCAATTTGACCTTACGGCAACTATAAGGCAAATTGTCCGCGAAGAACTTGAACGACACACCAAAGGGGCGGATGTCGAACAGCTTGGTTGCGCTTCCAACCAACCTCCAGAACATGCATCTGCTGTGTCCGCATTGTCTGCCTAGACAGGCATTGCAGGCTGTCGAGTCGATCAGCTGCGACAGCACCAACGTTCCTTTCCCGACGACATGATGCACGATCATCGCACCCGTCGAGCTAGCACCATGAATCCGAATTCAGAAAATCGCGCTTATTATTCGCAGCGTCCCAGAGTTGACCCCGAGGCTTAGAATGTCGGTCGCGCATCGCCTGTGTGTTACAGCTGTGGAGCTTCAGGACATATTGCTCGTTTTCGTCACCGTCGCCAACAAACAACGTATTGCCCACCATCAACTTGGCCTAATTTTGAACGGGACAGTTATGACGACCGTCGGCCGACAGACCCTGATACTGCAAACACCACAGGTGCGCCACCCCGGAATACCTTACGTCAATATAGTAGGAGTGGCTCGCCAGCATCAAACCGCAGTCTGATGCCCCCAACCAGTCGCCAACACCGTTCACCGTCACCACAGTGACGTTCTATGTCACCACCGCCTTCGGGAAATAGCCGGCGCGGCCGACAGAGGTAAGGTCGCCGGACAGTCTGCGTCTATGCGAAATACTCCTCTGCTTATTATGATGGTGAGGAACAAACGGCGTGTGTCAATTGTGTGTATACCTGCAACAGCATTAGTGTATACTGGTGCTACAATTTCCGTCATGAGTGCGACTTTCAAAGAGAGGATGGGTCAGGAAGTTGTGTTCCCGTGGAATGGCGGTGTGACGTTTCTTGGTGTCAGTAGAGAGTGCCTAGTTCCCCTAGGTATTTGTGTTGCAAGTGTTTTGTTCGGAGGAGAAGATCTTAAAACAGAATTTCTCGTACTCTCGGTGCACTCATGATGTGTGATTTCCGCAATTGACTTTTTTCAGGATGGTGGTACATCCGTTAACTGTGGCACAGGCGAAATTACTTTGAATAGCGCGCTTCTCGCCACCCTGGCCGACACATTCTTACAAGAGAAAAACTACTGTGTTGTTTCGAAGGATTTCCTGCTACCGCCTTGGGCTCTCTCACGTATCCCTATCAATTTCTTTGCTGCCAGCCTTTCATCGTTTGACGCGCAAGTCCAGCCACTTACATCGAGCTGTGCGAAAAAGATGTACCACGCTCTCTCGTGAGAGTAGTGAATAGCGCCTCAAATTTGTTGGCTTTCAATTGTTCTTGCGTCCCTGCTGTTCTCCCACGTGATATGAAGCTCGCTGAATTTGACGACAATACTTACAGCTCCATTAGAGTTCTAAGCGAGGACGAGCAGTCTCATACTAGCGATCCCCACCGAAGCACTTCTGAAGAGCAGATCCTACGGATGACGAACAAGGCGCTGCCCTCACATGAGTGCCACGCTCTCGCACAAGTTATGTGGGCACATCTTTCTGTGTTCGATTTCACACAAGGCGACAAACAGGATTCACTCCCGCGTTCTCGTGCTCCCCACAGAATGGACACCGGATCTGCGCACCCTATTCGGCAAAAGCCTTACCGCGTTTCTTCAACAGAGAGGACAGTTATCGCTGAACAGGTGAAAGACATGTTAAAGAAAAGTGTTGTTCAAGAGTCCTCTAGTCCGTGGGCAGCACCAGTAATCTTAGTAAAGAAGAAGGATTGATCGTGGCGGTTTTCCTTTGATCACAGGAAACTGAATGCGGTCACCAAAAAGGATGTGTTTCCGCTCCCTCAGATTCACGAAGTCAACGATCGTCTACATTCCGCTGTCTACTTTTCATCGCTGGATTTGCGATCGGGGTATTGGCAGATACCCATGCACCCAGACGATAAGGAGAAAACGGCCTTCGTGACACCAAACGGTCTTTATGAATTTAACGTCATGCCATGCGGCCTTTGTAACGCGCCAGCAACATTCGAACGATTCATGGATACTATCTTCCGAGGACTTAAAAGGGAAATTTGTTTGTGCTACCTCGATGATGTGGTGATTTTTAGCAGCAAATTGAGTGAGTACAACAGCTGTCTCAGTCTTGTTCTGGATTGTGTCAAACAAGCCAGCCTGATCCTAAGTTCCAAGAAATGTCGTTTCGGGGAAACCGAGACATTAGTACTTGGGCATCTGGCCGACAAATACGGTGTGAGGCCAGATCCACGGAAGATTGAGGCAGTCAGCCCCTTCGAAGCACCGAAGTCAGTGCGGGAGTTGAGTTGTTTGGGCCTGTGCTCGTATTTTCGTCGCTTCGTCCCAAGATTCGCTGACGTGGTGTACCCCCTAACATGTGTTCTCCAAAAAGCCGTCCCTTTCAACTGGACAACAACTTGTGACGAGGCTTTCCGCCAGCTAACATTTCTACTAACGTAAGGGCCTATATTGCGTCACTACGATGCATCCTCACCTACGGAAGTGCACGCTGATGCCAGTGGCATCGGCATCAGTGCCAAAATATTGCAACATCATCAAGGAGCTGAACACGTTGTGGCCTATGCTAGTCGCTCTTTGACTAAAGCGGAACGCAATTACACTGCGACCGAGCAAGAATGCTTGGCAGCTGTTTGCGCTGTCCACAAATTTCGGCCCTATACCTACGGACGCCCGTTCACTATCGTTACTGACCACCACGCGTTATGCTAATTGGTGAATATTCGTGACCTGAGTGGGCGACTGGCACGTTGCGCTCATTGACTGCAGGAGTACCACTTCGTTATTTGCTACAAGTCTGGGCGTCGCCACGCAGATGCGGACTGTCTCTCCCACCTTCCTCTGAAGACGACGGAATGTGACAAAGAAATTTTTGATTACTGTTTTGCTGCCATTCCTTGTACATTCAAAGGCTCGATGACTTTCAAAGCAGAGCAGGAAAATGATATTAGTATGGAACCTCTATTTGTAGCCGCATCTCGTCCTGGAGCCACCGGTCCATTTTGTGTCCGTGACGGCCTGCTTTACAAGACAATTACTCGGCTAAAGGCGCACGCTTCCTTCTGTTGGTGCCGCAGAGTCTGCGAGCGGACATATTGAGAGCCATGCATGAAGATGTGACCTCTGGCCATCTAAGATTCATCAGAACTTTGAACCGTACACAGAAGCGTTTTTACTGGCCCAGAATGCAGGACACAGTCAAGCACTACGTCGCCAGTTTCGAACAATGTCAACGCTACAAGTGCCCAACCACCCTCCGCCAGGTCTCCTCCAACCTCTGCCGCCGCCTCGCCTGCCATTTGAACAAATGGCTATCGATCTTCTGGGCCCATTTGCCCGATCATCTAACGACAACCGATGGGTGATCGCATATGTCGACCATTTGACTCGTTACGTGGAAACGGCGGCCTTACCATCTTCAACAGCTGCGTTCGTTGCAATGTATTTGTTTCGATTCATTATCCTTCGGCATGGTCGACCCCGTGTCATCATTAGCGATCGCGGTCGCGAGTTCGTTGCGGACGCCGTAGAACTGCTTCTTCTCTGCAGTGCGCAGTTCTGTCATTCGACGCCTTATCACCCTTAGACAAATGGGCTTGTAGAACGTACGAACAGAACTCTAACTAGCATGCTGGCCATGTAGGTATCTTCCGATCACAGAGACTGGGATTACGTACTCCCCATCATCACCAATGCTTATAATACTGCAAACATGAGACGACCGATTACAGTCTTTTTTATCGTCTTTACGCACGTCCACTGCTAAGGTGCATTGACACTATACTACCGTTTGACTTTCACAGCGAGTACTCTGTTGCCAAGACGCTTTGTCTTGCCGAAGAAGCCCGGCGTATTGCTCGTCTTCCTACTGTGGCATCGCAACACCGATAGAAAGAGCGCTATGACAGCCTACACCAGTCTGTCTCGTACGCTAACGGTGACTTTGTGTGGTTGCGGACTCCGGAACGTAAACGTGGCTTATGCGAACAGTTTTTACCCCAGTACACGGGCCCATTCCTCTTTGTAGATCGCTTGATCGACTTGACGTACGTGGTGGAATGCTTGACATCCGCTTGCCGTCGGTCTAACTGGATCCAGTTAGTACATGTTGCCCGTCTTAAGCGGTTTCAACCTACACTTTCCGAAAGATTTGGACTTGCCCAGCGGGCTTTGTCTGGCAACCGGGGATTGCTACGGCATGAGCCGGGCGAAGAGAAGAGGAAGAAGACGTTTGCTGGCGCAGCCTCGGCACGCCATCTTTACTTCACCATCAACCTCATCCTTTAAATAAGGCCGGTTCAAGATTAACCGCAACAATATATACTTCCGGCTTTAGCTGTGACCTTGCACGCCCGCTTATTCTGTTACGTTGACGGCTACTATTGTCTTCAGGCTACTGCCTCATTATGAGCTTCGCCGTCACCAGAGAGCACAGAAATCTGTCTTCACAAACAAACCACCGGGATTCGAGCCCATGTATTCGCATCAGTCTGCAATTGGGAGATGGGCACGCAACCATTAGGTGCCACTTCCCCCCAAGCTTTCGGTTTATATGCCTTCGCATTTCTTGTTTTTGTCGTAGACCAAGGCACAATGGACACAGAAACACAAGAAAGTAAACATTGCTATAGATTATAGGGTCTGACACATAACCTTAGCTTTCGCAGGCTACTCTCATTGGAGCGCATGTAGCCTTGCGGTGGCGTGAAGATTGTCGGTCACCTCAGCTTGATTAATTATTTCCTCTAATTGACTATTCTAGGTTAAAATTTGAACGCTGGACAAAAATTAAGACATAGCGCTGCACTTTTTTTAAGTCTCAGAATGCTCACTCCTAACTTTAAAGCAGCAACGGCTTCACCATCAAAGATTTGAACGAACATTTCCCCAAAAAGTGATTTCTTGAGAAATGGCATAAGCGTACTATTTCGAATTCATGTCGCCGCCAATACGAGCCGGCACGATTTATCGACGCAAGCGAATCACACTGCTGATGCAGGCGGTAGGTTGCTGAATGATCGAAACAGTAAATACGACTGTTTTTCAGTGCTCGCAACTTAATATACATAGAACACAAGGCGCCTGCCACCATAGCAAATTTTCTTTCGATAACAGTGACACACAATGGCGGACTAATATACTTTTCAAAGGGGTTGAATTTTATTTTTCATCGCGGAACCGCAAGCGCAGGGAGTGCCAAGCGTACACCGCCACCGCGCACTGTAGACGCGCTACTTGTCCTCCAGCAATACGGTCGACGGCGGTATCACGCGCTCCCGTAGGCGGAGGCTTGACCCGGAACTGCAGAAATTTCAGTGTATCACCTCCTTGCATGGAAATGGCAGGGCGATTTGTTTGGCACGACGCCCATTACGGCATCCTGTCTTCTAACGCGTTCTCATGTTTGCGTTCGCGGCTCTGTCTTGAAGGGACGCGCACCGTAACATGCTGCAGTGGTGCTTGCGTTGAGCGTATGTAAGGCAAGAAACGCTGTTCTAAACAGTGTGTTCTCTAACTTGTGTAGCAAAAGCATGTCTATAGTATTCCCGCAATGGCAACAGTCATGAGTATGACAATTTTAACTGCAAGCTTCACGGTATGGTCGTAACTTGTCGTGACAGCGCAGTTGAAATCCAGATATCCTGCCACTTAGAAATACGCGACGAGGTGCGGCCGATGAATAAGTAATTGCCAAGATTGGTTTTGAATAAGCGTTTACTCTTGAGAATGGTGGGTGCTTATATTATCGAAAAATACGAACGCTGGGCGGTGGCTCCAATCATTTACTCGCCACATCACACATTTACACAAGAACTCAACCGGTTTCATCAACTCTCGCTTATATTCTCTCGGCCCTAAACTGCAAGTTCGCCGGCCACCCGGACTCCAGCTTTTGCTCTTTCTTTCTTCCGCTCCTTGCCCATTGTGCTGAGGCGTGCTTCCACCAATGTTTGCTTCTCCTTTTTCTCAATAAATAAAGGCATTTATTCACTCATTCTTAAATAGTGGTAAATATAGCATGTCTTATCTGCATAACCACCCTGTCTCTGACCTTCACGCTCCCATCGCAAAACAATGTTGCAATGTTGCTTGCGTCACATATACGATTTTCTAGGAATGGCCAGCAGCGTGGCATGCAATTATCGTTTGGTGAGGAGACAGTATAGAAAAACTTCTCTTCAACTTCTACACTCAGTGCGCTGCCCCGTTGGCTACTATTAGCCGTTGGAACGAAGCACGAAATGACAGAAACCTAGCTGAGCTGGTCGTGGGCAACTCTTTTTGAATTTGTGATACGTTGAGTTAAAATATACATGCCTTATCTAAGCGTGAATGACAGCGATATAGGCGAGATCAGTTAGGGTAGCTCGTGCGCTTGCACTAACGACGTTCTTCACGCAGCGCTTTCGTCCTATGCGTGTTTTTTAACCGGAAAGAAGGGCAGGAAGGTAACATGCCTTCCTGAAATGAAACATTCGGAACAAACCTCTGTTTGACGTTTCGACGTATGTCAAGATCCGCAATACGAACCACCTTTAGGTCGCCATCGGCTAGAAAAGGGGGAATGCAGATTAAACGTTGTCAAGCGGATAACCTCTTAATTATCATATGGATATTTCTATTGAAATTTCCTTCCTTAACATGAGGCGAAAGCTGACTAATAAGCTTTCAAATTTTCTTTATTCTTAAGACCCGCCCCCCCTCCTGGTAATATAAGTTGACTGTCTCTTATAACCTCATAAATTAAAACGTAAGGTATCAAAACGAAGTTGTTGCGTTAAATTTGTAAATGCACACGCAACAAGAGTCCTAGTCCGGTTACGAGTATTCACTCAACGAAGATGTAGCACGTCTATACTGCGACGTTGTTGTGATTTGAAGAACAAAACACTTCGAAAAGAGCGAGTCACGAATATAACTCATTGTCATGTGAACGTGCACTGGAAAACGCTCAAAGCACCGCGATTGCAGCGCGCAAAGTTATGCTTCCTGTGAATCTGACCTTTGGATCAAGGCATTGGCTCATCAGATTGGAATGTCTGTACATTGCAGCTCAACCTCAGGTCCTCAAACATGATGGAGAACGTCCGCTAGTATTAGCTTCACTCGCACAATCCGATAAGATAACGCTCTTTCATTATTCAATCCGTTACAACATACTGGATATTAGACACACACGTGGACCCGTCTTGAGCTTACCGATAACTTTGAAACTGTGGTTAAACGCTCAAAAAACTCTACCCCCCTCCTCCCAAGAAGACAGTTGTGTGCATTTCCTTTGTATAGTAGCTGAAACATAGTGCTCCTGGTAAAAAGGGCCCCCCAGACTGAACAGCGACGCCGACATACGGAATATTCAAGAACTGAACACTTCCCAATTACTGATATTTATCAAACCAGCATTCAGTCGTTCAATGTAGCCCTCCATTCCAGGGGCCAGTTCCGTCTCTTGTACTGTGTCGGAGCTCATATTTCACATGAGTGTACGTATTACAGCAATAATTGTCACAAAATCACACTATTTTTCTTTATATCTTAACAATAGACAGCCAAACTATACGCAGAGAAACCCTTATCTTAATATTTCAGTACTTTTTGTTTTAAACAAACATCAGGCTAGCACACTCAGACTTCAGCAAACCCGTTCGTATCCCACTCCTCGGTCTCTTAACAGGATACATTCTGCCCAGTCAAAGTCGTGCCTCAAATGTGGTCATGACTCATGCTCTTTTGAACACATGCTCTGGCTGTGCCCAGCCCTTAACATCTCTCCACCCATAACGAAAGAACAATGGCAGGGATATCTCAAGAGCAGCAATCTCCACATTCAACTCCAGGCTATCCAGAGGGCCCACGACATTGCGGCGGAACTTCATCTCCCGGTCCCATCGTGGGCGACGCCACCGACTTGATCTTCGGGAGTCTTCGGTTTTAGCTCCCCAAGATCACGGTCCCTCAGGACTCAAATAAAGTTCTTGTCATGTCATGTGTCGTTTTTAAGTATTCGATGTATCCAGTGTAAAATTTATGAAATGCTTTCCTCCAGGCAGCGGTTCTTATTTTTGATGATGCCAGGAAACCGAGCCTCATGCCGCCCACGCTCAGAAATCTAATTGGGAGCGCGAACAATGTTCTCGCACACCTGGTGTGATCTACCGTAGCGCTGAAGTGCTACTTGTATAATGTTCAATAGTCCAATGTAAAGGCAGAAGTGGACGGTTGGGCTTATGTGCTTAAGCTAATGAACATGATTTGCGCCGTGAAAACCTGTCCAAGTTTTCAGATTTGCTTTATGAGAAGAATATAGCGCCATCAATAGGCCGGCCGCTTCTAACTGCACAAAACAAAACTAATAAACGAACACAAATACAGGTGACATCATTGTACCATTCGATTGTTCAGATTGGTAAGCTGTGGATGCGGAGTAAGTTGAGAAGTTGTGTAAATAATTAACAAAGCTAGTTTAATTAAACTTTGAGTAAATGATATTAGGTGGCGGAATAATATGAGCAGTTTGGAACCCGCTCTTAAGATTATCAAGCCAAGAGAAGAAATTTTTATTAAACGTGCTTTTATAAGAGCAGTGCGAGCAAATATTTTCCACTTAAACGCTCTTGGAAAGCGTAGCTGACGCAGGAAAAGAACACCTGTAAAGTAACAGAAAGAACAGTGCTTTAAAACGGGACACAAAGGAGGAACCACACACATACTCTGCGCTGACAACTTGAATCACTTCTTTTTCTGATGAGCAAACAACTAACCCCTTAGACAATCCTTGCCAACATGTAAAGTCAACCTGAACGCACCTAGCCTTTTGTGAGGCTG
The DNA here is from genome assembly GCF_050947875.1 of Dermacentor variabilis. Classification (NCBI taxonomy): domain Eukaryota; kingdom Metazoa; phylum Arthropoda; class Arachnida; order Ixodida; family Ixodidae; genus Dermacentor; species Dermacentor variabilis. The sequence continues at coordinate 75,013,107 of NC_134574.1, forward strand.
GGTGCGTTCTGAAACAAAATAAAGAAATTCAACATGACGCTGGGGGCGTAAACTGGCAACAGGGAACACGTCACGGCTAGTGTTAATCTTATCTGTTAGTTGACGCGAGTATCGGAAAAAAAGAAAGGGAAATGAACTTACAACGTCTTATTTTCTTTTGCTGTTTTGTGCTAAAACTAAAAAGGTTTCCGTTTACATGAACTGATACTTTGCTACTTATCTTTCTTGCGTCACATAGCAACAAGCTAGGAGATGCCTCACGCGTCATTGCATACGCCATGCACACGTCATGCATCAGACAACCCGCCCAAGCGAACGAGGCCGGCTGCGGATGTGGAGTTCGCCTGTTCGGCGACCCCTCTCTTTTGGTTGTAGCTTGGTTTTTTAAGGTCGCGGCGTATTCTTGCGTTCGTTCTGCACGTGGATACGGCATCACTGCACTGCTGGACAGCGGCAAGGTGGGAAATTTTGTTTGGCAGTCTGCGACAATTTTCAGGCACCTTTAGGCTTAGGGCACGTAACCGAGACTTGTGGCGCCGTTAGCTAAAGCAGGCCGGCCGCCCTGGCGCAGTTAACTTGAGGTAATGACTCGTACTGGGAGATGTTTGCGACGCTTTCTATGGGCCTCAGCATTACTGTAACTTATTTTGGTGCTTTTTGAACACGCTCGCCGAGGACGCAGTTAGCGAAAAGCAGCTCGACCATGGTGTTGGTTTCGCGTCTACTAAATATTACTGGGACATGTTTCTGACGTTTTCCCTGAGCCCCAGCATTATTGTAAATAATTTCGCTACTTTTTGGTTCTGAAGTACGCGCGCCACGACTGCGCTGTGACGCAGTCATCGAAAAGCAGCTCGGTCAGGGCGACAGTTTGGCGTGTACTTATGATTAGTGGGACAAGTTTGTGCCGCTTTTTATGGCCGAGCAACAACATATACCTTCTTTCGGTACTGACGCTTATCGAAGACGCGACGAGCGATTGCCAAGAGTGATAACATGGGAGCATGTTGCTTGCGCCGGCAGATCGCGGAAAAGATAACGCCGAGGAGTTCAAAAACCAACTCGAAAATTCAGTCTTCTGAACAAATGAAAACTGCCTTTGCGCCCACGCCTTTCTATTGAACGCTAGTAGAAGCGATTCTTCCAGCGTCTGGCATGGTATAGCTAAGAAAGTGTGTTGTAGCCACCTCTGTGTATGTAGCATACTATTGCGTCGGCTGAGGCCAAGTTGTTTCGGAAATGCGCAGTCGCCCGTACGTGCATTTGTGCGCTTAAGGTGCAGGAAATAATGCCGAGGAAGGAGGTAGTGCTTGAACATCACACATTTTCTTCATATATTATGATAATGTTTGGGAGGAGGGCCCCCTCTATGTAAAAGTGAATGCCTCCGTAATGCCGCCCATTCACCCCTTAAGCACGTTTCGCCTCTACGCCCAATATTGCTGTTAAGCACGTTTTGCCTCTACACCCAATATTCCTCTTACGTTTATACACCAAAATGACAAATGCTTGTAAATTACTTGTTTCACCTGGTGCCGCCCGATGGAGCTTCGTAGGAGAACTAGTGCTGCTTAACTGGTGCCATGACTTTGGCTGAAAGAACAAAAAGCGCAGAACTAGCATATACGTAGAGCAAAATAAACATTTCATCATTTTAGAAGACGTCTTGCGTTTACTTAATAGAATTGCACGTGGCGCAGATTCGATAGAAGCTTGCAAAGAACGTTTGCAATCATTTGTACAAAATAATAAAACGATTTCGCACCAAGGCCACACTTTGTTCAGCAGCAGAAGCGAGAAAAAGAAACGCCGCTCCGATCAGCGGAGCAGGCGTGGCGTGTGCGAACTGGCGTTCAAAACGCGCCCGCCCAAAACCAAAACCACATGGTGTTAATTCCATCGACCTGGTGTGCTACAGGCAATTCGGCCGCTGGCCTCTATGGGGGAGTCCGCTCTTATTGAATTTCTTACTCTATGGTATAGCCCCGTGAGCATGTTCCTTGTGGCCAGTCCACTTTCGATTTTTATTCACGCTGGTATTTCGAAGACAAGCAGCTAAAAGTTTTAGTGCCAATATAGCAGTGAACACGTGCTGCCGAAAGCTTCCTTGGTCACAGAAGCGAGGCATGACGCAATGATGGTGCAGGTTAAGCGTGTCGCTGGTATCAACACAGTGCGCTGCCGCCGAGGGAAGGATGATAACGAAAGTGAAGAGCTTGGTAGCTGCTCACGGAGCCGTGCCGATGCTGACTGTGCCGTCGGGACGAATTCTGGGGCGGCGATATTGACGGCTACTTTTCCCACTATCTCGTTCGCGTGTAGAACAAAATCCCGAAGTTACGAAACATCGTTTCAATTTGTATCGTAATGCAGTATTTATTGATATTACTCGTTGTAATAATTTTGAATTATGCGTTCCTCTTTTTCTCTATTACATTTCCAGTGATTCGAAATTGTGCTTATGAAACAGTTTGAATTTGCATTTGCCACTCTCTATGCATTATTTAGGTGCTTGACTCCATCAGGCATTCGTACTTTCAATTACATTCTTTCCGGAGCTTTTCCTACTCCTTCTTCAATCTATTATTGTATTCTCTTTTTGTATCTACCTTTCCCCTCCTGCCTGGACCGTCTAAGGCCTGCAGCCTTCCTAAATAAAAATAAATAAACAAAATAAACACTGGGCCCTCCCGCGGTGGAAATGGAGCAAGATTTAAACACTCCACATACGTGGGCTGATCCCGAAGATAGTGTAATGCCGGGCCGATCCGCGGAGTAGGTGTAGTTCGCCATTAAGGGGACCACATCCACAGCTTCGTTGGTCATACTTCTTCACACAGTGGAAGGGAACTGCGTTTTCTTTTATTGCATTGATTCGCATTTAGCGGGAGATAATGCTATAAAGGCAGTGTCATTCGTTCTAGCCTCGTAGATTTAAATATGGGTTTCAATAAGCTCTATATCTCATTCATCCCAAAGAGTAGGTGTAAGCGGCGAAATCCTCGCTCGCGAGGTAGCACACACACACACACACACACACACACACACACACACACACACACACACACACACACACGCACACGCACACGCACGCACGCGCGCGCGCGAGCACACGCACGTGGAGGCACACGCACACGACACGACCCATGTTCCCCTGCCTTCACATTTACACCGCCCACGCATGCACAAACGCACAAAAATGCGCTCGTGCGCATGCATATTCAAATGCTCAGACGCAAAAACGTGCACACACGGAAATAAAAACACGCATGCACGCAGACTCAAGGTGCGTACACCTATATACACTCCCACTCCATTCCTTTTGCTTTACAAAAATATGCACGTGCAAACAGACTGCATAACACTCGCTCTCCAATAGCTGTTCAAAACTCCAGCTATAATAAATCGCTTTACGGATTAAATTTTGCGTTTCTTCAAGTGAATGTGCCCTCTACTGAGAAGGTGCGAAACCATTTGCTCCGGTCGTGTGACATAACCGCCCATTCCCGGCCATATTGGATCTTATTGCACAAATTTAAACATTCTGTGTTTCGAGGCAAAGTATTTGACTTTTTATGAAGTTGTATACACGATCGATTTCAGGTCGTGAGAGTCAATAACATACCTTCTCCAAAACAAAATATTGTTACCGGAGTCCCTCAAGGCTCCGTATTAGATCCCTTTCTTTTTTCTTTGTATATAAATGACTTGCAACAAATTATAGAGTGCAGAAATATTGATGTACGCAGACAACACATGTATTATAGTAACTGCGGAGAATATTGCATTACTTAGTCTTAAGAGAAATCTAGAGTTAAATAGAATTTCAGACTGGTTCTTGGCTAACAAATTAGCAATTGACATAAAGAAAACAAAATATGTTGTTTTTCAGTAACGCTTCAAAATAGTAGATAGTACACGTTTAAACATACATATAAATAACATCCCATTTGATAAGACAAGTTCTTACAAATGCCTTGGGGAAATTTTTGGTAAGCACCTGCAATGGGAAGATCACATAAACAGTTTCTGCTATAAATTGGCATCTTGTTGCTACGGCTGAATTCTAGCCCGCAAATACTTTAACACCTCAATTTTACGACTTATGTACTTTGCTTTTATTGTAAGTCGCTTGAGGTATTGCGTCGACTCGTGGGGATGGGCGTATAAAACCATGTTTAATCCGATTATTATGCTCCAAAAACGCACAATTATAATTATACGTCATTCTAAGAATTAAGATCACACGGCCCAAATATTCCGCAAATATAGCATATTACCATTTGCCTATTTACGTCAGCAGAGCATTTCATTGGGCGTTTATAGGGTTGTTAGATTCAACCACCCATTCAGCTCATCCATATTTTACTCGTCTTCGCGATGTACAAGAAATGTAACTGCAGGTCATTTTATTCTCGCACCGCGTAGCAATATATACGGAGAGCGTATGCTACAGTTCACTGGCATTAAAATCTGGAACGGTCTCTCAACGGGAGTCATTAATTCCTCGAACTTCCCAGTGCCCTGAAACCATATTTTCTTCATTTGTTAAAAAGAGTAAATTATCAATTTCTTGATAGATCTGTACAAAGCAAGAATTATATCTTTAGACTATTTTCTGTTTATTTTATGTAATTAGTATGACAAGATTGTGTTGCTTTGTTATGCATTGAAATGTCATATTGCTCTCATTTTTGCTCATTATGTAAGTGTTGAATTACATAAGTTGTATGCTTTATCAACCAGTTCAGTACAAATCGATATTGCTTGCAATTTCATTTCTGGATACCTGAAAGAAATAGACATCATGGTACGCATCCTCACATTCAAATATGTATTCTCCTGTATTTGAACTGTGCCCCTTACACTGTTATTTGGTGCTCTGATGTATTCACTTCCTTTTAGTTGACTTGTGAATTAACAATCAACACCTTTGTATATACAATTACTACTGGTCTTTTTTTATTCCTGCTATGCTAGGATTTCCTTTTATTCTTTTATCGGACCTTCAAATAGCCTTCGGTTACAGGTCCGAGAAGTGATTGTTACATGTGTATAACAATGTGGAAAAAAATAAACATCTTTCTTTCAAAAAACAAACACTCCTTCAACGCACCACCAATGTTCCTACTAAGTGCTATAAATGCGCATGTTACAAAGGACTACACTCTTGGCGCAGACATTTGAAACTAGTTGATACTCAGGTATTATATTGGCACATGGTGTGGCGCAGCAAGGGACGGAAGAAGAGGATAACGAGGTTCGTCCCGGCATCTCCGCGTCGCCGCCTGCGTTTTTGTAAAGTGCGACCGCCTGTTACTTCATTCAGCTTGTATACTCCAGTAGGGTACACGTGGCAATTTGGTGGAGGTGCTCGGTACGCTCAACTTATGCAGGAGACCCCACTGGGGAGCAAGAACCTCGTTCCACAGTTGGAGTTGACTCTAGTTCACCGCAGAAGCAGGCGAATCCGAGGCCTCACCCCAGAATTTGGAAACCTCCAGGAAAAAGTGATGACTGCGACCACTGCGACTTCTACGGAACGGGTAACACCGACTTACCTAACGCCGCTGAACCCCCAAGTTCCGACGGCTTTTCATGGCGACACATTTGAAGACGACGAAGGTTGGCTGGCGGAGTTCGAGCGCGTGGCTGCGTTTAACGAGGGGGACAACGCCAAACTCAGGAACGTCTACTTCAGCCTCCAGGATGGGGCTCGCACGTGGTTTATGAACCGCGAATGTGCCCTGTCATCCTGGCCTGAGTTCCAGCGCAAGCTACTGTAGACTTACTCGAGCCCCGATCGCCGGGAAAAAGCGGAGCGGGCCCTTCAGTCACGAGTTCAAAAGCCCAACGAGAGCGTCACGATGTACTTGGAGGACATGACGCGTCTCTTTCAGCGTGCCGATCCGAGCAGGTCAGAAGAGAAGGAGGTACGTAATTTGATGAGATGCCTAAAGGAACAGCTCTTTGGCGGTCTTATTCGGAATACGCCCAAGAATGTTACGGAGTTCCTCACCTAAGCCACCGCGATAAAGAAGACGCTTGAGCAACGGTCGAACATGGAAAACCGACAAGTAAATGCTGCCTGCACTCCGGATATGCCGGTAGGCTTCGGGTGCGACGTCACCTTGCTTTACGAACTGATTCGCTCAGTGGTTCGCGACGAGCTGCAAAAGTACTACGGTACGTCGCCACCTCCAGTCAGCTCCCTTGCCAGCGTCCTACACTACGCAGTACAGAAGGCACCGCAGGCATCTCTTTCCAGCAGTGAAGCACCACCTCTGCCAAGCGAGTCCAGGCGCAAGACTCACGCAAAAACATTACTGAGCCTCGCCAAAGCTTTCGTACCTACTTATGTTGCTTCGTCAGTCGCGTTGCAATCGGCGCAAGCCCCTCCTACAACTTCACTACCGTACTTCGACGACCGCCGAACACACCCGAGCAAATCGGAGGTTTGGCGAGAACCCGATCGACGACCGCTGTGCTACCACTGCGGCGAAGCTGGTCATGTGTATCATGAGTGCCCCTACCGACGACTCGGACTCGGTTTTTCTATCGATTCACCTCGACCTAGGTTCGGCCAAAGGCCACCCGACATCGCATAATTCCTCGAACAGCGCCGCAGGCGGGGCCCATCGCAGCGGCAGTCACGCTCACCCTCATCGGGGCGATATTTCCCTGCTCGCGATACCACCTCGAGGACGACGCAAGGGCGATCACCAAGTCCACGCCGGGAAAACTGACGTCAGTGACCTTCCGAGGCGGGGCCGCTGATACTCGACGCGCTGAAGACCTCGCATCGCGCCCACCGCAGAACAACGAAAACACGATGACGCCAGAACCAGTTTCCGCGAACAAGATTTCACTGGACATACCTGTGTTGATCGACGCCAGAAAAATGAGTGCACTTGTAGATACCGGCGCCGATTACTCTATTCTTAGTGGAAAACTGGCAAGCGTTCTGAAAGGAGTTACGTTGCCCTGGAACGGGGCAGCAGTTCGTACGGCCGGTGGCCACGTCGTCACACCGCTTGGCCTACGCACAGCCAGAGTAGAAATTCGCGGTGCTGCTTTTGTCGCCACTTGTCTGGTTCTACACGAGTGTTCCCGCGATCTAATTCTTGGGATGGACTTTCTCCGCGAATATGGCGCCATTATTGACCTCCGCGAGCGTTGCATCACTTTCCCGACACAAAGGGAACACAGACCAACGCAATTGGACAGAGATCCGCACTTCGCGTTTCGGATGACAACATCCCGATACCGCCGCGTGCGAGTGTTATGGTTCCCGTCAAGTCCGACGAACTACAAGATGGTGAAGCCATTGTAGAAGGCAGCATTCCTATGTTGGTAGAACAAGGTATCTGTGTAGCGCGAAGCCTTGTGGAACTTCGTGAAAGTCAGACAACGGTCCTCATTACCAACTTTACCTTTGAGCATCGGCACATTTTTCGTGGCACTGCCATCGCCTACGCCGAACCATCAACGGACATCGTCGAGTGCTTTGCTTCTGAAGTGGACACAGACCACGGTTTTCTCAGAGGCATCGATGTAAACTCCGATCTTACGGACGACCAAAAGAGCGCAATGCAGGAACTCTTGAACGAATTCCGCGCGTGCTTCCCTCGGGCTTTTAGGGTGGGTCAAACGCCAATCACGAAGCACCGAATAACGACATCCGCCGAGCCACGTCCCATCAAATAACATCCTTATTGTGTCTCGCCGAAAGAACGTGAGGCAATTCAAGCCCAACTCAAGGAGATGCTAGATGATGGTGTCGTTCAGCCTTCGCACAGTCCGTGGTCCTCCCCGGTCATTCTAGTCAAGAAAAAAAAAGACAGAACGCTTCGTTTTTATTTTAATTATCGGCGCCTCAACGAGGTTACCAAGAAGGACGTGTACCCACTACCAGGTATTGATGACTCTTTAGACAAGTTGCGGCGAGTTAAGTATTTTTTGTCTGTCAATCTAAAGAACGGTTACTGGTGAAATGAGGTCGATGAACGAGACCGCGTGGAAACTGCTTTCGTCACTCCAGCTGGCCTTTACAAATTCAAAGTACTTCCCTTTGGTCTCTGTTCGGCACCCATAGAGTTTCTCACTATAACACCTAGAGGGTAATCTGGCGCCACCGTCTATGGGAGTTTCTTAAGGGAGCACCGTGCCGCCATGGGAATGACGGCATATGTGTCTGCGAGGCTCGTGTTGGCTGGTGTTGTAAGAGGCTTCGTCTAAAACGTGGATGTGGCTGTGCAAATAACGCCTTCTCAAAGTAAAATCTTCATAAAATGTTTCCATTCACGCATATAACATCTTTACTCACCCACAATGCATGACCAAGCGAAGAAAAGCAAGAACAGACGACAAACTGTTTCAAAGCGAGCGGGCACCTTGTCGTCTGTCCTCCAACTTTAGCGGCCCGCTGATACTTCTTACGTAACATATAAGCGTACACGCTTATATGTTACGTTAAACTCATAGTTAAACAAAACATGTTTTCGCGTAATAATAAAGCTAAAACAGCTTTTCACGTGCTGTTTTAGTAGAAAATGAATCATTGTGACAGACGGAACGGTACTTGCCAAGCGTGTCTTCAAGGTGTCCTGTCTATCCGAGAGCGATGCCAATCCGAAGTCACAATATACCGGCATTCCCATGCATACCACAGCGCAGCAGCGCCAGATTTCCCTCTAGGTAATGTAGTGAGAAACTCGATGTCGGCACCAGCAACATCCCAGCGAATGATGGACACCGTTCTCGCTTGTCTGAAGTTGCAAAGCTGCGTCGTCTGCCTCGAGGACGTGGTCGTTTTTTCGGCGACATTTGACGACCGCCTGAAATGACTGAGGCGAGTTCTCGAAGCCATCTGATCGGCTATCCTCACCCTTAAGCCTCAGAAGTGTCATTTCGGCTACAAGGAGCTGATGTTTCTCGGACACGTGGTCAGCGCGGAAGGCGTTAGCCCCGATCCCGCGAGAACTGCCGGTGCAGTCTCGTTTCCAGCGCCGACCGACAAGAAAGGTGTCCAACGCTACCTGGTTCTTTGCGCATACTACCGGCGTTTCACTGAAAATTTTTCGAAGATGGCGGAGCCGCTGATTCGCCTCGCGAGGGACGATGTATCGTTCGTCTGCTCCTCATAGCAAGAGACTGCTGTCACCGAGCTTAGACAGCGTCTGGTGTCAGCACCAGTTTTGGCCCGCTTTGACGAGGAGGCGGAGAAGGAAGTTCATACAGACGCCAGTAACGTTGGTCTTGGTCCAGTGCTTGTACAATGACAGGAAGGTATTGAAAGAGTGATTGCGTACTCAAGCCGCACACTATCGCGTGCAGAGACCAACTTCACCACCACGGAGAAAAAGTGTCTTGCTGTCGTATGAGCGCTGGCCAAATTTCTACCTTACCTTTACGGCCGTCCATTCAAAGTTGTAACTGATCATCACTCGTTATGCTGGCTTGCAAATTTCCGGGACCCTTCTGGACGACTGGCACGGTGGAGTCTACGTTTTCAGGAGTACAACGTGACCATTGTGTACAAGTCGGGCCGCATACACGAAGACGCTGACACGCTCTCGCGCGCTCCTGTCGACACTACCGACCACGACATTCAGGACAATGGCACTTTGCTTGGGGCCGTAAGCGTTACTGATATGTCCACACGGCCGCGGGCAGAAGACGCACTACGGCCTATATTCGAACATCTGGAAGTACGTAACCCATCAATACCCCAGCGTATCGCTTGAGGATTGTCGTCTTTTTGTTTACGACATGGCGTCTTGTACAAGAAGAACTCCTCTGCCACTAACAAGACCTACATTTTGGTCGTTCCAGCAGACCTCCGTGCCGAAGTTTTGTTCGCCAGTCATGACGAGGCTCCGTCTGGCCACTTGAGTTTTACGCGAACGCTTGATAGAGTGTGCAATGCCTACTACTGGCCGAAACTTGCCGAGCATGTTAAGCGGTACGTCCAAGCCTGCCGTGAATGCCAGCGCCGAAAGTCGCCAACTGTGAAGCCTGCGGGATAGCTGAATCCGATTGACCCACCTGGCAAACCTTTCGGCCAGGTTGGCATGGATCTTCTGGGCCCATTTTCACTGTCATCGTCTGGCAGTAGGTGGATAACCATCACCACGGACTATTTAACGCGCTGCCTCGAGGCTCAGCTTGCGAGGTTGCCCAGTTTTTCATACGGAGCATCGTCCTACGGCATCGCGCCCCATGGCACGTCTTCACAGACCGAGGCAAAGCCTTTACAGCACAGCTCATTGAAGACATTTTTAAACTAAGCTGCACGACCCATCGAAGGTCAACTGCATATCACCGCAGAGAAATGGCTTGCCCGAACGACTGAACAAAACGGTAACTGACATGATGTCTATGTACGTAGACGTACTGCAAAAGACGAGGGACGAGATACTCCCTTACGTAACGTTTTCCTGTAATACTGCTACGAGAGAAACAACACGCTTCACGCCGTTTGACCTCGTTTACGACCGTGAAGTGCAGACTATGTTAGAAGCAATGCTGCCGTGTGACAACATCGATCATCTCGACCTCACCCATGATGCCGAACTTTTCGTGCAACGCGCAAAAGAGGCCCGTCAGCTTGCCCGAGCGCACATAAAACAATAACAGTGCATCGATGCGCACCGTTACAATCTCCGCAATCGACATGTAAAGTTCCAACTTTGTGATCAAGTTTCTGTCTGGACTCCCATGCGGCGAAAAGGACTATCTCAGAAGCTTTTGAGTCGCTATTTCGGGCCTTACAGAGTGTTTCAGCGAATTAGTGACGTGAATTACGAAGTCCTTCATGACGGAGGCCAGCCTCCCCGACGTCGACAACCGCAATCTGAGATTGCGCATGTTGTGCGGTTGAAACCATACTATAGTCGCTAATATTCGACGTTTTCAGCCGCTTCGGCTAGTTTTTGTTGTTGCTCGTCCGCCAGTGCCTTGTGCCTATATTGCACACCCCAGTGATTGTGACTATAGCCTATGTGTTCCTCCTGGACCATCTCGGCGCTCTCAGGTGAAACCTATGTATGCTTTCATTCTTCTTTTTTTGGAAGCGGAGGTAATGCCACATGGTGTGGCGCATCAAGGGATGGAAGAAGAGGAGAACGAGGTTCGTTTCGGCATCGCGCGTCGCCGCTTGCGTTTTCGTAAAGTGCAACCGCCTGTAACTTCATTCAGCTTGTGTACTCCAGCAGGGCATACGCGACAATATAGATATAAAGTTGTTTAAAATTTTGGCCATTCAATTATGCAGGCCATCAGACTTCTGGGGGCAAGGCAATCACGCACCACATCATTTATTGGTTTCGCGCACATTGAGTCAGATGAAGGGTGCTCTTGCCAACCTCAACGAGTCGGCTCATGGGTCTTGTTGCCCACCGCTCTACCCTCAACCAATCGGAAGCTGACTCCCCAGAGAACAGCGACACGCCCTCCACCTACAACGAGATTACTAAACACTACTATCTCAGCCGTAGAACCTACTTTGTTCTTCATCCGTGGCTCAATAGAGCTCAAGCATTAATGCTCCGTCTACTACAAACGAATACCTATCCCAATCCGTCGCTCTTACATAAAATCTATCCGGATACTTACATCAATGCTACCTGCCACGATTGTTGAGAAATAACCACGTTAGACCACATGCTCTGGCGGTGTGCCCGGTCACGCTCTATGATCGAAAAGAGCTCGGCCAGATGGCAGGCGGTTCTTCGCAGCCCTCTTCAGACTGACCAACTCTGGGCTGTCCAGCAGGCCTACGATGCGGACGAGACACTCGGCCTTCCAGTTCCCACGTAGGAGCAACCCGCTTCATGACGACTCACGATCTGCAGGATTTTATTGAAATTTTACCATGCCATACCATACCATTCAGTTCTGCATGTGGATTGGCTTGAAGTTTCACAGGATGGTGAAGGTGCAATGTCTAGAATTCCTTAGTATATCCCTGCTGCAGGATAGCATTTTTAATGCAACACTAAGGCATGCACATGCTTGTTGTTAAGCTGTCCAAGGAGTAAAATCTGATAATAAAGACGTTGACTTCATAAGCAACCCATTGCTATTTATTAAGAAGTAAAAATTGAAAATATAATATTTGAAGAGCCCCCCCGAAAAAACCAAAACTCAATCCAAATCGTCAGTTTTGTGTTTCGGCCATCTGGAGAAAGACTGTCGAGCTCAGTCCTATGTAGCGTTAGAAAAGCGCATCACGCTGCCCGGATCGAACCGCTGCCAGCATGACGCGGAACGATCGGTGCGAGCGGTTAAACGACTAGAACACGTCTTCCAACGTTTCCGCAAGGGAAACGTTGGAGATTTTTATAGGTACTACGTGAACTTGCACGACTGTGCGTCAGAAATCGCTTTCGTAAAAAGTGTTACGCCATGTGTAGAGAGTCAATCGAAAGCTGAATCTCCTGACTACATACGCTGCAGCGACGTTTACGATAGACACCGTAGTTTTATTACAGCTACGCTTTGTGTTTCGAAAATCAAGTACAAATTTTCGTTGTTTCCATAATCTTCCATTTCTGAATTTGTAACCACTCTGGGAAGAAAATTCTTGCTTGCAACAGCGTGATCACTGCATTTGGCTTGTGTGGATTGTCTTCCAGAACATATCTGTCACCTCTCCTTTTCAATAATCGGCCTGCAGCTTTTCTTATTCGCGAAAAACCCACCCGTTCCATTTAACATGCGCTAGCTTCGTGCAGGGGCCGCTTGGGGTGCTAGTTGGTACGTGTTCAGAAAAGCTGGATATGTCATGGGGACCCGTCCGACCGCTATATGCGTAGTATTGTGTGCTCCCATCAGCTCTTTTTCGCGCTTGTTTGTTTCCCTTCGTTTGGTCTCATTCGTGCATGTTTCTATGTTGCTGGTTTGCGATTGTTTGGTAAGCTGATTGTACGCCCGATACAAATTGTGTAGTATATTTTGCAAGTATATTTATGTAAACAAGCCAACGCGCTTGACCTGCACACCAGATTTTCGATTATTGCCGACTCTGCTAGATGTCTCCCTCAAATTCTTTCCCTCAATTTATTGCGAAATGAAAACACGTATTAAACTGCACTCAAATTTCGCATTATCGAGAATCTTAATCTTCGGTGAGTTTTCTTTTTGTCATCTCCGGCCACACCGATGGATTTCACGCTTCATGAGCCCTATAATGCTATCGCATGAAAAGAGTATTTCAGATTATGATTGCTTGAAATATCTGACAAGCCAGATTACAGGAGGATTTGTAGAAGGCACAATTGCTTGTATAAAAGCTGTCGTGTGTTTATTTGCAAGTGTCTATGTTCTTTTTATTTACTACAATCGCTTGTGACTTGCAAAAGGCATCGAATATGAAGTCACATTGCCAGTTGCGGCTTCCGACAACACTTCTGCGAACCCAGTAGGTGCATTCCGTTTTTTCTGCAATAAAGAAGGAAACGTGTTAATTAATTAATTAATAACGGGACAGTAATTCCCTTTATGAAGCATCACTTACGAACAAATCTCATTAGGATTTGCTTAGGATTAGGAAATGCTTGATACACATTATTTCTGCAACATTCGCCTTGATTTTACCACAATAAAGTTTGATTTCTCACAGCTAGCATTTCATGGACAAACACTTAAGGTGCTTAGCGCTGCGAATTTGTACCATGGATCACCAGCTAGAACTTTCACGTACTTCGATCCGGTAGTAGCAGACGTATTTCGAATGGTTTCTTTGGTGGAATATTCTTGTGAAGCCATCCCACTTACTCCAGCGCGTTTCTCAGGTGCCAATAAAAGTTCTGGCAAGGTGCCCTTAAAGCATAGTTACTAAGACATGTTCATATATGCTTTTTATCGTGATAAATGTCATACGGAACCACGAAAATGGTTTTAGGTTGTTGCGCATGTCGCGTTGCGGTATACCTATGACATCACATTGTGCTTCATCTAAGCGCATCGCGGTTCACATTGCTCAGCCACAGAAAAAGAACGCGAATATGCGTGGCTGCGTGTTTGGCAATGACAGGGCAAAGGAAATGGGAGTTAACGCTTCGCTCAGTATGGTTATGACACCATGAATGCACCCGCCCAAGCCGCAAAGATATACTTCGCCGAAAATTCACCAGGGTCACTTAAAGCGAAACGCATCTGAGTGTGGAGCTCTGCCAGGTACTAGTGCGAAGCAGTATTTGCCTCGCACATGACACTCTTCAAAAAAGTTTTTTTTGTCCTTATATAGTCACGGCACTTTATATGACAAACACTGGTGAGTTTTCTGTAATGGAAGCAGACAGTTGCCATCCGACACCATCAATGACAGTGCGTCTTCGTTGTCGTCGACCTCAACTTCTGCAGTAGCGGCAAGCCCACTACACAGCCAACTATTATGCTCATGGCATTACCTTCCTTCGAGAAAGCATCGTCTACATGCTTCAAACGCAAAAAAGAGCGGAAGAGACAATGCACACACATGGCAACTCTGATAAATTTGTGAAGAAGGAAGTGTCACATAAGGGGGATAAAGGTGAGTGGCAATGAGAATGGCCTTGTCAACGTGAATGGTACGGTTTGATCGTGGAAATCTGGAGAAGTCAGTCGGGTGCACAGAACGGGATTGACCAGTCGCTTTGCGAATCGGGGTCTATAACCATAATTGATCATTGAGCTGGTAGTGAACCTCGCGATGGCGAGCGTTATACCTCTGCGACTCTATGCATTGCTGATTCTGTGTTAGCTCATATGGAAGCTTACGAGCTGCGTCTACGAGCGCGGAAAATTCTTAAACGTCGGTGGTAGCTCCGTATTTCTCGGGTCCAGCATGGGGATTACCTCACGGCCGTGGAGCAACCGGAAAGAAGTGAACCCGGCAGTTTCTTGAACCGCAGTGATGAATGCTAATGTAATTTCAGGCAAAACATCGTCACAGTTCTTGCGGTTGCTGTTCTTGTGGACATGGAAAACATGTCAGCAATTGCCTTATTCAACCTCTCCTTACGACCGTTGGTCTGAGTATGGTATGCAGTGGCTCAGCGATGAGCTGTCCCCCTAAACATCATGTTTTGCATCACCTGTACTTTGAAAGCTGTACCACAATCTGTTATAGCTACCGCTGGTGCATCCTTCCGGAGGACTATATTGTGGATGCAGTGTGTGTCGTCACTGGCAATGGCTCGTAAAATGGCTCTAGTTTCACAGTATCGCGTCAGATATTCAGTCGCAACGACGATCCAGCGGTCGCCACCACAAGACTTAGCTCAGGGCCCGAGCAAGTTCATGCCGATCTATTGAAATGGTTGTGTTCCTGGTGTAACATACTTCAATGAAGCGGCCGGGCGCCGATGCGAAGCCTTTCGCTGCTGGAAGTGGCGGCACCTTTTCATAAAATGTTTGACTCCATGGGTGAGCTTAGGCCAGTAGTAACGCTGGCGAATTCTGTCCACGGAACTTGCGAATCCCAAATGGTCCGGAGAGGGCTCATTGCGGCAAGAGATTAGAATACCGGCACACAGAGCGAACGGAACAACTGGGAAAAGTTCATCCGCTCATGGCTGGAACTTCTTCTTGTAGAACACATTGCTGCGGAGACAGAACGAAGAAAGTTAACGTGCGAATGTCCTTGAAGGATGGAACTGCGGCCTTCAAGGTTGTCCATAATTTTCCTGAGTTTCAAATCATCCCGCGGTTGTTGAGCCAAGTCGGACACATTGACAGCGCAGAGGAAACGACCCTCGCCATCGGTATCAGTTCACACCGTTGAAAATGAAGCGCCCGAACGAGTCAGCATCATTGTACCTCCGGTCAGATTTGTAAACGGTCCTGCGTCAAATTCTTGCAGGCGAATGCTCCATCTGGCAAGAGTAGTTGAAGGGCCTATAAAGTTTGCTACCCAACAAAGGGCACGGTGGTCGGCAACCACTCTGAATGAACTGCCGTACAAATTTGCTCGAATCTTATCTATCAAAAGGACGACCGCTAAGTATTCCCTTCCAGTACTGGAGTAGTTGGTTTCTGCAGATGATAAGGTTCGCGACCGTAAGCGATAGTAGTTCAACGCCATATTGCCAATGCACGAAGACAACCAAGGCCCATGTTGCTAGCATAAGTGTGCAGTTCAGTGTCGCCATCTTCATCAAAGTGCCGAAGAAAGGGTCGTGTTTGGAGGCACCGCTGAAGTTCGGAGAAGGTGTCCCTCTTCCCCGGTCCCCAAACAAACGGGTTCTGCGACCTTGAAAAAATTATGCACAAAGCGTCTCTATTATGAGCAGAAGCCCAAGAACAGGCGCACCTCACGTTTGTTTGCTTGTGGTGGAAATGCTGCAACAGCCATACTTCTTTCTGGGTCTCGCCGAGCACCTTCACTAATAACAAAGTGGCCGAGGGACTTTAGTTCCTGGTAACCTAAATGGCATTTCTCTTGTTTTCGTGACAGGAGTGCAGATCGAATTTCAAGGAACATGGGATGAAGTCGTTGCAAGTGTTGTTCAAATGTCCGAGAAAAAGCGACGTCGTCTATACCCACGAGACATTACTCCCATTTAGGACCTGACAGGCGGTGTCTATCATACTTTGGAAAGCCACAGGAGCTGAGGCTAATCCGAAAGGAAGCATTTTAAATTCGTACAGGGCGTCAGCAGTTACGAAAGAAGTCTTTTCGCGATCTCGACATCTTTTTCTGCACCCTGTTCAGTTTGAGTTAATCCAGAAAAAACCTAAGGGTGGCTTCCTTCTTATTCACAAGTACAAAGTACAAGCCCATGGGCTGGTTGAGTGTTGAATTATGTCGTCGTCTATCATGTAACTACCCCGGTCATGTACTAATTGTGGCCATGTTGTCCCTGCAAACGTCTTAATTTCATCCGCCCACCTAACTTTCTGCCGCCCCCTGCTACGCTTCCCTTCCCTTGGAATCCAGTCCGTAACCCTTAATGACCATCGGTTATCTTCCCTCCTCATTACATGTCCTGCCCATGCCCATTTCTTTTTCTTGATTTCAACTAAAATGTCGTTTACCCGCGTTTGTTGCCTCACCCAATCTGCTCTTTTCTTATCCCTTAACGTTACACCCATCATTCTTCTTTCCATAGCTCGTTGCGTCAGTGCTTCGCAAAGAACATCTGTGTTACTTCTGAGGTGCATGCGAAAAAATAACTGAACATGCATATCGTACAACGCGTTCGCTTTTTCTTTGTCGTTGAGAGCTCAAAGTTTACATCCACTGTACTGACGACCACAGTGTCACGCTTAACGGCAGAAGAAAGCACAGCAAGCGTATAAAATTGCATCTCCCATCTCTTCAAAGTGAGCAATAGCCATTTGCTTTGCCAGGTGTAGGTACTCGCCACCGAAGTTCGCCACTAAATCTCAATCATTTGAGGGTTCAGTTGAATAACGCCAGGGACGGCACAGGCAAGCCAAGTCAAGGGTACCAACAAGTTTCCTTCAGCGATGCCGCTATTATGGTCGCAGTCACTTTCAACAGTTATGAACATACCAGTTCACGGCGGAAGTGTCATAGTGTCATCAAAAACGCAGTTCTGTCTTGTGCGTGTTACTATCTCGCAGCACCGCGGCGTAGTTTTCGTAAAACATTATAATCAGCTTCCGAATATCGACGAACGCACCATGCTAGCAAAGAAAATTCAGCCCAAGGACGACTTTCCGCGAGAAGTCGCACAACACGCATACAAAAGCAACGTACGTTGACTGACTGATCTGAAGCCTGGGGGTGCCTCTCGCAATCGGCGTCAGGAGATGGTCACCTGCTATCCGGAGGTTTGGCGCATGTAATGGCGTCTTGACTTTCCGCATTCAGCAGCTAGTCGGCAGTCTTAACAGAATAACTGGAGCCAGTGTCCACGAAGGCAGTGACCTGGTCGTGGGCTGCTTGAATGGGGATGTCTGCGGAACTTTTGTAGTCGACGGCATGAGGCTGTGAAAGGGAATCATTGGTGCTCGGCTTGCGTATCGGGGAGGATATTGTTTTATAGAACCTTTAACAGAGGCCTCAAGCCCGGAGTTCACTGCTCCTATTTTCTACGGCATGGGCCTGCGGATCTGATGGATCTTCCTGCAACGCCATTAGTGACCGGCAAGTTTTGGCCAGGTGACAAAGAACTTCGAGGAGATGGAGAGCCGGACTGGCGCCATGGATGAGTTGGGGACTGGTGGCACAACAACTATTCGACAATAGCTCGGGGAGGCTCACCATCACGGTATCGACGTGCGTTTGGGCGAAAGCCAGGAAGGCCCATCTGGCGTATGTGCACTCTCCGTATAAGTTACCTGCTTTACCAGAGTAGTAGCAGATTCGCCGATTGTTTGGAGTGCGCCACAAACTGGGCTTCCGCACTTTTAGACTTGGGTTTGCGGGAGGCAAAGAGCACGAACAGTACTGAGGACTCGAGGAGTACAGTGTCGTCTCTTGCATGCGTGGACCGGACGGATAGCCGACTGCTGGCATAGGAGCTCTGAAGGCTTCGGCGTACGTCATGGGAAGGGCTTCTGCTGGTGGTGCGACCAGCGGTTGTACCAACTCTCTGACCTCTTCGCGACCCACATCACCTAAAGCAGTCACGTAGGATTGAGGAGACATTGCACCAACTTGTTGCAGCTTCTCGCGCACAATACTGCGCACGAGCTCCCTGAAGGTCGTCAAATCAGGGGTTTTAGAAAGCACTTGAAAAAATTATTTCTACACGACTAACAAAGTTTCTCGACAAACATGACGTTATAACAAATTCGCAATTTGGCTTTAGGAACAGAAGATATACTGAGACAGCTCTTTTATCCTTGAAAGAAAATATTGTGTTAGCTATAGACGAAGGGAATTTCGCCCTCAGGATTTTCATTGACTTCAGCAAGGCGTCAATCATGACATTCTTATATCTAAACTTTCTATGTATGGAGTTCGCGGCGGTCCCCTCGCCTTGATGGTCATACTTGCAAAATAGGACTCAATGTGTATGTATCGATAATGTCCAATCTCGTTTCTTTTCAATTAAAAACGGAGTGCCACAAGGAAGTGTTTTGCGCCCACTATTATTTATCTTATATGTTAATGACTTAGTAAATATTGATGATACAGTTGATTTCTGTATATATATAGATGATAGTACTTTAGTCTTTACTGGAAAAGATGCAAACGAACTAATTATTAGATGTAATGCACGGTTACGCAATCTGTCTGAGTGGTCTCAGTTAAGTGGAATCAGAGTTAATCCTGATAAGACGAAAGCTGTTCTTTTTAGAGCAAGAAATAAGATTTTCGAACTGCAACATTCAATAACTTATTTAGATAACAACATTGAGCTAGTTAAGCATCATAAAATAGTTGGTATAACCTTTTCCTGTCATATAAATTGGGATGCTCATTTTAATCAACTTCGCAGTAAATTTTCCGCAGTAGCCGGGATGCTGGCTCGCTGTAGAGCTCTCATGCTGGTAAAAACCAAGTTGCAAATTTATCATGCATTGTTTACCTCCCAATTTAATTATTGTAGTTTAGTATGGGGGACCACAACACTAACAAACATGAATAAAATAATTACATTACAAAAGGCACTCCTCCGGCAAAATGCCAGTACCAATCCCCTATCGTCGACGAAAACTTTGTCAGAGAAATGTCAAGTTATATGGGTAGACCGCTATTACGAATATCGCATTTTACATATGTTTTATTTTGCAAAACAAGAATTGAGGAATTGGCTTGCATACATAGCGGCCTTGCAGCACCATTAAATACCAGTACATCTAAGAAACCCTGAACTTGGCGTGTACCACGTTTCCGCACTGAATAGAAATTACAATTCATTAAACACGATTTACCAAAAATTCTTAATGATTACACTGACACTTCTAATTTTTCTCGCAGGGAATTGAAGATGTGTTTTTGTTCACATGTACACATACATATCTCATGTATAATGATTCTAATTAGGTGGTGCCATTTGATGATTTTTTCCTAAACTTACCAAATATCCTTAAACGTTGTTTGTTTCTGTATCGCAAAATAATTATCCTTTCAATAGGCTTATATTTAAAAATGCTACAGTTGTTTTTGTCTGATGTTTGATATTACACGTTTCATGTTTTAAAGTGCTCTCTGTTATCGCCCTGCCATGTACAACGTCTCTTGGGTCCAGTCAAGCTGCTTATGGCAGCTTTTAGCCCGGGAGGACGTTTCTAGTGTGTGCTAGAAGAATTAATAAAGTTCAAGTTGAAGTTGATGTCCTAGCTCATTGCCGCCGCGTCGATTCCCGTATGCCTGAGGCTGACAAGTTGAGGCATATTCTGAAAGGCATCGCCAATAATGCGTTTAACTGGCTCGTTTTTAAAGACTCCTCGACCATTGACGAAATTATCTGTGCAGGAGTTTCGAAGGCGCCAAGAGCCGATGCATCGCCCGACAGTTCGTGAGGCTTCGCAACACCGCCGCGACGTCGTCGTGCGAAGACACTCATCCGTCCATTCAGTCGTCCGCTACGGATAGCGTTGTCTGAATTGTGCGGCGCGAAATCGATGCTGCGTCGCCATCTTCTTTCGCACGTCCTTCGGAGAATACTCTGTCGACAATCTCCCTCATCCATCCAGTTATCCGTGGAGAACTGGCAAGCGCTGGAATTCAACCGTTGTGCTCCATAACCGACCATTCTGTTCGACCTACTGCCCCTGTTGATCAACTTTCATTGATGTTTCCACGCAATCGGGATCCGGCCCAACGGCAAACACGTGACTATAGGCCCACATGCTTCCATTGTAGGGGTGTGGGGCACATTTCCCGCAATTACCGTATTGTCAGCCCTCGTTTTCACGCCCCACATTTTACTACAGCCACAATGACAACCAGTGCCCGCGATATTATGCTCTAAACGACCCGACATACCGTGACTGCGGCCCTACTATGTCGCACAGATGCTCGAGCCATTCGGGGTCGCCACACGATCGTCTGTCCTGCCGCCCCTGCCCCGTCGTTTATGATCGCTGCACTCTTCTGTATGCCAATGGATGCAGCTCCGAGAGGTGACGCTGCATTGGACTGCCGACCTTGCATATTCTCTCCTTACCTTGACTACAGGTCAGAACCTAATCGCCGTGGAAGCAGAGACCCTACTTGTGATGTCCCTGATCCATCGACATCTGCGTACACATCTCACTCAAGAGCACCGACCTCGAGAAGCGGCTCAAGTGCTCACACCTGCCGAGTACCGCGTATTACGAGTCGCTGATGGGGGAACTCCCGCGGTTCTAGGAATGTGCGCCGCTTGCGTCATTGTCGGCGGTTGCCACGCATCTGGTTTGCTCCACGTATTTCACCATTGTCCTCACAGTGGGATCCTTGGCCTTGATTTCTTATCTGCTCACTCACCTATATTTGACTGCCGGCTTGTGTAGTCCGACCTAATTTGCCTGGTCTCTCCGACCTTCCAGGCACAGTGCCGTTCCAGCTCTGTTGTGCCGACTTTGTTCGTCTACCACCGCAGGCACCGACCCGTATAACTGCTGTGCGCAACCCCTGTGCACATGATGGTAACTTTGTCTTAAATCCCTGTATTAGTGCCTTGCCTTCTCACATAGTTTGGTTCTCTCACATTGTTGTCACAATAGCCAAGAAATCTTCCCTTCCGCTGCTGAATTTCGAATTCTACCCTCCGGTACTGTCACCGTCGCACGAGAACGAACTTTATTCCCGCTCGTCTGATCCGTCTTCCACCAACTCTTCCTCCGCCTGGAATGCTCAATCTGCAACGTCACCTCGAGCGCGCGACGACAGTGCCAAGATGATTGTTCTGGACATTTCACCCATACAAACCAAAGATCTTCATGTACTCGCAACTTATTCCGGCATTTTTGACATTCACGTTCGGCCTCTGGGATAAACCTTGCTTCTGCAGCATCGAATACACACCGGCAATGCACTGCCTACTCACAGATCGCCCTTTCGCGGGTCACACGCCGAGCAACACATCGAACAATCGTCGAGCCCGTGGGTTGCTCTTATGGTTTTAGTAAAAAAGAAGGACCACACCTGGATGCTCTGCAGAAATTAACGACAACAAGATGACAAAGACGGATGTCTATCCACTGACACGCACAGACGACGCTTGGATTACCTACAACGTGCGACGTAGTTTTCATCAATGCACCTGCGCTCCGGTTTCTGGCAGATTGCCGTCGATGACACGGAACTTGAGAAAATTGCATTTGTTACTCCAGATGGCCTTTATATATTTCAAGTCATTCCTTTGGACTTGTTCAATGCTCCAACCACCTTCGAGGTCTCTTGCACAGCTTTAAGTGGTCTATGTGCATATGTTACCTCGACGACGTCACCGCGTTCTCACCGACCTTCGCGACACACCTTAAACGCCTTTTGTCTATTCTTTTAGTCTTCCGTGAAGCTGGGCTACAACAGAATTAATGGAAATGCCACTTTGGTGTTTGGCGTCCGCCCCGATGCCGCAAATGTTCGTAATTTTCTCGATCTTCCTGTACCAACCTGTGCCAAGAACGTCCGCAGCTTTGTAGATTTGTGCAATTAGTTCGATCGATATGTACGAAATGTTGCGTACTTTCTTCGACCTCTGACTGACCTTTGTCAAGAAAGGTGCCCCCTTTTCTTGAGGTCCTGACCAAGCTGCTTCCTTCAAACGCTTTCTCCCCTTACTTACTACTATGCCAATTCTTGCTCGCTGCGAACCATGTGCCGCTACACATGTACTTACACATGCTCGTGCCTACGGTATTGGCGCTGTTTTGGCTCAGTCTCAACTCGGGGATGACAAGATATTGCGCGTGCAAGTCACCTGCTATAGCCCACTTAATCCAATTACTCCATTACAGCGCGCGAGTTCTTCGCATGCATAAGGGCAGCGAGAAAATTGCGGCCGTACTCATACGGCCGACCTTTCCCTTTTACTACCGACAATCACGCACTCTCTTGGCTCTCGAGCCTTAAAGATCCCGTGGGTGACTTACGTAGCTGAACACTACGTCTTCAAAAATTCGTCTACAGAGTGGTGTACAAATTTGGTAGGCTACACCAGGATGCAGATTGCTTGTGTGGGTGTCCCGTATGTGCTCCAGGCTCCACTGATACATCTTCTGGAATATTCATGCTCTCCGTCTGCCTCGACATCGGCCAGGAGGAAGAACGTGATTCACCATTGCACAACCTCATCTACCGCCTCCCTTGTGACCCATCAGATCCTTCGCATAGCCTGTTCTTCATTTTGGACGGCATCTCATACCGCTGAATTATTCGACCAGAAGGAAACAAACTGCTGATTGTCGTTTTCTCTCATCTCCGAGATGCTGTACTCGCGCAAATCCGTGATGTGAGCTATTCTGGCCACCTGGGTGTTGCCAGGACGTACGACCGTGTTCAGCGGCAATTATTCAGGCCTGGGCTTTACGGCCTTTCCTTCTGGTCGGAACCCTCCAGCCTATCTATATACCCTATCGAACCGTATTATTGTGTTGGCATCGACCTGGCGGGCCGTGTCCCTACCTGCAGAGCTGGAAATAAGTATATTGCCGCTGCGACGGATTAGTCAACCCGCTATGCGGTCACATAATCCGACCAGACCAGTCGCGCTACCCACGTCGCAGACTTCCTGCTCGAAGACGTCATCTTACGCCAGGGAACTCCGCTCCAGTTTGTCACAGGCAGGGCGCGCCGCTGCTTTTCATCTAGTGTTATCGAAGATAAACTTCGCTCATGTGCCATGAAACGCAAGTCATTGACATCGTATCACCTTGAAACGAACGACTTCACTGAACTCCTCAACCGAACTCTTACATATATGCTCTCGAAGTGTGTCGCCTCAGATCATCGTGAATGAAATGCCACCCTACTATTTGTGACGTTCACGTACAACGCATCACGTCACGGTACCACGCTCGAAGCGCCCTTCTATCTCCTCTTTGGACGTGACCTGACAGTGCCGTTCAACACATTCCTGCCAACTGCTCTCAAGTCCCCTTCTGAGTACTCTCGCGACAACATAGCTACAGCCGGCAAGGCACGCCAGATTGCCCACTGTCGCTTTCCTGGGTCGAAGGCCCGGCAGAAATTCCTTTATGACAACTGTCATCGCGATGACCAGTTTTCTGCCGGTGACCTCACCGCCCTCTGTTCTCGTTAAGGATGTGTGGGCCTATTGAAAAAACTGCCCTCCCGTTACTCTGGCCCTTACCGCGTCGACCGGCAACGGAGTGATATCACTTATAAGATAACTCCTGCCGATACTTCCCTGTCGTTGACGTCATCTGATGCCGTCCACGTGGATTGTCTCAAGGGGTACCGTGCTGCCGCCATCTAGCAGGTGCCGTGTCGGCGCTTTCGCCGTCGGGTGTCATGGTGCCACGAGAGCGAATAAGAAGACAGTAACCAACGAGATGAAATGGACGACGCACTGAGTCTAGCCTATCGTTCCACTGTACTGGTTGCACCGGCCATATCTTCTGCAGAGTAGCCACGGTCCCATATAATCTTATATCTCTGCCCGTTTCAATATCTTGCAGAGGGAGCGCAGATTTGGTTCGGGAAAAGGAGACAAGGCAGTAAATACACTTGTTTTTCCGAACCACTTCTGGACTACCTATTACAAACTAAGCTACTATTTCTTCTGAAGTTCCCCATTCTTTACATCAGCTGAAAGCCTTCTATGAGACAACCCGCACATTTGTAAAACGGCCAACTGGTATAATGCTCAGTCATCTTCAAATGGGGTCTGGCGTACAAACGCTGTGACAAAGCGACGCCTAATTTTCCAAGTCTGCCAAGCCTTTACTTTTAGTTTTTCGCTGGATAATCCGTTGAAGTAGTGAATGGGCTGCAGACGATATATATATATATATATATATATATATATATATATATATATATATACTTATACTTATTTACATATACTTACATATACTTATTTTCACGACGTTGACACAACTGACAGTAACTAGGCGCAATTTCATGCAACATGCTAGGCAAGTTGGCTTGTTCCAAAAAAAAACAACGACGAAGGTGACAGGACAGCTTCATAAAAAGACCTATTGCGTCGACCGAAGCCTTTTGTGGTTTTGTATGTGACAACCTGTTGGAGGGGCATAGTACGCGTCTCTGTACTCTGACCGCCAGGAACTGGAAGCGACCACCGCGAGGCAGACAGAGGAGACATACGGGACTTGACAGCTTCCTGTGCCTGTGGTTCTCCACACGCCACGCTAGCTGCGGCCGTTCCATGGTGAGCCTCTTGAGGACGTGGAAGACTGGCTGGATGACTTCGATCGTGTTGCCGACATCAATTATTGAGATGAACCGAAAAAGTTTAGGAACGTGTATTTCACCCCAGAGGACTCTGCCCGAAAATGGTTCCGTAACCACGAGCCATTCATCACTATTCAGTAAGAATTTCAACGGCAGATACGCGATACGTACAGCAGTCCCGCAAGAAAAGAGCGAGCAGAGTAAGCCCTTCACAGTAGGGTTCAAAAGCCGAATGAAAGCGTTGCCATGTTCGTAGAGGTCATGTCGCAGTTTTTCAAGCGTGCTGACCCTGGAATGTTAGAAGCTATGATGGTCCGCCTGCTGATGCGTTCAGTTAAAGAGAAGCTGTTTGCTGGACTGAGGACAAGCTCTCTAGCTACAGTAGCTGAGTTCGTCAGTGAGGTGACAACAATGGAGCGAGCCCTTCAGCAACGTTGCTCCGTCTGCAATCGCCAAATCAGCCTGGAATTAGCATCTTCTATCTCGTTACCCTGTGACACAGTTGTGCTTCGAGAGCTTTCTGTAGTTTCGTGCGTGAGTAGCTCGATCGACTACAGGGAGTGCCATTTCAGCCGACCGTAACATCCCTCACAGATATCGTCCGGGAGGAAGTCCGCACGCGGCAAAGCCACTTCTGGAACCAGACCTAAAGCAGTGAGGCTACCTGCGCAGCCCTGAACCAGAGTAACCCGCCTTCTTCTTAAGAAGCGCTGTGCTACTTCCTTGGCAAGCTTCACATACAAATATGTACGAGTCCACGAGCGCCCGAATCAATACGCGAAAGTCGGACGTGTGGCGCCCACCTGACCATTAGCCACTCTGCTTCCACTGTGGTGAAGCGGGCCACTAGTACCGTTCCTGCTACTAACGAAGAATAGGACTCCTGGGCTATAACCCCGGCGCTTGTTGCCCACGTGAGCGAGAGCGCCCGAGGGAAATTCAGCAATATCTGGGCAGTCGAACTTCGTCGCAGCACACGCAGTTCCCATCGTTTGAATAATCTCTGCCAACGACCCGATCTTCGTCTCCCAAGAGGCGCCAGTCACGATCACCACCTCCTCGACTATTGGCGTCACCTAGCCGCTACACTATGCCCTCCACTTCCGTGGGCAACCGGCCCAAAAGCACAAATCGGGGAAACTAAGAACAGCAACCTGCGAGGGTGAGGCCGCTGTCCAGCGTACTTCGAAAGATCCTCCGCTGAGACACCCCGGTGATGACGACGACGATAACGATGACGACGACCATAAAGATGACTACAACGACGACTGCGTACCATTGGCACCTTCCTTCGAAAACCGTGAACCTGTTTCAGCCAAGATAATAATTTCTGTAGATAACCACCCGGTAACCGCTCTTGTAGGTACTGGTGCCGATTATTCTGTTATTAGCGGACAA
Source organism: Dermacentor variabilis (assembly GCF_050947875.1). Classification (NCBI taxonomy): domain Eukaryota; kingdom Metazoa; phylum Arthropoda; class Arachnida; order Ixodida; family Ixodidae; genus Dermacentor; species Dermacentor variabilis. Next base: position 75,039,778 of record NC_134574.1, read on the forward strand.
CTGGCTACTGCACTTCGCAAGGGGACGACACCGTGGAGAGGACCTAAGTTCCGTTAAGCCGGCGGTCATGTTCCCACGCTGATCGGCAAATGCACTGCTAGGGTAAAAATTGATGCGGCCACATTTGTCAGCTTAATAATAATACTGGCAAAGTTCTCTAGCGAGGTCATACTTGGCATGTACTTTCTTCGGGAGTACGATGCCATCACAAACCTTTGCGAGTCGCTTGTCCCTTTTTCCAGCGAACGCGCAGCTCATTCTACCGACTATCACCCACAGTCCACGGTGTTACGTGCTTCGGGTGACTGCTCTACTTTACCACCGCGGAGTACTACGTTGATGACCGTAGAAACAGACGATGATCCTCCCCATCTCGGATTCACTGAAGGCAAGCTGTCGGTTTGTTGGCTCGACAGGTTTGCGTAGCCCACGGCATCTTGCAGCTGTCGTCACGGACTGCTCAGATTTTAGGAACTTATTTCAGTCGTGAAGTCAAGTGCTTCGCCCCACGAACTGCCATCGCCTATTTGGAGCCACTCAGTGACTCCTGCTTGTTTAACTGTAGGACACAATGATAGAGATTCTAACTGTGACGTACCAGCCAAAAGCGAAATTGATGCGAATTCTAAATTGTCAGGGGAACAACAAGCAAGCATTCTAAACATTTTACAGTCTCTTGCGGTCTGTTTCGCTTCAACATCGAAAGTCAACTAAATGCATATTACGAAGCACAGAGCTATTGCAAATTCCAATGAAAGACCCGTGCGCCAACATGCCTACCGTGTCTCTCGTAAAGAGCAACATGCCATCCGAAATCAAGTCGAATAAATGCTTTCCGGCGACACCATACAGTCCTCCACCAGTCCATGGGCGTCACATGTGCTTCTGGTGAAAAAGAAAGACGGTACAATGCGTTTCTGTGTTGACAACATTACGAAGAAGGACGTTTATCCACTTCCCCGCATCCACGATTCTTTGGACTGCCTTCAACATGCCCGATAATTCTCATCGATGGACTCGCTGCGGCTTCTGGCAAATCGAATTTCACGACCGTAACCGCAAGAAAACCGCATTTGTTGCGCCTGACGGTCTCTACGAATGCAGGGTCCTTCCTTTCGAATTGTGCTCTTTGCCTGATACATTTCAACGCATGATCGGCACGGTTATATCAGGTCTGAAGTGGCAGTCGTGCCTGATCTATGTAGATCATGTCGTTGTGTTTTCATAAACTTTTGGGCGTCAGCTCCAGTGCTTACAAGCAGTTCTTGACGCGATTCGTACTGCTGGCTTGTCTCTAAAGTCTGAAAAATGCCATTTTGGGTATGACGAACTCAAATTTTTAGGCCATGTCGTCAGCTACGAAGGCATTGGACCAGCCGCCGACAAAACCATTGCCGTTGCTTCGTTTATAACACCTCCGAACAAAGAGGAACTCCGCCCTTTTGTAGGGCTTTGCGCATGCTATATACGATTCGTGGCTTTTCAAGGATAGCCCTATCTTTGCAGGTGTTAACAAAGGATAATGTTCCGTTTGTGCGGGAGCACGATCAACAAGAGGCCTACTGTGAACTCCAGAAACGTCTGCACACACCTCCAGTTCTAAGACACTTTGATGAAGACAGTGATACTGAGTTGTACACGGAGGCCAGCAACGTTGGTCTTTGTGCCGTCGTTGTACAGTCGCAAGATGGAGCCGAGCGCGTCATTGTGTACTGTTACGTTTCGCCTACTACGCGCGGTATAGCCGGCGCGGATGCAACGGACGCCAAGCGCGTCCAGGCATGTTTCAATGGCACGTGTCTTCATGTGTGTGTGTGTGTGTGTGTACATGTTGGTGCCCACGCTTGTCAAAGCGCGACAGCCGGGGAAAGGAGCTCCCCAACTGTGAAGCGAGGAGGCCTGACCGGCGCCGGTCCGGCGGATGCGTCACTTCTCGTCTCAACGTGTCCGGGCCCCGCCGTCACGTGCGCCTCTATCGAGGCGTTCCTTCTTGCCCTCAATTCCGAGAGTATAAAAGCAGCGGCCCCTGGACGCCAAGAGAGAGGCTTCGATTTCTTCCGTCGAGTAACGTGCTCTCCCGTCTCTCCACTTCGGTCGACCTGACCGGCCGCTCTTTTGCGATGCTAGAATAAACAAGTTGTTCTGCTAGCAGTCGACTCATGCTTTGCCATGACCTTCGGAGGCTTCCGGCTGTGCCTCAGGCCTCCAGGCCAACGCTACCCTTGGGGCTTGTGACCCAGAGGCAACAGTACGCAAGCCACACTTTGTCTCCAGCTGAAAGAAACTGTTACACTACGGAGGAAGAATGCTTGGCTGTTCTGTGGGGCAGTTGCTTAGTTTCGACCATATTTGTACGGCCGATCGTTTGGAGTTGCGACAGATCACCACTCATTGTGCGGGCTCGCTAATCTGAAGTATCCATCTGGCCGTTTTGCACTCTTAAGTCTTCGGTTACAAGAATACGATATGACTATAGTGTTCAAGTACGGGCGTGAATACACCGACGCCAACTGCCTGCCGCGTGCTCCACTTCAACCGTCGTCATTGGACGTTGATGAAGAGGTCGCATTTCTTTTCATTATTACAGTATCCGACATCAGCAAGCAACAGCGCGATGATTCAGCACTCCGGCTTCTCATCGACCAGAGCCGCCTCATACGTTCGTCTGCAAGTTATCCTGATTTTTTCTCTTCGAGGGCGTCTTCTACTTAGTTGGTTTTCACTCGACAGCAACCGCCTGCCTTTTTGTACTGCCGTCCACACTACGTGACATCCTGCGGGCCTCTCTCGCATGGACCTTTTCACGCATACGGCAAAAGTAATTCTGGCCTAACCATCGCCGTGATTTAAAGCAATACGTGAAGACATGCGGCGACTGCCAGGGACGCGAACCACCACCCGTGCATCCCACTGGACTTCTCCATGCCGTTTATCCTCCGCAAATTCCTTTTCAGCAGGTTTTGATAGATTTGCTTAGGCAATTCCCCCCGTCGAGGGCTGGTAACCGTTGTATTGCTGTTTCAACAGACTACCTTGCACGTTGCATTGAAACCCGAGCTCTCCCACGAGGCACTGCTAATGATATTGCGACCTTCTTGGTACATGCCATCGTGCTCCGCAAAGGTACTCCAACAGTGGTTATAACCAATCGGGGCAGAGAATTTACAGCGCAGCTCACAGAAGATATCATGCATAGCAGTAGTACAGTTGACCGCAAAACCACTGCTTACCATCTCCAGACGAATGGGCTCACAGAAAGGCTAAACAAAACAATTACTGATATGACTCTGTGAGGCTTGGGCTGAACGCAGGAAGACTCGCATAGTAGGGTAACGGTTCAATGCGGGTTAAGGTTACATTTAACACACCCCAGCGGCAATGGCTTGACTGACTCGCCCATCGTGGGCAAACAGCAAAAAACAAGCGAGGCTCCCGGAAACGGAAGCAGGACAAGGTAGGTGACGATGTCCGTGCGGCTACTTGTTGCGCAGGTCACGTTGCGCCATCAGTAGAAGCCCACACCAACTGGGCCAAGCACCATCACGTCACTCACATTCCACCCCCGTCCGGATGACCAAGTCCTTTGGCCAAACTTGGAGTCCATATAGTCACTCAAGAACGAAGCCTCGCAAGTGACGGGCAAGGTTGGGCACAGGCTGTTGGCGCTGAGGCTGTGTTTGGTGGGTGGCAGTTTCATCATCAGGGACTGTAGTGGCGGATGTTTCCCCTTCAAGGCTGTTTGAAAGGTGTGCCACAGGAGATGACGGAGGTACATGCAACTTAATTTGCGAGACATGCACAGTTATTGGCTGGTTAAGCAGGCGAGCTGTCATTTCTGACACACGCGAAGCCTTGAATGCGGATGCTCAGTGAGACGGTAGAGCCCTCTAAAGCGTGGTGCCATTTTCTCGTGGGGCGCTGGCGCTTGACGTTTGATCCATACTAGGTCACCTACTGTGAAGCTATGAGAGCGATGGGTACTAACATAGTGGCGTTTGCGGGAGGCTTGAGCTGCTTTTGAATTGGCAGATGCCTCTGAACGTTGCGCTGTTACATCAAGGACGCGCTCAACAAGTCCGGTTTCTTGGAGCGCCCGTTGTTGCTGGAGAGGACCCTTGGGCACGTAGCTGAAGAGTAACTGGAATGGCGGAAAGCTGGTGCTAGAATTCACCGAAGTGTTGACCGCAAATGCTGCTTCATGGAGCTTTGCAGGCCATGATAAAGGTTCCAAAGCACATATTTTCCGTAATACTGTAAGTAATGTTGCATTGCTTCGTTCAACGAGGCCATTCCCTTCAGGTCGGTAGGCTGTTGAATAGTGCAGCTCAACGTTATGTGAATGCAAGAACCGCTTGAATTCTGTCGACTCAAAGGCCGACCCATGGTCTGAGAGACAGTGGTCAGGCGCACCATATCAATAAAATACTTTGTGCAAAGTTTGACTAACTTCGCGTGCCGAGGTTGACGGAACGGCTCCTGGAGCAATAAAACGAGTTGCAAAATCAATCACGTTCAGTATGTACCGTGATGAGTTGCTGGGAGGCATAGTTATGTGGTCGATAGCAATGCTTGAGAATGGAACATCTGAAGTTGGCATTTTGCCAAGAAAACCAACACTTCTTGAGGTAGGATGGTTATACTGCTGGCAGCACTGGCAGGATGACACGTAGCTCTTGACTGCCTTTTCCATATCTGGCCACCAGTAGCGGTCGTGCACTTTGTGTAAAGTCCGCTTGACGTCGAAGTGACCTGCACCATCATGTAGTGCCTGGAGAATGGCGGGACGCAATGACGATGGCGCTACAACAGCATATGTTCCTGAAGGTGTCCGGTGATATAGCACGTTGTCGATGAGGTTGGACTAGGCCGGGGCATCTCCATTAGCAAGGCTTTGAAGAATCGCACTGCATTCAGGGTCTTTTTCTTGAGCGTTAGCCAGCACTTGGGCGGAGTGTGTGACTGCACACGGAAGTCGAGGCAAATTGTCAGCTGCAACTTTCTGCCGTCCAGGCAAATGTCTGACAGAGAAGTCAAATTCAACCAAGTCCATGAGCATGGACGTAAATCTGCGAGATGGTTTCGCACACTTGGTCAAGCAAGCAACAGTCAAGTTATGTGTAACTAGGACGAACTTGATTCCGATTAGATACTGACGAAATTTCACTGTTATTGCCCAATATACTGCGATGCCTTCCCACACGTTACTGTGAAGCTTGCGTTCGTCTAGTGACAGTGATCGGCTAGCATAAGGAATAACACGTTCTTTTCCATCTTGAAATTATAACAACACTGCTACTATGGCTTCACCAGAAGCATCAGTGGTTCCTGTTGTTGCTGCATATTGATTGAAATGAGCAACTAGTGGTGGCTTTGTAAGGACTGAGCGAATAGTTTGGAAGGCACTTTCGCATTCTGGGGACCACAGAAATGTGGACGACTTGACAAGGTCTTGAAGAGGGGCTAACATTTTAGCGAAGCCCTTGATGAATCGACGGTAAAAGCTGGCTGTCTGTATCCAGGAAAGCACTTCCTTTTGGTTTCGGGGAGTTGCGATACGGTACATGGCAGCTGGTCTCTCTGGATCGGGGTGATGGCCTTCGCTTGAAATGGCTAACCCAAGAAATTTGATGCAAGCGAGACCGAAGGAACATTTCTCAAGTGAGGCATTAAGTCCACTGGTATGCAGCAACTGGAGGGCCTCTTCCATCAAGTCTGCAAATGTGGCGAATGACTCTGCGTAGATAAGGATGTCATCGAGATATACTCGTATGCCGCATTTATCCGGGTGAGGATGAAGCTCTTGGAATACCAGTTGCATGGCTCGCTGAAATGTGGACGGCGCATTCTTTAATCCGAATGGCATTCGGGTCCACATGTAAGTTCCGTGGTGGGTGATGAATGCGGTTTTCTCATAGTCCTGGGGTCTCAGGCTGACTTGCCAGTAGGAGCACTTAATGTCCATTGTGGCGAAGTAGGCGCAGCCAGCGATGTCCTGAATGATGTCATCCACAAGAGGTAGGGGGTGCACAACCTTGATCGTACGTTCATTAAGTAGAATGTAATTCACACACAAGCGTTTCTTTCCCCTGCGAGACACCACAACGACTAGGAATGCCCACGGGCCAGATGTAGGGAGGATGATATTTTGAGCAAGAAGCTCTTTAATTTGCCTTTCGAGGAATCGCCTGTCTTCTAACGTATATCTGCAAGGGCTGCGGCTGTACGGCACAGTATTGGGCAGCAAATGAATGCGATGTTGAGTGTCAGTAAAATGACCAATGTCATCTTCATGGCGAGAAATGACGGCATTGTTCTTGGCCAGTACGTCAGCAATGACAGACTGCTGTTCAGAGGAGAGCTCGCTGCCTAGGCTGGCTGGTGTGAGTTCGGGGTGGATGGTTACAGGCACCGTAGTGCAGACTTGTAGTAGTGCGGTAGTGCTGCTGCCCAGCGGCACTGTCTTCGCCGCCAAAACTAGCCAGGGAGGCTCTTCTGACGAAGGTAAGAGTTCTCGTTGTAGGCAGTCTTGTGGTGTTGCTTCTGCCGGCTCAAAAAGTTTTGAGCGGGATAAAATGACGGCATTGGCCATTCGCGGGACCAGGCGCTGAGTGGCTAGAAGCGTTACACCCGTGGCTGGATGTTGTAGCTGAGTGGGCTCTGGTGGCTGGAAGATCAAGCGGGCTCACGCTGCCAAACACCAGTCTACACCCAGAATAAGGGGTAGGACGTTGTTCTCCAAAACTGCTGCCTCAACCAAACCAGTCATAGGGCCAATGGCTATCTTAAGGAGGGCGGACACAACTGGTAGGGCTGTACCACCTCCAACGACGGCAAGAGGGAAATTAGTCCATGGCAAGATCATCGCGGAAGGTAGGATGGCTTTAGAAATCAATGTCACGTTCGAGCCAGAGCCCGGATATGCTTCATGTTCTCCGACTCCTGCAATAGGCGCCGTGAAAAATGGACATTGATGTGGGAGCCTTGAAGTTTTTCAGGCATACTGCGAAAGGCCCGTGGCTGTTGGGCATCAGGGGTGGTTGACGGTGGTGCTCTGTTGCTACGCGAGGGATATGTCGACGCCAAATGCCCTAAATCTTTGCACTTGTAACAGGTTGCTTGTGCGATGTCTTGGCCGCTCCGGGATGCTAGGGTCCCTCACTGTGCAGAAATGGCTTCGTATCTTGGTTCCTGTTGTTCCTTGGGCAACTCGGAAACGCGCTGTCTTGGCTGTGCTGTTGTAGCTGTTGGCGGAACTGGTGGCTGGAAGTTATATTGCTGACGTCCTGAATTATCACTTGAAAATGAACGAGGGGGTGGCTTCTGTGGAAGCAGCGGTTGCTTTATGCTTGCCCTGTCATGGGCACGTTGAGTGCACTTGTCTATGCTTGTGCACATGGACATGAAGTCACGCACTGTTAACGGCCTATTAGGCGCAATGGCCACAATGACATGTGGTTCTTGAAGACCTTGTAGTAGGTAATCAATCCTCTGGGCATCGGTAAGGGTGACGGGCCAGCTTTCAGCCACACGCAGCTTTGCGTAAGCGTACTCTTGTAGGCTCTCACCTGGACCCTGTCTGATCTTCATGACGCGTTCCTGCCATTCGATGAGGGTCAGCTCCGATGAAAATGTTTCCTTCAGGGCGGCGCTCCAGGTTTCCCAGGTTGAATGGTGATTTCGAAAAGCGAGGTGCCAATTACGAGCTATGCCTTTCAGTTTACTTGCGGCAATGAGACGTGTGGTGGCGTCGTCGCATGCTGCAAGCTACTGTACCCGGCGGACGTCATTGAGCCAGAAATTAACATTTTGTGCTGGAGACTGATCAAAGTGAGCAATTGATGACGATAGGTCTGGCAGTAGATTCGATATAAATTTTCAGCTGTCGGCCACACAGAAAGACCTATGCGAAGTATTTTACGCATTTTCAGTGACTGTTTGCACCCACGTCAAAAGTTAACCAGAACCCAACCGCGAAGCATCGCATTACAACGGAACCGAGCGAACGGCCCATGAGTGAGGATGCCTACCGATTGTCACAAAAGGTGCAAGAGACGATTCGTTGTCAACTTGAGCAACTGCTCGACGACCACATAAATCAGCCCTCACCCAGCCTGTTTGTGTCCCCCATTGTGCTTGTGTAAAAGAAGGACGTCACATTTCGACGTCACATTTCGATTCACCGTCTTCGTCCTGTCTTCACAGTAATGTGTTGAACTTAAATAACTTCTACACATCGGCGACTGGATCACTTCCGTGTTCCGTGCACCCTGCGCGCCGATATTCTGTCCGCCTATCACGATTAACCCTCTTCGGGCCAGTTCGGCTTCGTGCCTACCTTGGCCCCTGTTCGTCAAAGCGACTACTGGCCTAAGATCGCCCACGAATTCAAGCATTGCGCGAAAACTTTTCGCTCCAGCCAGCGCCGAAAGGCACCACATCAGCGTCTATCCGGTTGGTTGACGGGTGTGACAGCGCCAACAGAACCATTTCAACAGGTTGTCATGGAGTTGCTTTTGTCGACTTTATCATGTCTTGCTGGCAACCACTGATTCGTGGTTGCGACTCATTATTTCACGCAATACTGCCAAACTAGACTACTTCAGCTAGCCACTGTCAGTGAAGTTGCGCACTTTTCTGTCCGCGACATCCTCCTCCGGTATGATGAACCATAAGTAGTCATAACAGTTCGTGGTAAAGCTTTAAGTGCAAAGATGATACAAGACATCATGACGCCATGTGGAACAGCTCATCGCCGGGCGTCTGCATACGATCCTCAGACCAAAGGTCTTACGGAGAGTTTACAGAAGACAATTGCGGACATTCTTACCATCTGTGTCGACAGCGACCACAAGAAACGAGACATTGCCATATATCGTAAGCTGACTATATATACATATATATATATATATATATATATATATATATATATTTATTTATTTATTTATTTACGACAATCCATGATGCAGTGCTTAGCCATAAGCTACAGCCAACGACGACCGTCCTATCTCAACTTCATCTAAACGCTGCTGATTGCACTCCAGAGCATGTGAAGACGATTTTGGGTACAACAAGGTACGTATGATGCGTACACTTCGCTCACTTGGTTGATGTCGACTAAGCAACGCCCCAAATGCGAGAAAGAAAATTAACACAGCTTAAGTAAATGCACAGGCGGCACACATGAAAAGAACCGTGAGAAAAAAAATCACACATGAGAAGAACTATAGTCCGATCTGCACTATTTCTCTTAGTATTGCCATTTTCTTTACCCTTATACCATAAATTTGCTTACGTCCATATGGAGGCATCTTTCCCAGAATGATGCAGTCCTTGCTGGCGTGCAAAGATGAAAAACGATCCATTGCGTATGGCAGTGAGTCCCATGCTGAAAGACGCAATGAAAGCGCATTCATTTATATCCCACAATACAGCTCTACGATGATTCGCGCAGAAGTCACCAACCGAGCGTCAGGTCGGGGGCTCAATTTACGGCCGCAGTGGTGCAATAGTCAGATGGGTGCGAATTACAAGCGCGTTCATGCACCAAGCCTTCAGCAGTGCACTCCCTGGTTGACAAGGCTTGTGCACCAATACACCAGTGCAGAAACTTGTGCACCTTCAAGTGCCGTTCCCCGTTGTAGCACGCACAATGCATGCAATACATTTATCATTGCTTTAATACCGAGAGACACTATTTTCTCTTCGCAGGCTACTCAATGTTGTGAATAATTTACAACTCTTGTTGCATTAGTGGCGTATTTTTGACACTATAGCGCATGGGGGTGTCCATACCAATGAGTGCACCTTCTTTAGTTCCGCTTCCCCTCCAAGGAAGCAACTTTTGATAAACCACCACTTAGCACCTACACATCCTTCAAGCTTAGTAAACATTGTTTACAATAACATTCGATGACTTGATCGTCTAGCAGCGATACTGAGCCTTTTATCTCGGTGTAAGCCCTGCTGAACCCAATCGTCTGTCGTATAGATGTGCCCGTTCACCCGAGAGCCCTCCGTGCGAGCGGTGTGCAGGTTTGCATCATCGCATCTATACTTGCTCGCACACAGTGCTTCTTTCTGGCCTTGCCCCTTATGCATGCAACGCTCTCACGAACACGATTGTAACCAACACACCATAATATGCATGCGAAGTGCGGTATTCCTGCTGCGGATTGCGCTCATGAAACTTTCCCGTGATTGCGGTGTCCCACTTCTGAAACCAAAATAACACTAGCAACCAGCAGGCAAGTAACTCTGTGCTTAATCTTCACAAGGCTGCGCCGTCCCACGGAAACACAGGATGAATTCACTGTGTACGTAGGTACGTGGAATAGCACCTATATTTGTAAAAACCGGTATGTACCTTATTTAGGCTAATAAAAAACACGAGCAAGTACTTTCTGTATGTGTGTATGTATGTATGTATGTATGTATGTATGTATGTATGTATGTGTGTATGCATGCATGTGTGTATGTATGTATGTATGTATGTATGTATGTATGTATGTATGTATGTATGTATGTATGTATGTATGTATGTATGTATGTATGTATGTATGTATGTATGGTGCAGCTGACACTAGTATGCTCCAGACCCCTGTCAGTTACACTTCACTCCTCGAAGAGGCAGGACATGTGTGGATTGAGCTGCTGAACAATGCTTCCGAATGTGGTGAACGCGGTGTAAAGGAGACTCTGGATTACCAAAGGGGTGCGAGGTAATGCTAACGCGTTTCTCTAGCAATTACTACTAAATTGCATCCGCACTGTTCTTTAAAGCGAGTAGCACTAAGAACACGAATAAACATAAATGCGCTTTCAAAGTCATACCAACTAGCTGATCAAAGCGCGTTCTCGCTATATTACAATGGCGTACAGCATGACGTGACAACAAAGAAAAAGCTACGAGGGCGGAGCTTGTCTACATACGCATACTTGCCAACCCGCGAATTTTGAAACATGTAATAACCTGAAATCGCGGGGAGGGCGATAAGGGTAATAGCAAGCGTATTGTTGAAGCACTTTTCCTGAACCCATGAACGTTCAGGCATCCGTAGGCACTTTGTTAACCATGATTGCACAAGCAACGCAGTGTTTTAGGCCAGTTTTTTCCAGTGACTATGGTGCTGCCAATTTCGCTTGTTTCAGAACTGACGTCTAAAATGCGAACGTGCAAGCACCATCTTGGATTACTTCCACCATCAGAATACTTCCAACGGTATGGGATTATTGAACGACAAATGTTGGTGAACACATCTTTCGTAAAGCTTGATGCAGCGTTCGTACAATCGTAAACCGAGCTCTAATGATGCCTAAGTGTTACGAAAGTTTTGGCAAAGTTGGCAGGTATGCACGCATTACTTCACCAAGTAGTCGGGCTGTGTTTAAAAGCGCTTTCGACTTTCTGTAAGAGATACTTATTTGGCGCAGCTCCCAGTTGCGACAGTTTCAGATTTGCCCAAACATGGAAGTGATAAGCAGAAAATAAGTCACTTCCAGCAGTCCCTCGTCTATTCTATCTGTAACTTGCGGTTCTAAAGCAAGAAAAAAACTGTATGCTTTCTCTTTCCCAGCATTAGGAAACGCGAAGGAGCACGCAAGATTGTTCAGCAGGATTGTTATTGCTTGTGCCAGTTGCGCTTCCGTAGCTTTTCTGCAATGCCAAGCAGACGAGAAAAAAATATCTTGGGGAAAATTTGCTAGAACCTAGTAGACCTTGTGTAACCAAAATAGCAAAAGCACTAAATGGTGTATGATGAAACATAGTAAAGCCCACAAATATGGCCAAATTTGGAATGAGTCCTAATATAGCGGACGGGTGTTGCAGTCGGTGGCGGCGATAGCCTTCTCAGCGTTACCAACCATCGTCAGTTGCCTGCGAGATTACTGCAGAAGTTCCTGCATACTTGATTTCGAAATCCTTGTGGGCGGTTTCGGAGTTTTATTCTCAGCTGTCGTTGTTATCGATCTATGCCTAATAAGCGTATGCATGCACATCTGCTAAAATTTTTTGCTAATTGTAGTGCTGTGCTAGGCACTGGTGCATTTTTCGAACTCTTCTAGTAATTTATACGCTATCTTGCTTCCAATGCATTTCTTTGCAGAAGCTCGCGACCATTTCGGAACCGTTCAAGCTGCAAGACGCATGTTATGACACTTAAGGCTGATACATTAAGACTAATGTAAGTATGTTAAATCACGACGGACTATCATAAGGTTTGTTGTATATGCACCACGAATTTGGAGCACGTGAACACACGTCTCTTGTGTGTTGTGTCTTCCGTACATGAGCACATTTTTATGGGAAGGCGGGGGAGGGCATCAAAACAAACTAGGCAGCGTCCAGAGTGCGGTTGAAGCACGCGCAGTGATCCGTTTTCTATTACGATACCGACATCACGAATTTTATGAATGCCCCTCGTGATTATTGTTGCTTCTTTTTGAGTTCGTGCATTTTTTTCTTTCAGGTAGAGAGCATTTATTTAATGCTTAACCATGAATGATAGCATAGATAATTTGTATACGCTCAGAAGTATGGTGGGGAAAATTCTCTGAAATCTTACCATCTTTTACTAGCAGTTTTTCACCATAGTGCTTCGAGGTGTAGAACCTTAGGTCAAATTGCCTGAAAGAGTCATCGTATATGTTCAATATCGTACAGATTCACTACAGGACTCTTATCTGCATTGCTGCAGATCCTCGCATCCTGTTAAAAGAAGAGGAACCCACAAATTCCCGCAAGGTTGCCGCGCCACGGGCTGCTCCAGGCACTTTGCGTGTATTCAATGGCTCTTTCGCGCTGTGGAAAAACACTTTTATATAACCCGCATTAAGCAACAGAAAGCTGTATATGGAGTTTTTCATGTCGTTCAACAATATGTTCATTGACTATATTCATGTATATTTAGTATTTGAGAAGTGGATTAATTAATGAAGACTAATGATATAATTTGGCAGAATGAAAAAATAATTTTTTCAATAGGTAAGCGACGGGAAACATTACTTTGGTTCAGTTCAGCTACGTGGTATTCGCATATATTTATGCTCTGGTTAAAGTTAGCTGGGACACCCTGTATATTCATGCTTGCTTCTAATAAACGCCAGTTGAGAGTTCTTATCGCTTCTTTTTGTGTTCCCTGTCAACTTTCGCGTTGGTTATATTATTACGAAATACCACCTAGCCCGGTCTCACAGCTTGAAATTTGAGGTTGGGCTAAATTATAATTTGGGGGCGGGCCAACATAAATTAGGCCAAATTAAAGTTCGCGGTACGGCAAAGTGAAATTTCGGGGCATGCTTCTGCATACTTAGGCAAATCCAGTGGAGTTTCTGAATACTTTCTTGCAGTAAGCAGCTCGGGCCTCCCTCTTCCCCACATAGTGTGAATATACTTCACCTAATTCGGAGCAGTTTAGGAGAGAGAAGTGCACTCAGGTGAAAGTTTGGCTTAGGTAACTCATCATCATCATCATCATCATCATCATCATCATCATCATCATCACCATAATCATCAGCCTGGTTACGCCCACTGCAGGGCAAAGGCCTCTCCCATACTTCTCCAACTATCCCGGTCATGTACAAATTGTGGCCATGACGTCCCTGCAAACTTCTTAATTTCATCCGCCCGCCTAACTTTCTGCCGCCCCCTGCTACGCTTGCCTTCCCTTGGAATCCAGTCCGTAACCCTTAATGACCATCGGTTATCTTCCCTCCTCATTACATGTCCTGCCCATGCTTCCCCATTTCTTTTTCTTGATTTCAGCTAAGATGTCATTAACTCGCGTTCGTTCCCTCAGCCAATCTGCTCTTTTCTTATCCCTTAACGTTACACCCATCATTCGCCTTTCCAAAGCTCGTTGCGTCGTCCTCAATTTAAGTAGAACCCTTTTGTTAGCCTCCAGGTTTCTGGCCCGTAGGTGAGTACTGGTAAGACACAGCTGTTATGCACTTTTCTCTTGAGGGATAATGGCAGCCTGCTGTTCATGATCAGAGAATGCCTGCAAACGCACCCCAGCCCATTCTTATTCTTCTGATTATTTCAGACTCATGATCCGGATCCGCGGTCACTACCTGCCCTAAGCAGATGTTCTCCCTTACCAAAGTAAGGGAATACATCTACCTAGGTAACTACTATTAGGTAACTAAACCTAATTAATTCGGCCAGTAATTATAAGACAGTTGTTTTAAAATAAAATTCCTTCCCTGCTTAATTTATTAGGCCTAAATTATAGCTTCATGGATACGTTTGTGTTAGCAATCTATTAATAATTATGTTTACCTAATTTGCTCGAACTAATCTCAAGCACCCTTAATTATTCTCAATTGTGCTCCTTCAATTTATTCTTATTTTCTCTTGTTTTGTGTAATAACTTAAAATAAATTATTTTACTTAGCTGCACTGTACTTAATTACCATGATTTATGGTTTTAAGTATTCCAAATTTTATCGTGCTTAATGTTGTTAGCCTTTGTTAACTTTAATTACCATTACACCTCTAAAGTACACAATATATCGTCACAACGTCATGAGAATGACCAAAATGGTGTTGACCAACAAGGCGAAAGAGACGACGTAGTGGGCGCTAGCTTACAACCACACTGGTTGTGCCGGCCATATCATCGGAATAGTAGACTTGGTTCCATTTAAGCTCATATTTTAGCCCGTTTTATTTTTGGTGGAGGTGCTGGATACTGCACAAGAGGGAACTCCGTAACGGCCTTGTTGCTCGGCCGTCCTACAATGCTGACTGACGACCAGGCCACTGGGTCAAGCACGGCGTCAAAGCCCGGGCCGTCAACATCCTTGACGCCGCAATCGTGAGTTGTTTTGACCCATCCGCGCGACCTTAGGCACCGACCGCGTCGACGTCGAAGAATGGTCTGGCATATACGAACGCGTCGCTGCATACAATCAATGGGGCACGATGGTGATGCTCGCAAATCTTTTCTACCTGGAGGAACCAGCACGAACCTTGTATGCCCTACACGAACAAGAGCTGACCAGCTGCAACTCATGTAGGCAAAAAACATGTGACCTCTTTGGAAAGCTCGCTGGTCCCTAGACTGCCGCTGCGATACACCTATCCAGTCCGTATCCGACAGCTACGCCGTCGTATGTTGCGCACATCCTTGATGTCCTAGCTCTTTACTGCCGCGTCGATTCCATTATGCCCGAGGCTGAAAAGTGAGGCATTTTCATAAAGACATCGCTAATGATGCGCTTAACTTACTCGTTTTAAAGAGTTCTCGACAGTTGACGAAATTATCAATGAGTGCGGGAGTTTCGAAGTCGCCAAGAGCCGTTGAATCGCCCGACAGTTCATGCGGCTTTCCAACACTGCCGCTACATCGTTCTGCGAAAACGATTATTCGTCCATTCAGTCGTCCGCTACGAATAGCGTTGTCAGAATTGTGCGCACGAACTCGAGTCTGCGTCGCCATCTTCTTTTGTACGCCCTTCTCCCTCATCCAGGGACGCGAAGAACTGCTAAACGCAGGCATTCAATCCGTGCGCTCCATAACCCACCCTTTGTATAGACCTACTGCCCCTTTTCATCAACCTCATCCGAAGTTTAGGCTCCGTAAGATCCAGCCCAACGGCGAACACACGAGGACATGCCCATATGCTTCCGACTGTTGCCTTATCGTCAGCCCTCGTCTTTGCGCTCCAAATTTTACTACCGCCACAATAATAACCTACGCCCGCAATTTGATGCTCCCCATGACCCGACATACCGTGCCGTGTCCCTCCGCCCCGTAGTTTTACGTCGCCGCACCATTCTGTACGCGCACTCCTTGGAAATCTACGAACGTAGCGCCCGGAGGTAACGCTGCATTGGACTTGGACCTGCAAATCCTCTCCTTAGCTTGCCGGCCGATCAGAACCTAATCACTATGGAAGTTGATGCCCTACCGTTAACTGACATGATCGACACCGGCGCCCACATCTCAGTCATGAACTGTGATCTCTGGAAACGGCTCAAGAAAGTGCTCACATTTGCCGAGTCCCGTGTTGTGGGAGTCGCTGATGCGTATGCGTACCGCTCGTGTCAGCGTTGGCGGTCACTACATATCTGTTCCAGGCACTTGGCAGTTACCCTCCAGACGTCATCCTCAGTCGTAATTTCTTATCTGTTCACTCATCTATAATTGACTGCTCGGTAGTCGAACTTGATTTGCCTGATGTTACCGACCTTTCTGACACAGTGAAGAACCAGCTCTGTTGTGCCTACTTTGTTCGTCTACAACCGCAGGCACTGACCTGTATCACTGCTGTGACCAACTCCTGTGTACGAGATGATGACTATGCGGTCACTCCCGGCATTAGTGCCTTACATTCGCACGGTGTGTCGTTTCCTCACACCATCGTGGCCATATCGGCTCATAAAACTTATCGTCCTCTCCTGAATTTCGAATTTTGCTCTCAACAACTGCCAAAAGACATATGTCTAGCCACACTGTCACTGTTTCACGAGCAGAAACTTTCTTCTCTCTCGCGTCATTCGTTTTCCACTAACTATACCGCCGCCTGCTTCTGCAACGTCACTTACAGCGCCGGCGGCGTTACCAAGACAAAAATCGTGCACCTTCTACCCACAACAGCCGACCATCCTCGTCACCTGCTTGCGTCTTATTCTGCCTTTTTTGACATTAGCGGTCGCCCTTTTGGACAAAGCTCCCTTGTGCAGCATTGCATATATACCGGCGACGCACCGCCTATTTACAGATAACCCTATCGCGTGTCACATCCCGATTGCCGATTGATGCAACAAAGGTTGATAAGATGCTTACCAAGGCTACTATTGAACCGTAAAAGATCCTGTGGACTACTCCTGTTGTCTAGCACAAAAAGATGGAAAACTCTTGGGGATTCTGCACAGATTACCGACATCTAAGCAACATAACAAAGATGGGTGTCTATCCCCTGACACACATAGACGACGCGTTGCATTGCCTACACGACGCGACGTATTTTTGATCAATACGCCGGCGCTCAGGTTACTGGAAAATTGCCGTGGATGACATGCCCCGTTAAAAGACCGCATTAGTTCGAGTCATGTCGTTCGGCTTGTGCAACGCTCCAGCCACCTTAGACCGCATGATGGACACGCACTTGCACAGCTTTGGTTGTTGCCAAGTCACTATCCTCCGTCATCTATTGAACTTATCTGGCGTCCGCTTTGATCCCACGAGAGTCCTAGCTGTGTATTTTCCTGCACTGACTTGTGCCTACGACGTCCGCAGCTTTGTAGTCTTGTGCTCTTATCTCCGTCAATTTGTAAGAAATTTCGCGTACATTGCTCGGCTACTGAATGACCTTCTCAAGAACAGCGACTCTTTTTCATAGGCCATTACCAAGGTACTGCCTTCAAACGCCTTATCACCCTGCTCACTAGTGGGCCACTTCTCACTTACTTCAACCCATCTGCCCCAATAGAAGTCCATACAGGCGCTAGTGGCTGTGGAATTGGTGCTTTTTGAGCTCTGTGTCAACGTGAGTATGACCAGAGTTATTGCGAACACAAGTCGCCTGCTTTCACAAGTTCAACAGCATTCCTCCATTACACAGCGTGAGTGCGATTAAGCAGTGGCCAAATTTCAGTCGTACTGGTCGACTTTTCACTGTCCCCACTGATCATCAAGCTCTCTGTTGGCTCTCGACACTTAAAGATCCAATAGGTTGCCTAGGCCGCCCGGCACTACGTCTTCGAAAATTCACCTGCGCATTCGTGTACAAGTCCAGTAGGCTCCACCAGAATGCAGAGTCCTTTTCACGGCGTTCCGTCAATGCTCCCGACTCCCATGATGCACTTGCTGAAATATTCTGCCTCTCCGCCTTCTGCGACATCGGTGAGTAGTAAGCACGTGATACACCTTTGTGCGACTTCATCAGCCGCCTCCGGTTTGACCCATCACACCCTTCGCTACACATGCTGCTCATTGTGCACGGCATCTTGTACCGCAGAATTATGCGACCCTGCAGAAGGACAGGAACTGCTGCTATCCATTCCCTCACCTCTCCGGGTGACTGCACTCGCGCAACTCCATGATGTCCCAACTGCTGGCTGGGGAATTAGTGAATCGTTATCGCAAAGGATTCTTCAACCTGCTACGCCATCACACTATTCATCCGCACCTATTGCACTACAGATGTCGCAGACTTGTTGCGCAAGACGCCATCTTCTCGATGTGCTTCTCCTCAGATCTTCTTGACTGGGAGCCGCCCTTCCATTTGTGACGTTCGCGTACAACGCGTCACGTCACAGCACTGCTCTCGCCCTTCTCGCTCCTTTTTGGACGTCACTCCACATTGCCTTTCAACATGCTCCTGCCAAGAGCTCCCGAGTCCCCGTCTGAGTACACTCGCGATGCCATAGGGACAGCCGCTAGGGCAAGCCAGATTGCCCACCGTCACCTTTCTGAGTCGAAGGCGACTATCATCGTCATTATTTGCAGTCATCTGGCGGCGACCTCGTCTCCCTATGGACTCCGTCAGGGCATGTGGGCATGTCGGAAACAACTGCTCTCTCGCTACTCCGGCCGTTACCACGTTTTCCGACAAGTCAGGTATGTCACTTATGAAAATTGTCCTGCCGATGCTTCCTCCTTTTTCACCTCATCTCATTTTGTCCACGTAGGTCGTCTGAAGCCGTACCATGTGGTCGCCATCTAACAGGCGTCGGGTCAGCGCTTTCGCCGCCGGGGTTCATCTCGCGATCTGGCGGGAGTAACAAAGAGATCATAAACAAGATGAAAG
The DNA here is from genome assembly GCF_050947875.1 of Dermacentor variabilis. Classification (NCBI taxonomy): domain Eukaryota; kingdom Metazoa; phylum Arthropoda; class Arachnida; order Ixodida; family Ixodidae; genus Dermacentor; species Dermacentor variabilis. The sequence goes on from NC_134574.1 coordinate 75,058,534, forward strand.
GGACGACGTAGTGGTTCTAGCCTAACGCTTCACCATACTGGTTGCACGGTCCATATTTCGGAATAGTAGACATAGTCTCATATAACCTTATATCTCTGCCCGTTTCATTTTATAGTCATAATCATAAATCATAAGTAGTCATACGTTATCATAAGGTATTCTGATGTACGGGGTGATCAGTTTAAAGTTTTGAAATTTTGAATTTTTGTGGTAGATTTAAAAATAGCATTTTACAGATAACACAATCCGACTTCATAAGCTGTAATATTCTGAGACAATGCTTTCAGGACCAATCGAAACACATATTTTGCTAACAAACAAATAGCCACTGCTTATCTTTTGATTTATATATATTACGACACATATTGCAATTTGCGAATTGTCGCCGGAGTTTGCAAGGCGATAATAGAATTAATTTCCAGAATGACGTTAGTTTGGAAATATGCACCATCAAACGCACTAAAATACACTCTTGTTCCAATTAGTATTTATCAAAACGCTGTTTTATGCATTGAAGCACAAAAGTAATTGGAACGTCTATGTTTTTCGTCCCACAAATTGGGAAATATAATCTCAAAACTGGTGTCATCCTCGAAATTCATTTAAAGTAGATAAGTCTTGCAAGCTCACCGGCTACTATTTGTAGCTTGCAATATGTGCCATAAAGTATTTAGCTAGGAAGTTAATCAGTTATTTTGTTGGTAATTAGCTGAGTATGCGTTTCGATTTCTCGTGCTAGTAATGTACGCCTCTTCGAATTTTCCACCTCAAGGACAAGAATAATGCTACCTGCCATAGGCTGAAGCAAGACTGCGAGTCTGCCTAGCCGGCCTAGTTAGTTGGACATCTGGCCTAGCCATAGGCTATTACAAAAAATGCATAAAACTTAAATATGGTCACTCCGCCTGTATACCTCCGTAGGACCTCATGTATTGCTATGCATGCAGTTCACCGTGTCATGCATTTAAGAGAAACAATTGGACGGACGGACGGATAGAGTGCCGAGTGAAGTAGCCCCAGTATGCGTACGCACTAATACACGCTGGGAGTACCGATCAACTACAGGGCGTATGTTGCCACTTCTACGCTTCCAGTGCGCTTGCGTACCCAGCGCGGTTTGCTAACAGCAGACTCTGCACTGCAGACCCTAGTATTTGAGCAGCACTCATGCGTAGGGTAGTTCAGATAATTCTAAAGCTGGCGCTTGCCTATCGGCCATGCCTGGCTATTCTGGCCGCCAATGGATGAACCCACAAGTGGACGTGCTTCCCCTTGCTGCCACTTGCTGGCGACCTAAGCAGCCTCCGCAGGTCAGAGGCTATGTCATCGCGTGTTCCCTTTCATAAAGGACTGCCATTTCGGTGTACCAGTCATGTCATGAATATCAGTGATGTAATGGTAAGAGCACTTACTTTTTCAGCCAGTTACTCTGAAAAAGAAAGACAATAAGAGAACACGTGATTTACTACTGTATTTTGAAATCTTTCATTGCACTTGACAACAACAGTTAGAAAGCTCGCGTAATATTCATCTGCTCTTCATCGTGAAAGCGAATCATATAGGCGATTTCAATATGCTACTACTTCAATATAACAACTATTACTTTCAATATTACACAAAGTGCCTATGGCCATTCAATACGGGCTAATTTTGACATTTGGCAGAAACGCTTCTTTGACTGGCCGCACCTGAGACGCATTTATGCTGAGGTGGCACTTCCGGCGCCAGCAGATGCGTTCGTTTCCTTGAACTTGTTACTCGGTAAAAATAACTTCACAGGGCGAATGTAGCGGAACAACGCAAATACGCGCGGAGGCTTTGTTAAGTGTTCTGTGCAGTACGGTTCAGTGCTAAATGTATAGCAGCACAAACACTAAATCAGTTTAGAGCAGCAAACTATGCTATAAACAGCTTATGAGAAAATTTTTACTACAACAGAAACTGAAAGCTAATCACCTATCGCCCTTCCCGCCCCCCCCCCCCTTGAATTTCGCGCTGAGACCCCAGAGCTAGCATGTCAATGTGACGTACTACATGGATCAGCGCCCAAAGCATATGGCCACTGGCACGTTCCTGGTGTAGATCCTAACGCCCCTTCGCACGTCAGGATCTACGCCTACACCTCGCACCATGTCATAATCATCATGCTCAACCACTGCCGAAGCGGCCTATAAGCAATGGTCCTGGCCAGAAGCCAGGACCTTTGGCAGGAATAGAACCATGCCATTTGGTGTTAATGAAGGCGCAGTTAAGTAAGATGGAGTTATGAGACTCGAAGCTAGGAGCTTTGGTAGCAGTCGAACCCACCTCCATTAGTGTTAATGAAGGCGAAGCTAATTAAGATGGAGGTAATTATGGCCCTCGAAGCCAGGACCTTTGGCGGCAGTCGAACCGTGCCATTTGGTGCTAATGAAGGCGCAGTTAAGCAAGATAGAGTTAATTATGACACTCGAAGCTAGGAACTCTTGTCGGAGCCATACCCGCCTCCTTTAGCGTTAATGAAGGCGAAGCTAATTAAGATGAAGTAATTGTGGCACTCGAAGCCAGGACCTCTGGCGGGAGCCAAACCATGTCATTTGGTGCTAATGAAGGTGAAGTTAATTAACATATAGTTATTTATGACATTCAAATCTAGGACATTTGGTGGGAGTTGAATCCCCGTCCTTTCGTGGGAATGAAGGCGAAGCTAATTCAGATGGTATTATTTATGGCACTCGAAGCCAGGACCTTTTTCGGAATCAAACCATGCCACTTGATGTTAATGAAGGCGCAGTTAAGTAAGATAGAGTTAATTATGACACTCGAAGCTAGGATCTTTGGTAGCAGTCGAACCCACCTCCTTTGGTGTTAATGAACGCGAAGTTACTTAAGATAGAGTTGATTATGGTGCACGAACGAAGGACCTTTGGTGTTAATGAAGGAGAAGTTCATTAAGGCACGGTTCCTGAATGTAACGGTAATTAAGGCACACGAAACCACGACCTTCCATCGTGCTGACGTTGCGACGGACAGACACCATTGGTCATATCGCGGCGCTTCTGATCACATGGCCGCTCGAGTCATGTGACTCTGCGAGTGGTGTCACCGCTCCTCTGACGTGGCCACAGTGCTTTCTCATTAATCCACTTAAACATAGCTAAGTGACCTTGAATATTTGTTTCGATTGATCGCTGTGTTCATACATTGTTCCCAGCCTGCTTTCGCAATCACTGTAAAGAAGGCTCCAGTGGGGGGGACACCAGTATTTTAAGGATCTGTTCATTTTGGTTGTTGTTTTCACGTGGGTAGGGTTCCTGTTATCGATCCGTTTTTTTTGCGTCATCACGCATTTCAAGAATACTTTTCCGGACAGTTGTGGAGTAGTAAAAGTATCTCGAGACCTGCAAAATTCATCCTCTGGCTCCTTTGAATACAAGGTAGTCCATGCTAACCTGTGAAAATAACTATGAATATGAATATCTAGGAGTTCCTGAAAATTCATTTCAAGTGGATACACTTTGAGAACTTTCCATATGTGCCGTAAACAGGTTAAATAAAAGTTCTTCGGTGAATTTATGTTGATTACGCTAATATGCATTTCGATATCTAGGCTAATTAATGTTAGTCCTTTTCAGTAATCCAGCTCAAAAAGAAGAATTCTACTATTTGTCGCAAGATATTAAAAATTGTCTGAACAGTAAAAACCCAATACATACTATATATAAATATATATATATATATATATATATATATATATATATATATATATATATATATATATATATATATATATATATATATATATATATATATATATTGTAACGAAGAAGAGTAGCCGCCTGCGCCACAGCACCATCGCCACCGGCATGAGCTCGTGGTTGCTGTCTTTCGCCGGACGCTTGTGACAGCTACCCGTTCGCGCCCGTTGCTAATAAATCTCTTAGCAAGTGGTGGACGTGCTGGGTTTCGACCACCCTGGAACTACGGAGTCGCACTCTACCCCCCATCATGCCCGACGACGCACGCACTCCTCCTGGTCCTCCAACGGCGCCGGCCACCTTGGTTTGTGCCGGTGCCTTGCGTCAGCGAGATCCCCCTATCTTCTCCGGCACAGATGACAAAGACGTTGAAGATTGGATCTCGTCTTATGAGCGAGTGAGTGCCCATAACCAGTGGGACGACGTTACCAAGTTGAGAAACGTCGCATTTTATCTTACGGACGTTGCGAAACTATGGTTTCTAAACCATGAAGCCGACCTCACTTCGTGGTTGGTCTTCAAGACCAACTTTACCCAAGTTTTCGGTCGGCCTGCAGTAAGAAAGCTTCGTGCAGAACAACGTTTGCGCACACGAGCCCAAGAGGCCGGAGAAAACTTCACAAGCTACATTGAGGACATTGTCGACCTTTGCAAACGGGTGAATGCGTCGATGTCAGAGGAGGAGAAGATAAAACATATAATGAAGGGTATTCAGTGCGACGCATTTCAAATGTTATTATCGAAGAGTCCTCACAGTGTCGCTGAAGTGATAGAATTGTGCCAGAGTTACGACGGGTTGCGCAGGCAACGGCTTCACACCCGACGTCCCACCCCACCCGCCGACTCTCTATCAAGCCTTGGAGTCGACGACAACCATGCTGCTCTCTTCGTAAAAGTCCAGGAATTCGTTCGCGCAGAGGTCGCCCGCCAGCTATCTTTGATATCTTCTGTCCAGGAACCACCCCCTGCTTTGCATCCTACGATCCGGGACTTCATTCAAGAACAAGTCTCTCAAGCCGTTCCTCCAGGCGTTGAGCAGACACCAGTCACGGCTCCTCTCACTTACGCTGAAGCAGTTTCCCGATCTCGTCCACAAACGCCCCTGCCGCCCTCTATGCATCGACCACCGACATTTTTGCCGCCATCTATGCCGCTTCGCGACCGCCGGCATTTTCCTCCTATGCCGCTTCCCGACCGACAGCATTTTCCGAATCCTCAACCGCGACTCGGACCTTACCCCCACCAGTGGCGCACCTTCGATGACCGCCCAATATGTTTTGCTTGCGGTGGTGCTGGTCACGTGGCGCGCCATTGCCGTCGTGGCATGCTTCCTCTTCAGAACATCCGGCGAGCGCCACCTTTCCCCGCTCCGTTTTCCTCTTCGCCTTCCAGCCTTCCTACCTCTTCCTTTTCCCCTGACCGCCCAACCGCCTCTACTCGCCGCTCACCATCTCCCCGTCGTCGCTCGCTTTCTCCGATGCGGCGTCGTCCCGTGTCCACCGAGCAGGAAAACTGATGGCCGCAGTTCCCGAGGCACGAACTGCGTCCACGTCGCAGTGCCCAAGTCCTCGTCCCTCTCCAGCCAACGTCATTGAAGTCTCTGTCGACGGAATCGCCGTCCTGGCACTTGTAGATACAGGAGCCGCCGTATCCGTAATTTCCGCCGAACTCTGCCGCACACTACGAAAGGTTTTGATGCCTCTCTCCGACTTCTCCCTCCGAACCGCGAACGCTCAAAATATAACGCCTCTCGCTGCCTGTACTGCTCGCGTCTTCATTCAAGGTCTACTGTATACCGTCGAATTCGCCGTGCTGCCCACTTGTTCCCATGACATCATATTAGGCTGGGACTTACTTGCAAATAATAACGCCGTTATTGACTGTTGCCACGCCAAACTCGAACTTTCTGCACTTCCCGACGTCGAGCCTATCGAAAACGACCCTTCCAGTGTTAAACTGTTTGTGTCCGAAGACAATTCCGTCCCTCCACGCTCTTCCCTGCTTGTGCCTGTGTCGTGGGCCGCTATTTCTGATGCCACTGTTCTCTTTACGCCCTCTGAGCTGTTCATTCGCCGCCGATGTTCTCCGCTGCCCTTTGCTCTCCTTACTCTTCGCGATGGCGTCACGAAAATGGTCGTCGACAATCCCACAGCCTGCCCTTTAGCTTTATCCCATGGTGAATGCCTAGGCCTTGTTCAACCGGTCGACACCTTTTGCATCTTTGACACTTCTGCCGTTTCTACTTCTGCGGGACTTGGCGCACTTACTTGTGACTCTGCGATTGATCAGTCACTCCTCGACGCTTTCCACTGCTCCATCGACGATGGCACGTCATCTTCAGAACGAAGCCAGCTTATTGCTCTCCTGCAGAGGTTCAGCGCTTCTTTCGACAGCCATGCTTCCGGTTTGGGCCGCACATCGACCGTTTTTCACCAGATAGATACCGGCAGTCATGCACCTTTCCGGCAGCGCCCTTACCGAGTTTCCGCCTCTGAGCGCCGTGTCATTGACCACCAGGTTGCTGACATGCTCTAGCGTGGCGTTGTGCAGCCTTCCAACAGTCCCTGGGCATCACCGGTCGTCCTCGTTAAGAAAAAGGATGGCTCTATTCGATTCTGCGTCGACTACCGACGTCTGAACAAGATAACGCGCAAGGACGTTTACCCGTTACCGCGCATCGACGACGCCCTCGACTGTTTGCAGGGAGCTGAGTTCTTTTCTTCGCTGGATTTACGTTCCGGATACTGGCAAGTCCCCTTGGCACCATCTGATCGACCTAAAACAGCATTTGTAACACCTGATGGATTGTACGAATTCATCGTAATGCCTTTCGGCCTGTGCAACGCCCCAGCCACTTTTGAGAGAATGATGGATAATATTTTACGCGGCCTCAAATGGAACACATGTTTATGCTACCTGGATGACGTAGTTGTCTTTTCTGCTGATTTCCGAACCCATCTCACCCGTCTCGAGCAAGTTCTGAAATGCCTCACTGACGCCGGACTTCAACTTAACTTAAAAAAATGTCGTTTCGGCGCCCGAAAGCTCACTATTCTTGGCCATGTTGTATCACGAGACGGCGTCCTTCCGGATCCAGCCAAGCTCCGCGCTGTCACCGACTTTCCGCAACCAAAGAAGTTAAAAGAGCTTCAAAGTTTCCTTGGTTTATGCTCATACTTCCGACGTTTCATTCGAAATTTCGCTTCCATAAGTGCACCCCTGACAGCCCTTCTAAGTGGCGACAAAGAACTTTCCGCTTGGTCACCCGCCTGTGATGACGCCTTCACGAAATTACGCCACCTGCTAACCTCGCCACCTATCCTCCGCCACTTCGATCCTGCAGCGCCCACAGAGGTCCACACCGATGCCAGCGGCATCGGACTTGGCGCCGTACTCGCACAACGAAAAGCGGGCTTTCATGAATATGTCGTTGCCTACGCGAGCCGAACTCTGACAAAGGCCGAGGCTAATTACTCTGTTACAGAGAAAGAGTGTTTAGCCATTATTTGGGCCCTTGGAAAATTCCGTCCTTATTTGTATGGCCATGCTTTCGATGTCGTCACTGACCATCACGCCCCTTGTTGGCTGTCTACCCTTAAAGACCCATCTGGCCGACTTGCTCGCTGGGCCCTTAAGCTACAGGAGTACGACATCCGCGTTCTCTACCGTTCCGGCCGCAAACACACGGACGCTGACGCCCTTTCTCGCTCACCGGTCTCCGCTGACTGCGCTTGCCTATCCGCCCTTGAGCCCACAGTTCCATCTCATGCACTGCGCAACATGCCGTCGGAGCAGCGCAAGGATCCCTGGATCAGTGCTCTCATCAGCATCCTTTCTGATCCATCCACCTCTTCACCATCTCGCGCTCTACGCCGCCAGGCTACCCACTTCTGCATTCGCGACGGCCTTCTTTATCGTCGTAATTACCTCTCTGACGGTCGCAAGTGGCTTCTCGTGATACCCCGCCATCTCCGTGACCTTATCTGCGACGCTTTCCACACAGACCCTCAGTGCGCACATGCCGGCCTCTTCAAGACCTATGCTCGGCTACGCATCCGATTTTATTGGCGCGGCATGTATAACTACGTCAGAAAGTTCATTCACTCCTGTGCTCAGTGCCAACGCCGAAAATTACCTCCCGGACAAGTCTACCCATCACAACCCCTTCCCTGCCCTCGTCGGCCCTTTGATCGTGTTGGTATAGACATCTACGGACAGCTACCCTCCCCTCCAGCAGGCAACCGCTGGATTATTGTTGCAGTGGGTCACTTGACCCGCTATGCTGAAACAGCTGCTCTGCCGACTGCCACCGCCCGCGACGTTGCATCGTTTATGTTACGACATTTCGTTCTTCGCCACGGTGCCCCTCGCGAACTTCTGAGCGATAGAGGCCGCGCCTTTCTTTCCGAGGCTTTGAAGGCACTACTCGACGAATGCCGAATCGTTCACCGCACCAGTACAGCGTACCATCCGCAAACTAACGGCATGACCGAGCGCTTCAACCGTACTCTTGGCGATATGCTCTCCATGTACGTCGCCTCTGATCATTCAAATTGGGACCAAGTTCTCCCTTTCGTGACGTATGCGTACAATACTGCGACCCAAGCAACTACTGGTTTTTCCCCTTACTTTCTCCTATACGGACGAGAACCTGCTACTACTCTCGATACCATTCTGTCATATACACCTGACGCCTCCGAAAGTACTCCGCTATCTGAAGCTGCTCGCCATGCCGAGGAATGCCGCCAGCTTGCCCGTTCTTTTTCCACCGAGGACCAGTGGCAGCAGCAATCCCGTCAACCTGCCGGCCGTTCTGCACCAACTTTTTTGCCTGGCTCTCTCGTATGGCTTCGGGTACCCGCTACTACACCCGGCCTCTCCTCAAAACTTGTCGCAAAGTACCTAGGACCCTACCGCGTTCTCGAGCAAACGTCCTCCGTCAATTACATCGTCGAGCCCCTCACGCCATCGACTGAGCTACGCTATCGTGGCCGCGAACTTGTCCACGTCTCTCGCATTAAGCCGTACTACGACCCAATAGTAGTCTCTTCGCCTTAAGCCGCCAGGATGGCACCTTTTTCTGCGGAGGGCGATTGTAACGAAGAAGAGTAGCCGCCTGCGCCACAGCACCATCGCCACCGGCATGAGCTCGTGGTTGCTGTCTTTCGCCGGACGTTTGTGACAGCTACCCGTTCGCGCCCGTTGCTAATAAATCTCTTAGCAATATATATATATATATATATATATATATATATATACATATATATATATATATAGCTAGGCAATGAAGAGCGCAGAACCATGCACCACGATTTCTGTTATGCTCAGTGGCTCGGGTTGTGTAGTTGGCGTGCTAACGCAAGCTTCAATGACAGCTTTATCAGCCCCGCAGATAAACTAATACCGAAAAAGATTACTTTGACTTTGATTCTGTGCAATCCTGTGCTGTGAGAAGTACCTGAAGGAAATTGCCCCATAACTATAGGTTCCTTTGTTTGCAGGTCATATATTTTTTGAACTTCTGAGGCTAAAAATCGGACGTTATTTTTAAATAGCAAAATCTGGGAGCAATTGTGAGTTCTGTTGACTGCCACAAAAATGCGGGAGAAGTCGGTAGTTCCGCTATCTGACAGCCTCAAGATCTGGGTTTTCTTGTAAATTATAAAAACGATTAACACAAGAACACATCTCCGTTTCGACACAAGCGTTATACTTCAAAGGCAAAGTAAATTACATGAATAAATAATAGCAAAAAGATCTGCTCGCATCAGATGTGATGAGCCCATCTTACAAATTGTCCTTTCCCGGCCGTATGATTAGATTGGAAGGAAGCCACGATAACATAAAGCAACAAACAGATACGGGTTTCGCGATTCTTTTTTTTTTACTTTTTCATCGCGCTTTTTAACAATACAATGAAGTACAAGAAACATACTTCAAGAGGATGCCTCGCACGATGTGTCATGCTTTTTCTTATTTTACCAGCCCTAGTTAAAGCACATTATCGTATGCACTGGGAACACATCTGTGTCAATACTAGACCTGTCGGGTCTTTCATGCTTGCCTGTTGTCGTTCTGTTTTGCTGGTTGCGACATAGGATTTTGCTACAAAATTATTGGCATACCGAATAAACGAACACGCCATATCTTTTTTAACGTAACGCACGGGCGCATCAGGCATTTGAGGGCAAAGCTTTGAACAACCATAGACATTACCATCCTCGTTATATCTGTCTACGTGTCTACGCGCTTGACATAGCCCGCATCAATCCCTCTGTTAGCTATCTAGCACATTTATTCCTGGGACACATGTGATGAAGAAGTACATTCTCCTAGTCGCCATGCACACCAACCATAGCGACTTGGAGATCTCCTCCTTCTTGAATATCGCGGAAAGCTTCGTTTGCTCGGTGAAACAATAGTTGGTTGTCAATTCGCGTCCGTGACATTGATAATGAAGCACTGGCCGTGGGCAGATGTCATTCAGAGAGTTGAAATTTCCCAGCACGTGGAGGTCATGATGAGTAAAACCCTGAAAAGCCGATTATGGCTACTGATGATCAGCGTCAGGTGGCAGAACAAGAAATCACGCTTCCCTTGGGTGACCTTCTTTTGCACCACTCCTAAGTCAGCTTTTCCTGAGTCCACAGTGTCTGCCCGAGTCAAGAAAACTTGGTTTCCGAACTTCAGCGACCACGTCACCCCCAATACGGCGTCCTATTTCAGAACATATAAACCTGTAAGCCGCTATGTATGGCGGGCATCGCTGACAAAAGCACGAAAAAACAGCCACAAGATGAGAAATTTTTGCTTAAGCTTGCTACTAGGAAGCACTGCCTAGCATTAACACAGACATCGATGACAGAAATACGAACAAGCCGCCAAACAATGAGAAAACTTACTGAAGCCTGTTACTGTGACGTACTGCCTAACATCAACAGGCAGTATTTGATCCGAGTGTATAGACATTATCAAAACTGAATGTAATTTATATTGGAGGCTAAAATGCTTTTATAATAGGAAAGCAGCGAAAGAACCACAGAAAATATTTGTTCCTAAGATACCGAATCTTGTCTGAAATATGAATACAATTCCTGAAATTATCATTACATCCTCAAAATACTCGCACTCCCGGTAGTTGTACAAGCACCCTTTCAATTTCCCAACTACCATTCACGATGAATGCAGAGCAATGTAGGAGCGGCGGTAATTCACTTCCAAGCGCTTTACCGCGGTTCAAAAGTAAGTGACATCCGGAAAATGCAGTGCATTGTACCATTGTCGTATTCGTGTAAGCGCTGCTACTAAAAAAGGAACAAGCTTTCGTTGATTCAAGTCAGGAAGATGCGGTATGTGTGCCATTTCTATATAGACCAGTTTGCGCGCTTATCGCAAGCGAAAATGAGGCGTGTACCATATCCGTGTATTAGTATGCGTGTATATATTGACCACCTGCTCACCAAACTTTTGCAGCCTTCATATGTTTTGCAACACCTGCACTTATTAGTATCATTTAAGAAAGGACAGACTTCGTGGAAAATTCAGGTTTATGTGCATCTTCAGACATTCCCGTCGGGTCGAAAAAAACAGGAGTTATTGGCCTTTACCCGAAGACGACGTACTCTACATGTATGTTAGTGCCATCTTTAATGAACGTTCAGTTCCGTGCCCATAGAGTTGCCCATCACAGCCTAAATGAAGTAATTCAATAAAGTTCGCAATCGGGCTATAGCTCTTGACCGATTATCTTAAAAAGGCAGTAGACCAGAGGCATAACACAAATAGAGACGATTTCATTTCTGTGCAGCATTCTGTGCGCTACTCGGCTTTCGGAGGTGCTCAAAGACAGCTTGGCACGTGCACATTTGCTCCCGCCTGAAATAAAAGCTGTTGAAAAAGTTTTAATAAGGCGCATATGCACTTACCCCTACTTCTTGTTTGTACTTCACCAGACGGTGGAACTTGTGCTTAGTAGGCTTGACCAGGGTGGACACAAAGCATTTTAAAGTGTCCTTCTCAAATATTGAGGTTGACAAGCCCACCATGACTAGGTCTTCATCCAGACTAAGCAACTGCATGAAGAAACAGACAACTTTGAGGGCGCACCACTTTGCTGATGAATAAATAAAGTAAATAGTAGCTCACGTAGAATTGCGCTTCTTGATTGAAAGGCTGTCAGTAAAAAGATACCGAAATTCTTAAAATTGTCTGCTAATGCGTAAATATTGCTTGGCTCGAATGTGGCTTCCTATTCGTTTAGTTTTGCGAACTTGCTTTTCCTAGATCATCCACGCCTATCCATGGTCTTTCCGGTGGCAAGAAATGCATAGGTCTTAGTAGAGAATTGTAAGATTTTCTCACCCAATCCGGCCTCTTGGATGCAATTGTACCAAGTGAGCCGGAACTCCGGGCACAAGCGCGTCTCCACAGAGCAGACCAATCCAACGGGAACACCAGCTGCTGCGCTACAGCCTGAGGCGTTGCGTGATGGGAGAGTGCGTCGCCGTGATGCCATGTCACCCCCGCCCTCACTCTCAGAAGGACTTCAAGGCGTGCTACTGCTTTACACGCTAACGGATGTAGTCACCACCGGAATCTCTATAGCTTTCTATCGGCTGCCCTAACACAGGTTGGGATAGTCGGTAACGAGAAGGCGGATGGCCGCGGATAGATGGAAGCATGGATGCTATGAACGTTCCCGTTGGAAGGGTGCGGTTGGTTGCGCCACCAAGCTCTTGTTCATACTCGTCTTTTGCCTAATGTCCTTCCTATCTTTAAAAAAACAAAATGATTTCCATCACCAAGCCGTCTTAACCAATATTGGGAAAAGTGTTTTTGTACGGCTTCGTTGTTTGTCGTGTCCCTACTTTTCTTCAAACAAACTACCGCTCGGCTCTTACTAATTTTTATTGCCGAGATCTTTCCCGCTGCTCACGTGGAACCCAAGGGCTTCGGGGATTGCAGGCGAGCCTAAATCGATCGCTAGAAATGTGTCTTCAGATTCTAGTAATGCATGCTCCATCTTTTCTTGTTCTCACTCTAGCTCCTAGTGAACTGGCATAACCAACTCTGGGGGATTGGCCATGAATTGGGCGGTGAGAAAACCACTTTACCGCCGCAAGCACATGGTTCTTCTTCCTTGTTGTACCAGCTTTATAGGTGCATGTTCTAAGGCATCCTGATCATGCTTCGAAATGTATAGTTTCCCTTTGAGTTATGAATTGTTTCTTTCCTGATTTCGTTTTGCTTCCTCTTAAGTAATTAGTCATAGCAGGTTTCTTTTCCATTGCCGCCACCGATGATATTGTCGCAGCATGTCTGACTTTCCGCTTGACGTTGTTTGTTGTCATAGTACTTACTATTCCCCCCAATCACAGTGTACGAATTTGTGTATGCGACTTATTTTCCTTTTCTGTGCAGTGGCGGCAACTAATGGACGACGGACATTACGTTTACAGTACATCGGACCTTCTTTATACCTAAATTACGTTCATTTTCCTTCTGAGTGAAATGTTTTTCTTCAGATGACGGCTCTCGTGAAAACATTACCATGTTTGACGTGGCGTTTGTTATGACGTAGGGGATTGTGGTAGGAATTTCGAAATAATTTTTCTTCTTTTTAACAGTGTTTGCCAAGTTACTTTTGCATGTAGTTTGAGCGGGTGACTCAGTTCTTTCTATGAAGAAACGTAGCATGATAACAGTAAGATTATTCGATATTTAATGATAGTGCATTTTATGATGGGTAATCATAATTACAAAGGCTCATTTTATGACATTGCCTTGCTTACAATGACCCCTCGAGCCCCTTCGCGTAAAAGTATGTATATTTAACAGATTTATTGACCATCAATGATAATTCGTGAGTGAAGGGGCTATACCGGTCGCCCACTTGCTGGTAACCTTCCTTGTTCTTTTCCACCCCTGTGAATCAATGCTTTTCTTGTAGAAATAACTGAACACTTTCGGAGCCCATTTACTTTCTGCCATATTCCTCAGTCGTTCCTCGTCATAAATTTTACTCTGCGCTTCCCTCATTTCGAAACTTGTCCCGCCCATACGGTCTTGCACAGCTTCATTTGTAATCTTTCCGTGAACGCCCAATGCGACGAGTCCCACTGACTTTTGGTTTCCATCGAGCCCTGATTGTACTCCTCATTTAAAGCAAACAACCGCAGTTCCAAAAGTAAGTTCTGGAACCATTAGAGAGAGAGAGATAAGATAATCCAAAGAAAGGCAGGGAGGTTAACCAGAGGTAGTTCCGCTTGGCTACCCTGCGCAGGGGGAACGGTTAAGGGGGATAGAAAGAGAAACAGAGTAGAAGGGGGCGATAGAAAGAAAGAGAGACAGGCACAAACAAAGCGCGTACACTACAGAGCGGGAGGGGGCGGCATTCTTAGAGTCTGTCGTGAAGCCCCGTGGACCGCAGGAACCTTAAAAACGTGAGTAAGGCCTTCAACGCGGATGTTCTTTCGGAGCATTGGCCTAAAGATATTAGTTCTGATAGATGACGATTGTCCAACTGGTCCAGTACTCTGCACACCACTTGCCTCTAAGCACTATGTCGCGGGCACACACAGATAATATGTGCGAGCGTCTAGTCGATGTTGCATGTGTCGCACGTGGGGCTGTTGGCAATTCCAATGAGGAAAGCATATGAGTTCGTAAAGACAATGCCTAGCCACAGACGGTAGAGCATGGTCTGTTCACGTCGTGGTAACCCAGGCGGGAGGTGCATCCGTATGTCCGGAGACAACGAACGCAACTGACACATGGTGAAAACATTTGAGTCCCACAGGGGCAAAGTACAATCACGGGATATCAATCGCAACCCAGTCGCAGCGTCTGTTCGCGAAAGCGGAATGAAGACTCGTTGAACAATTTCATGTGCAGATCAGGCGGCTTCGTCGGCGCGGTCATTCCGGCTGATGTTAGAATGTCCTGGAAGCCACTGAAAGGTTATGTTGTGTCCCTTCTCATGGCTTTGATGATATATGTCGCGAATCGCTGAGGCCAGTTGTTAATTGGGTCCGTGGCACATAGGGCTTCGTATGCACTGAAGGGCGGCCTTGGAATCACTAAAGACTTTCCATTGTTGCGATGGCTTCTGGTTAATAAAATCAAGTGCAGCACAGAGCACCGCGAGTTCTGCACCTGTCGATGTGGTTACACATGAAATCCTTAATTTGATTTCCTCAGATTTTGCCGGGATGATGACTGCAGCAGCAGAGCTGTTGAGTTTTGCTGAACCATCTGTGTATACATGTTGCCGGAATGTGTGCACGTTGTGAATGTGCTGTAATGTTGCTTGTTTCAAAGCATGCAATGGCGCTCCAGCTTTCTTTCTGATTCCTGGAATTGTCAGTTGCACTTGCGGCCGGTGCAGACACCACAATGGATCTGATAATCTTGTAGCGGGCGTAAAGTCTGATGGCAAGTAGGACTGATGTCTTGCAATAGTTTTGGGAAAAGTTGAAATTGGCCTTTTTGCTGTCACGCAAGCAAGATGGTGGGAGGGAATCCGAGTCAGCTGTAGGATGTGGGCTCTCCGTAAATCAGTATCAATGTAGACTCTCAAAGAAGCGTCTCTAGCTATGGCCACTTTCGCAATCGATGACGTTGCTTTGTGCAGAACGAGACAAATCCTGAGTGCTTGGGCCTGCGCGCTCTGGAGCTTGCAGATATTCGTAGTGCAAGTATTTCATAGTACAGTTAAGCTGTACCGCAGGAAGCCCAAAAACAGTGCTTTATATGGTTGCAACATTGACGGTACTGTTGCGCCCCAGGACTTCCCGCCTAGAAACGCAAGAAAGTCCACAATGGCTGCCGAACGCTTTGTCATGTACGAGATGTGAGTGCTCCAAGACAAGTCTCTATCAATGATGACACCAAGAAATCGGTGCGTTCATCTATATCGCATAATTTGGTCATTAATCCGCAAAGCATACGGGGCCGTCGCTTCGCGAGTAAGAGCAATGAGGGGACATTTCTCAGCGGAAATTTCGAGGCCTTGTCTTCTGAGATATGTTGACAC
Organism: Dermacentor variabilis; assembly: GCF_050947875.1. Classification (NCBI taxonomy): domain Eukaryota; kingdom Metazoa; phylum Arthropoda; class Arachnida; order Ixodida; family Ixodidae; genus Dermacentor; species Dermacentor variabilis. The sequence continues at coordinate 75,074,305 of NC_134574.1, forward strand.
AGCTGTTGAGGATTTCAGAAGTCGTGCGCGGACTTGTACAGCTGTCACGCCTGAAGCCCTTATGCAAATGTCGTCTGCATATACGGAGATCTGAACCGTTTGCGGTAACGGAACCATTACACCTTTCCACACACCCCGGAGCACCTCTTACCTATTGTATCCCCATTGCGTTCTGTGCTTCATTATGGCTGCATTTCTCTTCCACTTCACTGTTATTGTTCCTTTTCTGTGTTTCCATATATCTATTGCCTTCGTTTATTCATATACCCAGGTATTTATATTTTCTTACCCTGGCCTTGTATTGGCACTGTCCACTGTTTTCATTGGATAACAGAGCACCTGATTTTCTAACACTTAATTTCAAACCTAAATTCTCACCTTCCTGTCCACAAATATTAGCAAGACGTTGCAAATAACTTTGCTTGTTAGCAAGGAACAAAATGTTCTCCGCATAAAAAAAAACATGGAAGCTGCTGCTCTACTACTGTACCCGCCTGTTGCTATGAGTGATTAAACCCGATATTACTTCCTTCTAGCGCCCTCTCCACCTACAACGTGTACATCATAAACAGCAGTGGTGATAGAGGACACCCCTGCCTCAGTCCCTACTTGATATTAACTTTCTCCTCACTCCTCATTCATTCCCATTCAACGCAAACGGTATTTTCTAGGTATATCTCTCTCAAAATCTGTAGACAATCTTAACCTAAGCCTTCCCTTTCCAGTATATCCCACAAAATGTTGCGGTCTATGTTGTCATAGGCTCCTGTTATGTCTAAAAAAGCCGCATATAACGATCTGCTTTCTACGTTTGATATGTGAGTACACTGAGTAAGAACAAATAACTTATCATCTAAACGCCTACCTATTCTGACGCCGTTCAGTTCTCCCAAAATGTCAATATTGTCTGCCCTTGCTTGCAGCTTTAATGTGTTGCCTGCATTGCTAGCCTGTATATTACCGATGTAATGGTCAACAGGCTATACGAGTGAATTCTATCTTTCTCCCCTTTATCTTTGTAAATTAAATTAATTCTACTTTGTCGCCAACTGTCTGGTATTCGTCTATCTTTTACAGTTATTTCCACTGATTTCGCCAAAGCTTCCTTACCTTTTCATCGTTGTTCATTATTCAGCCTAAAGGGAATCTTGTCTAGCCCTGTGGCTGTGCGCTTAGGACTTTTCTCTTCGGCTTTCTTACAGTTGAAATTTGCAAGCACCAGCTCCTTTTACACCTGGGTCACTGTCGTGCTCTTTTTTTTCTTCAAATACAACCTCGTAACTGCCTTGGAAAGATGCCGCTGCTATTTTGCGGATGCAGTTTATTGCCGCTTTACCTTCTAGTTTGTTTCCAACTTCGTCTAGGATATATTGTTGTATTGTTGTTGACTTCCTGCCTAATAATTTTATGTGGTTCCAAAATAATCTATGTGCGGCCTTCTTTTTCTCACGTATTTCTGACAACCAGCGTTCACTTTCACATTTTCTCTTTGCTTGCGCTAGTACATGAACCACAGCCTTGTTTTCCCGGTATATTTCCTATTTACTGGCTACTTCATTCTTTGGAAATTGCGCCTTCTTTGCCTGCCTGTCCTCTCGGGATTCTTTCTTTCGCTCAGTGATTGCTTCTCGTATCTCCCTGTTCGATCAGCTTTTCGGTTGGTTCTTTTTTTCTTTCCAACGAACGTGTTGTTTTTCTTTCCGTATTTCTGTCGTTATTGCACTTAGAAGCCTACTATATTTGCACTCTTTACTTGGCCATTTGCCAAGTTCTTCCTCGAATCTAGAGACTATATTTGTTATTTATTCAGCGTTCAAATTTGGACTGCCGTTTTGCACTCCTTGCTCTCTTTCCCAACTACATATCCCATTTTCAAAATGATGCGTTTATGGTCACTCCCTATCCTGGTATACCACCTTCATCATCAATGATCATTTCTGTTTCTCTCAACTTACCATGAATTCCTGCTGTCACGAGAGAGTAATCAATGGTTATTGCCGGTTTTCCGCTTCCCACCGGATCTGCCTTTCACACTTAGGCCCGGTAGTCACTATAACGAAGTTATGTTCTTGACACAGGTGACTTCCTGTTGCTGTCGGTATAACCGTCCAAATCCTGCTGGAATGTCGGAGAAAGCTCCTACATGCCAGCGCCACCTATCGGTGAGGTTAGGAGACTGGCGTGACTACGGCATATGACCTCTGTGATCAGAATATTTTGGAGGCTATGTAGAAAGCTTAAAAATTAAATTAGGGATTTCACGTGCCGAAATCACGATTTGATTATGAGGCACGCCGCAGTGGGGGAGTCGGGAAAGTTCGACGTCCTCGGGCTCTTTAACCTGCACCTAAACTGAAGAACACCTGTGTTTTCGCATCTCACCCTCCTCGAAACGCGGCTGCCGTCACCGGGATTTAATCCCTGGACCTCGTGCTTAGCAGCCCCACACCATAGCCACTAAGCAACCACGGCGGGTGGTTGCGCACACACAGATATGATAGCTTAAGTGCGCTATGTATGCGAAATTCAAAACGTAATGGAATAGCATCCCACACGTAAACTACGCTATCACTGTGCACTAAACCTGGCTTTCTGCAATGTTCGTTCGCGTAACAGTAACGCTATTTGCCTTAACCCCGTCACTATGCTTACGTTAAACTAAAACTGTCTAAACTTAACCGTCTAAACTGAACTAAGTTAAACTAAAACTCTACATATGAAAAAATATGTCGCTTTGCGCTAAATTTTGCATCAGGGAATTGTAGTCGCCGGTAAACTTTCCTGCGGCAAAGCATCTATTAGATAGGCTACTTTGCCTTCGAGTGCATTTTAAATTATGGGGTTTTACGTGCCAAAACCACTTGCTGATTATGAGGCACGCCGTAGTGGAGGACTACGGAAATTTTGACCACCTGGGGTTCTTTAACGTGCGCCTAAATCTAAGCAGACGGGTGTTTTCGCATTTCGCCCCCATCAAAATGCAGCCGCCGTAGCCGGGATTCGATCCCGCGACCTGGTGCTCAGCAGCCTAACACCATAGCCACTGAGCAACCACGGCGGGTGCGAATGCGTTTCTGCGCTTCCATTGTTCATTGTTAATTTACTGTTGTGAATTGCATGTTGTCAATGATGAAATAGTAGACAATTAAAACAGTTGTAAAACTGGCATTCGTCAACCAGGTGTTTTTAGCCGTATTGTGTTTTACGGCAGATAGGTAAAGCCCGGGAAAATCAAAACTATCGCGTAACTAAAACCCAATGCCCTCGAATACGCTCTATAGGAATGAATGAATGAATGTGTGGTTTTTATTGGCGCAAGGGCCAGGTATGGCCAAAGAGCGCCATGCAAGTGTTAGTGATTTCGCAGTGGAGTTATGAATTCTGTGAAGTTGATGTGACGTGGCTGTAAAGGGGCCTAAAATATAGTCACTGTAAAGTGAGTAAAATGTACGTGTAATAAAATTATGGCGATGACAAATGGCGTGTACTATGAGCATTAAGGTGCATCGCAAAATAATGATACGATATAAAAAATTCATAGGTTTCTAAAATTAACTAGAGCACCGTTGCCTCGTTAGAGCCCTTGAGACACAAGGGTCTGGAGGCATGTGCTATATAAAACAACTATCACAGCGGCATCCTCTAGAAAGAGGATGCGCAACGAATTTATTGGGCTCATAACATGTAGGACAACCTCATTAAAAAATTAAGGACTGCTTTGGTGTTGAAAAATGCTTCTTTCTTTCAGGTTCGGCTTTGCGACACTCCAAGAGGACGTGGAGGACGGTCAGCCTCTCACCACATCGACCACAGGTTGGCGGTTCATTTCCAGTAAGCAGGAAATTGTGTGTACCAAATGTGTGCCCTATTCTGAGGCGGCAGACTAGGACATCTGTTCGCCGTGATTATGTTGGGGAGGGCCAAAAACCTAGCTGTGGCTTTATAACGTGCAGTTTATTGTTTATTTCTGCGTTCCACATGCGTTGCCAGTGTTGTCGCAATTTCTTACGCAAGAAAGTCCTCAGATCTGTGACAGGGACAGCAGCTGTAGAAAAAGTGTTTAGTGATGTGAGCGATGTGGTAATTCTATCAGCCAGTACATTACCTTCGATAATTCTATGGCCAGGTACCCAGCATATTACTACATGTATATGTGATATATAAATACTGCATAAGAGGGAGTAAAGTTCAATGAAAACAGGATTTTTAAGCTTTTGTAATAAAATTAACGCTTTTACGAGACTTAGCGAGTCTGTGTATACAATTGCTCTGTCGAGTTTTAATTTCTGTATATGTTTTACTGCAGACAGTACTGCTTAGGTTTCTGCAGTAAAGATACTTGTTTGCGGGTTCAATAAGTCAGATTTAGAAAGAGAGGGACCAACAGCAGCATAAGATACACTAGCATGTTATTTTGACGCGTCTGTGTACAATTCGGAGCAGCTGTACTTCGATTGAAGTTCAAGGAAATGCATAGCGATTTCGATGTCAGGCGCGTGTTTTTTTTACCTCTACAAAGGATACGTCACAGTCTATCACCCGCCACTCCCAGGGCGGTAATAGCTTAGTTGGAGGCATTAGTCGATGTTCGAGAACAGGGACATCCATTTCCATGCTAAGTTCTCTTGCACGCAGTGAGAAAGGAAGTCTCATGGAGGGTTTATTATGAAAAAGTGTTTGACACGTTAAGTCGTTAACAGTTTTGAAACACGCATGTTCTTTATTGGAGCGCACATTAAGAAAATAGGTAAAGCTGATGTACGTTCTCTGAATGTGTAGTGACCACTCGTCTGACTCTACATATAGACTTTCCACCGGGCTTGTTCTAAATGCGCCAGCGCCCAGGCGGATACCCAGATGATGAACGGGGTCTAACATTTTTAGCGCACTCGGTGCAGCAGAGTGATATACTACGGCAGATTATTTAACCGTGATCCAACTACGCTCCTGTAAAGATTCAACAGGCACCTCCTGTCGCTGCCCCATGTAGTGTGGGATAGAACTTTAAGTAAGTTCATGGTTTTTAGACATTTTGTATTAAGGCATTTTATGTGTGAAATGAAGGTAAGCCTGGAGTCAAGGATAACACCTAGAAATTTGTGTTCTTTGTTAACAGGAATTTCAAAAAAATTAAATTATGGGGTTTTACGTGCCAAAACCATTTTCTGATTATGAGGCACGCCGTAGTGGGGGACTCCGGAAATTTCGACCACCTGGGGTTCTTTAACGTGCACCTAAATCTAAGTACACGGGTGTTTTCACATTTCGCCCCCATCGAAATGCGGCCGCCATGGCCGGGATTCGATCCCGCGACCTCGTGCTCAGCGGCCTAACACCATAGCCACTGAGCAACCACGGCGGGTAACAGGAATTTGTTGTCCACCCAGTTCTACACAGGGATCAGGTACCAAGCCTCTCTTTCTTGTGAAGAGAACACAAGAGCTTCTGTGCGGGTTGATTTTAAATCCATTTTCGCCTGCCCACTTGGACACCTTGTTTAAGCCCTGCTGTACCTGTCTTTCACACACTGTAAGGTTGCAGGATTGGAAACATATCTGTTATCGTCTACGTAGACGGAATAAAAAATGGCTGGGGGCAGTGAAGAACAAAGTATATTCATCTTAACGACAAAGAGAGTGCAGCTAAGCACGCCTCCCTGGGGTACACCAGTTTCCTGCGTAAAAGTACGTGACAGTGCATTACCGACTTTTACTCGGAAGGTACGATTTGACAAATAGCTTTCAATTGTGTTCAGCATATTTCCACGGATGCCCATTTCGGACAGGTCTCGCAAGATCCCGTAACGCCATGCCGTGTCTTACGCTTTCACCATGTCAAAGAATATCGATAGGAAAAACTGTTTATGCATAAATGCATCGCGGATATTTCCTTCTATGCGCACAAGATGATCGTTTGTCGACCGTCCTTCTCGGAAGCCACACTGATAAGGATCGAGCATATTGTTGAGCTCAAGGAAATGTATAAGTCTGCGATTTATCATTTTTTCAAAAAGCTTACACAGGCAATTTATTAGAGCTATCGGACGGTAACTTGCCGCCAAGGAAGGATTTTTTCGCAGCTTCAAAACCGGAACTACGATCACTTCCTTCCAAGTGGATGGGAGGTACCCCGCAGTCCAAATTGTGTTAAAAAGTGTGAGTAGTGTAACTTGTGTGTCAGTATGTAGGTTTCTGATCATGTCATACATGACTCTGCCAGGTCCCGGCGCAGAGCTTTTGCATGTGTTCAAGGCAGCTCTCAACTCAGCAATACTAAAAGCTCGGTTATACGGTTCATTCTGTATGCATTTTCTTATGATTGGCTTACGTTACTCTATTTCTCTATGTTTGAGGAAGGATTGGGAATAATGGATTGAGCTCGACACACGCTCAAAGTGCTCCCCTAGGGTGTCTGCCTGCTCTTCTAATGTCTTTACTTGATCGTTCACCAAAGGCAACGGATTTATTTGCTGCCCTTTTAGCTTCCTTACGCCATTCCAAACTTTCGCCTCCTGTGTGTAAGAACTGATGCCTGAAAGGAATCTCACTCAGCTTTCTCTCTTCACCTGACGCCGTATGCACCTTCCCTGTTACTTTATGTGTTTAAATTCGATAAGATTTTCTGCATTCGGCGACGTACGCAATATTCCCCATGCCTTATTCTGCCTCTTTCGGGCATTTCTACATTCATCATTCCACCAGGGAACACGTCTTTTAGGTGAACCACCATTTGTTTGCGGAATAAACTTTTCTGCAGCATCAATAATAAAAGCGATAAAATATGCGACAGCTTCATCTATACTAAAATTGTTCGTAAAACCGAGTGGTAAATGAGTAGCTTCTCTAAAATGCTCCCATTAAGCCGATGCTGAGGGAAACCGGGCAGTGTTGTCATGCTGCGTTAGTGATTTTAAAGTTTTAGGGAAGTTATAGGGAAGTTATAGGGAGAGAGAGAGAGGGCTCATTATTGGAAAAACAGAGAATTTTGCCGGCGCGTATATAACTGCTGGCATGCTACTCTGTATAGGGATGGGGAATGGGATTAAAGGATTCCAGAAAAGAGTTCGAGAAAAAAAGGATAAAAGTAAATATGAAATGTCCGAGTGGACCTGATACTAATATTTACAGGTGACATGGCGGGGAAATTTAAGCTTTTGTTAGGAAGGATGCAATTTTTAAAGCTTTCCTATTTGACCAATTTCTGTCAGGTAATTGAACAATACTGCTAGAGTGGCTCCGGTGTCCACGAGGGCATATGTGCGCACACCGTCAACTAACCCGTCTATCACATTGGTCGGGCTAGGTTAGGACTTTCGCGTTTCGACGGTGTCGCAGCCCTTGCCTCATGGACTGCGAAGATTATTTTTCCTCTTCCCGAGTTATGGGACGAGGTCGCATCGCTGATGGGGAGAGTTGGCGCGGAGAATGTGAGCGGCGGATGTTGACAGACTGGCGGAATGGTGGTGACGTAGCCCGAGGTTCATCGTCGTAATACGGGCGCGGTGAACCCACCGTACTTGGCGCATATCGTGTAGCGCTAGGCGACTGCACGCGACTGCAGTGGTGTGCGACTTGGCCTGCTAGCCACACGCAAAACATATCGACCGAGTGTCCACTGTACGCCCCCGAGTCGCTGTGGCAGGTCCCATCCATGTGGGAAGACGCGTTGGACGGGGCGGCTGGGGAAATGATTGCATGGCAGGCTGTTGTCCGGGCATAACTAGGACTTCGGCGTACGTGTGAGGTCCCCGTTGAGGGAGTTGTTGGGGGTGAGTAACAACTTCCGCGTAGCTGAGTGGCGCAGCTGTCGGAATCTGTTCAGGCCTGGCCATGACTTCGACGTAACTGTGACGCGCAGTCGGAGGAACGTGCTGGTGGTACTCAGGCGAAACCTCCTTGATTTCTAGCGCTATGGCGTGGCGAAGCGGATGCGCAAAACTCGGAGTTGGCGCGTGTACCGGCTGCCGCTGTGCAAAATCCATCAATGAGAGTTGCCGAGCAACTTCCTAGCGGAATAACGCCTTCATTTATGCGAGAAAAGCTGCTCGTTCGGATATTGCAGCCAAACCAGCAATGTGTTTGTCACGCGGTAGAGATCGACGGTCAGTGACCGCTTCCTGCGGAGTTCCTCATAGCTGTCGCATAGTGTGATAATTTCGGCCACAGAGCGAGGTTTCTTGGCCAGCAACATATTAAAGGTGTCGTCCTTTATACCATTCAGGATCTTTTGAACTCGATCGGATTTCGCCATGGTGTAATTGACTTTCCGGCATATGTCTAGGATATTTTCAATGTAACTGGTGAATGTTTCACCTGGCTGTTGTGCTCGTTCTCGTAAACGCTGCCCGGCACGCATCTTGCGCATAGCAGGGTGACCAAATACATCGGCGAGGGAAGTACTAAATATGGACCATGTCTGGAACTCTGATTCATTGTTATTTTACCACAGGCTGGCCACACCAGCGAGGTAGAACAGAAACATGGCTGTTTGGCCGCATCGTGCCACTCGTTATGGGCGCTTAGCCTGTCGTACGCCGTGAGCCATTGGTCCACGTCAATGGGGTCCGGTCCAGTGTAGACAGGAGGGTCGCGGTGACGAGGCATCCCAGGACACGAAGTGGGTGCAGCAGGAGGCGTTTGCTGTGAAGCGTCGTGGGGCATGGTAGATGGTGAGGTATGGGACCGGAGTTCGAGGATGATTGTCAGAGGCTACCCAGCCCACTCCACCAATTATAAAGGTATTTATATGGCAGAGCTCGGAGCAGCGCAACGTCAACGGTCGGGACAGTGACAGCTTCCAACACGACTGCCGTTGGCGAGCCAGCGCGGTCGACCCACTAGCGTCTCTCTTCTTCATTACCATATATATATATATATATATATATATATATATATATATATATATATATATATATATATATATATATATATATATATATATATATATTGAAATACCACGGACAAGACGTCGCATTGTTCCAAGCAGCAAACATGGCGCGACACAAAAACGAACACGAGCCGATGATTGATGATGAGTTTGTACTGATGAAGATGAAGTCCGCATAAATGCTTACACTAATTTCCCCCGTTGACGGAAGCGGCCAGCCTGGCCGCACATTAGATAGTGGAACGGAGATGAAAGGGCTTCAGGCTGGAAACGTGCAGGATCTCGGTTCCGCGGCAGCGTCGGTCATTTGGAGCATCGACGGTTTTAACGCGATAGTTAACCGGTTAGGTCTGCGCTATGACCTTGTAGGAGCCATTATAGCGAGACTCAACCTTCTCACATAAACCGGGTGTTCCTGCAGGTGTCCATAGGAGCACATCGTCACCAGTGTGGTAGGAAACGACGCGGTGAAAGGCATCGTACCGATGTTTGCGATCTTCTTGACTGGCTTCATTGTTCATACGGACTAGACGAGACACAAACTGGTCGTAAATGAATGGTGAAGCCTTGACGGGGCCAGAGAAGAAAGAAACGTCGACTGATGAGGTTGGGTGGTGGCCGTATACTAAGAAAACGGGAGAGTATTGGGTGGTTCGTTGAACAGAAGTATTGCATCCAAACTTTACAAATGGGAGAATCGCATCCTAGTTACGATGGTCAGGCTCAATATACATGGATAGCATGTCGCACAGCGTGCGATGAAATCGCTCTGTTAGGCCATTCTTTGAATGTGGTAGCTAGACGTTGTGTTGCGCAAGGTTTTGAAAGCTTGCAGAACTTGATTAAGTGTGCTTGAAAGAAATGCCTTGCCTTGGTCGCTCAAAAGAACGTGAGGCGCCCCGTGACGTAAGTAGATAATCTGCAAGAAGAAGGCCGCTACTTCTGAGGCAGCTCCTGAACGTATTGAGGCTGTTTCAGCGTACCGGGACAAGTGATCGACAGCAGTGACGATCCATCTGTTGCCGTCTGGAGTAGGTGGGTGTGGCGCGAAAAAGTCAATGCTGATGACAGAGGAGGGTTCTGCTGTATAAGGAAGTTGTAGCGTCACGACCGGAGCAATCGTAGGTCGCTTATGGTGATGGCAAAGCGTGCACGAGGCAACATACCTAGCTACGCTTGTGGAAACACATGGCCAAAAGAATCGGCTGCGTATGCGCTCGTCTGTTTTGTGGTAACCCAAGTGGCCTGACGTAGGTACATCGTGTGAGGCCTCCAGAACTGCAGCGTGAAGAGAGGGCTGTAGAACGGAAACCCACCGATGGCCTTCCGGGTGAAAAATGTAAAAGGTAGAGCACGTCAATTTTGAACTTCAACAGTGTGAGCTGTTTCCGTAGCCTGGCATTGGGTGGAGATGAAACACCGCTAAGGCAATTGATGATACCATGGCATTAAGAATCAGCGCGCTGGTGAGTGGGAAGCACTCAAGGGCTGTTTGATGGAGTCAAGGAAGAAACCGGTGTAATAGACGATGCGTCCTCCATGCGGCCAATTTGACATGCCGATGTGATGTGCTCCGATGATGGTCGTAATAGTTACCGTGAAAGAGCATCGCCATCTTGGTATTTCCTTCCGGACTTGTATATGACATCAAAATCATATGTATGTAATCGAAGTATCTGGCAGCCAAGGCGTCCAGACAAGTTTATGATTGTCGACAACCAACATTGGGCATGGTGGTCGGTCACAACCGTGAACTGTTGACCGCGGAGGTATGGGCAAAATTTCTCAATGGACAAGACATCAGCCAAACACTCTCGTTCGGTTATCGAGTATTTCTTTTCCGCGGCAGTCAGAACGCGGCTTGCATATGCAACAACCTTTTCTCAAAATTCGAGGTCGCGCTGCAGCAGCACGTCACCAATTCCATGACCACTAGCGTCAGTATGTAGTATTGTGGGCGCCTTGTCATCAAAATGACAGAGAACAGGTGGAGGTGTTAATGCGCGCTTGAGTTCTTGGAACGCGACTTCACACTGATTGTTACAATCGAAGGACCTGGAACTAGCAAGGAGCTTGTGGAGGGGCATGGCAATGCTAGTGTCACTGATCTCGTGGCCGTGCGTATGTTGGGATAGATGGAGTCGGGAGACGCAGGTGAGCACAGCAAAAAGATTTTATTCAGGACAAACCCAAAATAAAACACACTAAAACTCGGTTAACTCCACACAACACTCCTAAGAAATGCAACGCCATAAGGAGCAATCGGCACCTTTGTCGCCGACTTAATTGTGACTATGTCCTAATTGCCGGCCACGTCAGTCCTTAGCGCGTTCCACGAGAAAGTCCGGTAACCCTGGCCTATGGCTGCGCGCTAACAAAAAGGAACGCTCTTACAAAGTTCTCTCGTTGCACGTATCTCTAAGTCCGATGCGTGTCAGCTATTGGTAACAGTCGGTGCTCCTGCCGACTCCGCAAGCTTTGCTGCCTTGGTATCGGCCGGCCAGCTCGTCCGTCTCGGATGTGGGTGTCCCGAACTATGTCGGTGACGTGCACTGCGGCCTCCCTGGCTAGGCCTGACGCCGGGTTCCGGCGCTACTTCGAGCGCCGACGAGACGCCCCGGAGACTATCGTCCGTGCTGTTCGGCCTCTGAAGGAGGATCCAATTCCTGGAGTGTCCACCACTGCCGTGAGAGGCTGCAGCCGGTTCAAGGAGCCTCGCTCGAAAGTAGCCGAGGTCGTCGGCCACACCCTCGATCTCCAGCATCACGGACTTGGCCGAACCTCCATGGCTCCCGTCGTCAGTACGATGATGATGCTCCAATCGTTTTAGCCCAGAGCCACGTCGATAATGCCAGCTCAGCGCCGCTCCTCTACCGATTATAGCTCGGGCCACGCGCCTCGAGGGCTCGCGCCGTTCGGTGCGGTCGGCGCACATCGACCTCTTCTTTTCTTTTTGTGCCCCATGCCTCTTACATATGAAAGCTGGCGAAGTTCCGCATGAAACCTCTAAAGTATGAGGCGAGTCCAAGTATGCTGCGCAGTTCTTGTGTACGAAGTGACCATGGAAAGTGAAGCACTGCGGAAAGTTTGTCCTGATCGGGCTGGATGCCGTCTTTGCTAAGGAGATAGCCCAGACGTTTAGTCGTTGTGCTAGCGAAATGGCACTTCATCGTGTTTAGTTGAAGTCTGGCATTACAAAGGCATGTGAGCGCTTTATCTAAGCGTTGCAGATGGTCAGTGAAAGTCGACGAAAACACGACGATGTCGTCGAGGTAACATAGACAAGTTTTCCACTTGAGGCCACGAAGAACAATGACGATCATTCTTTCAAATGTGGTGGGAGCATTGCATAGGCCGAAAGGCATTACGTGAAACTCGTAAAAACCGTCCGGAGTAGAAAAGGCGGTCTTTTCTTTGTCCGTTTTGAGCATTGGATTTTTCCAATATCCCGAGCGATGATCTAGGCTGGAAAAGTACTGTGCACCTTGCGAAAGAATCAAGGGCGCATCGATACGGGGCATATGATATACATCCTTACGGGTGATCTTCTTTACCGCGCGCTGGTCTATATCAAATCACACCGATCCATCCTTCTTCTACAGTAAAATGACAGGTGATGACCAAGAATTGGTGAAGGGACGTATGATGTTTCTTTTCAGCATATCAGCGACGTTCGCGGTAGCGACGACGGTAGCGACGAGACTCGGTAGCGACGACGGCGTAAAGCAGTCTCGCCATCGGTGTCGATACGATGGGAGGCAACGGAGGTGTGTCCGAGTGATGAAGTATCTATATCAAAGTAGGCCTGGTGCTTCGTGAGCAATTTTAGCAACGCTTCACCCTGAGCAGCAGTAAGGTCGAGACTTATCATGGAAGCAGCTGCAGATGAAGCAGACTCGCCCTGTCGAGGAATTTAGTGTTACAAAATCATGTGCTATGGTGTTCAATGAAAACAGTGAACAGACAGTGGCAATAATGGGCCAGGAAGTACCTCGGGTAAGAAAATATAAATACCTTGGTATATGGATAAACGAAGGCAATAGATATATGGAAACACAGAAAAAGAACAATAACAGTGAAAGGGAAGAGAAATGCAGTCATAATGGAAGCACAGAGCGCTATGAGGATACAATAGGTACGAGGTGCTCCGGGGTGTGTGGAAAGGTGTAATGGTTCCAGAACTTACTTTTGGAAAGGCGGTTATTTGCTTTAAATGAGAGGTACAATCAGGGCTCGATGTAAACCAAAGGTCAGTGGAACTCCTCGCATTGGGCGATCACGGAAAGATTACAAATGAATCTGTGCAGGACCGTACGGGCGGGACAAGTTTTGAAATGAGAGAAGCTCAGAGTAAAATTTATGATGAGGAACGACTGAAGATTATGGCAGAAAGTAAATAGGCTCGGAAAGTGTTCAGTTATTTGTACAGGAAAACCATTGATTCTCAGTGGAGGTCAAGAACAAGGAAGGTTACGAGCAAGTGGGCGACCGGTATAGCCCCTTCACTCACGAATTGTCATTGATGGTCGATAAATCTGTGAAATATACATACTTTTACGCGAAGATGCTCGAGAGGTCATTGCAAGCAAGACAATGTTATAAAATGAGCTTGCGAGGAGGCAAGAGGAAGCAGGGAGACTGGTTGGGTGTCCACACAACAGGTCACTGCAGAGCCTTGAGGATGGAGCATTGTTTATAAGTGGTCGTGTTTAAAGCGATGATTATTTCACAGCTTTCTTTGAACCACACCAGGCAGGAAGCGCTGTAAAGAGTGATGAGCGCGTCGCCATTGGTGATGTCCGTAGAAAAGATAGTTCTGATTTGCTTGTGGCCGGGAAGCAGTACAGTATTGGCAGCAACGAGAAGACACAGTCGTGGCTCATCGGCATTCCCGCTGCAATGAACTGCCTTGGTCATATGGACTACACGTTGACGGCAAGAGATTAAAGCGTACGCTGACGAGAGATAGTCCCAACGTAGAATTGGTTCATGAGCGCACGGGAACAAATCGCGAACTTAATGTGATGACGGATACCATCAATGAAGATGCGTGCTGTACACTGGGCTGATGGCCGAATGATTGCTGGATTAACCCCGATCAAGGATGACCCAATATAAGGCGTCTTCATTTTCCGCAGACGAGAGCACAGGTCTGCACACATACCAAATATAGTAGCTCCCATGTCAATCAGAGCTAACAACCACACACCCTCCAGAGACACCAATAACTTGTTCGAAGGACGTTCAGGAGCACTTAGAGCATTTCGCGGCGATGCAGTTTTCCCTCTAAAAACTGCACTGGTTAATTTTCCTGTCACTGGCCATGGAGTTGGAAGACAGGCTGAAGTGGCAAAACAGAACTCCTGAACGGCGATGGGGAGCAGCGTCTCGAGGTACGTGGGTTGTGGGCGGTGTTGGAGAAGTCGGCCGGAGATGGAGATCGGCGAGCGAGAGGATTATCGCTATAAGTGCGGTAGACGCGAGGAGGTGGCTCATCGCGATTAAAGGCAGCGTAACCACGACGTTCGTCTTGCTGGCGGCGTCGGCAAAACCGGGAGATATGTCCTCAAAAACCGCAGTAAGGGCTGATAGGCCTCGATGAATGCCAGGCAGAGTGGTAAGGCCGGTTCGGAGCTCGGGTTCCTAAATGTGACAGGTAATTGTGAACAGGCGCAGGTGGTGTGATTGGAGACAGTGCGGCTAGCATTGCCGCATCCTCGGCGTAAGACGCCGGTTGTGGGCGAAGAGAAGCGTTGGCATGGTGGGCGTTCTGCAGGGAGGCCAATTCCTCCATAACAATGCCGCGCAGGTAAGAAGCAGCAGGTTGGACGTGAGCGCTACTGCAAGGGGGTGAGTCATGCGCTTGCAGTTCAGCAAGAATTATGGCTGCAATGATAGACCGCATCTCAATGCTGTTTGCCAGGGGGTTGTCGGAAAAGTCCCGTTGCAAGCGGATTGATTGCAGGACATCCAGGCGCTGACAGACGGAGACGACGTCCGCCACCGTCGAAAAGTGTTGAGCGGTGAGTGCCTTGAAGGCAGTAGATCCTATACCCCTAAGAAGATGTCGCACGCGGCCTGTTTCTAGTATGGCACTGTCGACACGGCGGCAAAGCGCGAGGATATCCTCAATGTACGAGGTATACGACTCGCGATAATGCTCGACGCGCTCAGACAGCCTCTTTTTAACGACTTCTGAACGAACCGCGGGTGTGCCAAAAATCCGCCGTAGCTGCTCCCTGAAAGCCGGCCAATCACGGAAGTCTCTCTCCCGATTCAGGAACGATGTTTTGGCTACTTCAGAGACGTTAAATGGGACGTTCTTTTATGTCGATGTCTCGTTCCAGATGTTGTACTGGCTGACACGATCGTAGTTGTCGAGCCAGTCTTCATCGTCCTCACCAGGCAAGCCAGAGAAGATTTAAGGATCGCGATACCTGTTGTTGGCAGGGCTGGGAGTGGGGGTGGCTGGCATTTCAATAGACCTGGCGGACGCTGCAGCCTGTTCTTGTGACATGGCGGCCTCCTGGTGTAAGCGGCGTCCTGAATGTAGCACCAGGAGATCTCTTGAAGAGGATGGAGATCGAAAAGATCTTGAAGCGCCTCCACCACTTGAAATACGGCGGTCGAGATGACGCTTAAGTTTATTCCAAGAAGGAAAAATGGTGCCGACCCAAAAAGGAACACGAGCCCATGATTGATGGCGAGTTTGCACAGAAGAAGATAAAGCCTGCAGAAATGCTGGAATTATATATATATATATATATATATATATATATATATATATATATATATATATATATTTATACACATAATGTAAGCATAACGATCAGAAAATAACGAACTTTTACTACACTGTCAATATAACAGAGTCACATGGGAACACAGTCGCATGACAATTACAGGTTCAGACAAACATCACACATTTTTGCCCCAGAGCCGCACGCAAGGCTGAGTATTGCAAACATTTCTGCACGCAATGTGATAGGTCTCAATCATCAGCCTTGTGGCTGCTTCTTACTAGCGCTAACAAAGAGCGTCTCTTTCATAACAAAAGGACCAGCATGCATTACGTGCTACGACGGGCTGTTAAATGAGACTGCGTGTTAGTTCGAATGCTATTCGTGTGTTCTCTGAACCTATCAGTTACGCGTTGAACGTATCATTTACGCGGCGAATAAGAACTTTTCCGCACTACAGCGAAATTCTGTATACTACACCTGTACGGGCAAGGTAGAAATTCAACCTTGTAACTTTCTTTACAGAAGTTGCGATCATTTAGGTAATCTCGTGTTTTTGTCGAACGCCAAGCAAACCTGCCTAGGCTTAACAGGAGCATTTAGGGTGATAGTGATACCACAATAATTTATTTATTTCATTTATTTCAAGATTAGTGCCAGCCTCTGACTAGAGGCCTTAAGCAGAAGGGGTTATATGCATGGCGAACAATACATTGAGTACATGGTGCGAAGCGTGAGTAAAATGACATAGCACTGAATTTGAAAATGTGAACAGCGTGTCATTTTCGAAAACGTAGCATTTAGCGCTAAGAATGCAAAATCATTCCAGAAGAATAAAATGCAAATTGCTCTTAGCGCTAAGTTGACGAACACTTGACGAACAAAACTAGAAGAATATTTGTATACAAAGCGTGGCAAACGATTTCAGAGCATATATCTTATCACAGAAGCATAATATAGTAGTGTGTGTAATATAAAAATATGTAGCAGTGGCAGACGGAGAAAGCACTTGCGTTCAATTCGTGGAAGGACAAGCCGAAAAAGAAAAGAAAGAAGGAAAGGAGGGCAGTGATGTACCCCGCTAATTTATACAATTGCTTTAGGCAGTTTTAAGAAAGATTCAATAGTGTCGCAGGCAACAACCATTAACAACATCTTTTATACCACGCAACATGCGATGAGCGTAAGAAAAAACTGTTACTTTCTTTAGCTTATCCCTCGAACGCATTGCTTTCGTCTGCGCATTAATTTGCCTAATCTGGCTTATTCAGCTTTCCTTGCGCCTTACGCAAAAAAAAACATTTTTCAAGCACAGAGCCCAGGATAGACATAACAGCCGCACCTTTTAAAACTTTTGAGAGGCCCGAATTAAAGCTAAGTAAGGATATACAGAGACTTCACTTATAACACCCACAAACGTGATTCAGTGCCGCCTCAAATTATGCACAAGAAGGTGTATCTCGCCACCACTCGGTGTTTCAAACGTAAAGGGCAGTATGCGAGTCGAATCGCTGTGTATCTTTAAATGTGCACATTCCGTTTTGCACATTCCATGTAGTCGCTTACTTGGTTGTCGATTAACAGGGCTCAAAAAACACCTTTACTTAGGATGTGCGCAACGCACGCACGAATGCGAGTTCCACACTTGTAGATCAACATTCCGGTATCCCATCCAAAAAGCACGGATTGAATGTAGAAGGCCAGAAAGTGCATAAACCACACTGCGGACATCCCATATTTCCAATCAGAGCTGGCTCATTATTGTCCTCTCGCTAAAAAATAGCTAATGCTGAAGTATGGAATATACGCACATTTTCAACGTCTACATTAAATGCATAGGAATTTCAAGGATCTGTTTATATCAAGAAGTATACCTATGTCTTAGAATTGGGAATCCAAGCAAGAACACGGAAGAGCGAGTTGGCTTAAATGAGCCTGCGAATACAAAGACACATGGGACAGCCACATATTCCACACAGAAATTAGGGCACTCTCAAATCACAAGAAACTTCAGCAGTGACTCAGCGTTAACTTATCTTCTATCTCATCACTGTTGTTCTTTCGTGCTTCTTAGCATCATGATGAGTATAAACCAACTCGCCCGACTTGCTCGTATAGTACGACTTCCGTATTTAAAATTCATCAATGTGTTTGTTGATCGACAACGACCTTTATTTGACGTCTGTTTTCAAGACAGAGGGTCGGGAGGACTTCATTAAGGCAAAGCAGAGAGGTAGCCTGTAGGCAACAGTCCTCTTGATTGCTACTATGCTCAGGGGAGAAAAAGAGGGACATGAACAGGCTTATTAACGACAAGCTGTACTGAGAATAAGTGTAATGGAGTTGTTATCTCATAAATATGCTTCAAAAGGTCGGTACTTGGGCATGTTGGTAGTCGATACTGAAAATAGGTACAGCGCCAAACGGCACGAACTACACAAGAAAGATACACGAACAAGAGTTGTCTATCAACGGACAACTTTAATGTATGCATATATTACTTACTTTGTCGGGCTCGAAGGTCCTGAAGACTTTTGTTGCAATATATATCCAAGGTTTATGAAAAAAAGACAGAGCGAAGATAAGCAATCTGCCGTTCTGGCACTAGAACCTGCTTATACAGAAGTGTCAACTAGTAGCGATTGGACTATCCAGACCTCAGAAGAATGGTGGAAGAGGTGTGGGTGGTGACGCGTAAGGGTATCTATGAGTGGAGGTGCCAGAAGGAAGGAAAACAAAAAGAAATAAGTAACTTACATTTCATCGCGCCGTATCGCAAATAACTAACGCTGGCGATAGCCAAAATGTTATGGCTCGGTGTGCCCAACTAAGCGTAAAGTTTTGACAACTGTCGGCAACTTATGATTACAACTTATTCCACTGTGCCATGCTGCTCTTTCTGTTCTGTGCAGGTAAATCGATGCTTCTGCATGAATGGAGCTCGAGTTGATATAAACAGCGACTTTATAACCGTTTTGCGACATACGGACTACTCTGTCTTACCATATTTTATGTCGGAGTAGACTTAAGTAGACTCCCACTTGATAACCTAGTGTGTAGAGCATTTTTACTGTTGGCAGCATTATAAAAGCGGAACAGAGTCAGCCAGTAAGCCAAAGTGAGTCAGTCACTGAGTCAGTCAGCCAGCCAGTGAGCCAGCCAGCCAGCCAGCCAGCCAGCCAGTCTCTGGGCCGATAAGTCAGTCACTCATACTCAGTTGGTCATTTAGTCAATCAGTCCGTCTTGTCTTGTCTGCCTACGATGTTACTAAAGCGGAAGGACACGACCGTGATAATTGGCTCACGCCAGCTGTAGCTAATGCTTCAGTGCCAAAGTGGAAACAATGTGTAGTAGCCAGTGTTTACGTACTTACCGCAGTCCCTGTGCTGGACGCAGCGGCCGTCCCACCTCTGGAAATATCCGTTCACGCATGCGCACACTTTCTTTGGTCTCTGGCATGCCGCTGACTTCATTCCAGGACACAAGCCTCCAGGGACGAGCCCACTGCTTGGGCAGTCAATTAGGTGTTTGTTCTGACCGCATTCTGAAGTGATGAGAAAAGAATAAATCTCAATAGCGCGGCGTGTCTTCTTTCATAAATGATGATAGCCTGGGAAAATAAATTACTGAAGGGTCCAAGCCCCTAAAACATAAATATTTTGATAAGGCCACAGCGGCAAAATGTGAAGAACTAAAGCCCACAAAGGTGGAAAAGCGCAGACAATCGTCAAGTCGCGCGTAGCCACTGCAGGTTTAATGAGCTGTTAAAAATAACGAGATCCGAGGTACTCGCTCTTTTGTTGATCAGAACATTTCGTTTTCCTTTACGTTATTGTTTCTACACTTCAGTTAAGCATAACAATTATTTCCTCTATACATGCTCTAGTTTCTTGCTCTGTTTCTTGATATGTTTAAAGCTGGCACCACGCTATGCGAAGTTTGAACATTCTATGTACCAGCAAATGATGAACATTCAATGGTATATTTAGGAGAAATTTCAAGCATGCACGTCTTATGCAGTACGTACACGCAAAGCTGTGCCAGTACACAGGGAAGACGGCGCAGAAAAACAATCAATTTGCTAGATTTGTATAGTGTTTTATAAAGACATGCGCATCATGTTCAACTCGGCATTACTGCGCATGCCCACTAACGATCGAATCAACGAACATACCCTCGAACGCTATCTTAAACGTGTTCCCTCTCCTACCCACAACGTATCAATAGTTGAGCAAATAGAGCAACGGCGTTCTGTGTTGACTGAAACTTGGCTCGATCGTATTCTTTGCGTGAACGGCACGAAACAAGATTTACCCCGATGAGTTCCAAAAATAAACGAATATCAGTAAAAGTGACTCAGAAAGTAGATATTTAACTAAAGGCTCACTAGGGGTCAGACTCACTGAAATCAGATCTAGCCCGGGTAGCTCGAACTCAATCTCTCGACAAAAAAAATCAGCGGCTGCTCAATGGTACTCCGACTCACCGGTCGGTGTGAGTCTTGCTTAGATTCTGTAAGTTCGCTGAAGTATGGTTGCTAAACCAACTTGGTTACAGTAACTCAAAACCAGAAAAATATTAAAAGATTTTTTTAGGAAATCGGCATGATCAATGCATTCCTTTATTACGGGATTTAAAAGGGTACGAAATCGTCAGTAGGCTTGCTGTGATCGTGAGGCCAGTAGTGTATTTGCTTCGCTAGACTTGTAGGTTTGCACTGCAACAGCGCTTAAGGCTCCAAACGTGCTGACTGTATGCAATAGCTACATTCGCCCAGGGAATTATCAGCTGCACGTACCGTCGCCAGCCGAGAAGCCATAGGTTCATTCACCAACGGCAGTTGCTATATACGGTGCAGGTACAATGCAGACGTGTCCTACACTGACATTTCAATACGTGAAAGAAAACAGCTCTGCCACAATATGCGACTATTTAGTACGGCAACGCCAGTTCATGCAGCAGAACTGCTGCTTGCCATCTTTCTCGTTCCGTAGTCATTTCCGCCAATAATGGTCCGAGAGCGTCTTCGCTGCAGTTCGTACCTTGTCCCTTGAGCTCACAATCTAGCTGTTATTATTCTGAAAGGCTTGCCCAACTAAGGGTTGTTTGGAGCGCAGTTGGGGCACGTTAATTTAACTGTCAATTTGGTGTAGCTTTTACGTGCTGTATCTTATGTGTGTTTATCTGCGCACAATCTCAGTAGTTTGTTATAACGCTTTTATATGAATCCCTATGATATATGACGCCAACCGCAATGGCTTAGGCCCTCTGAGAGGCTACCAGATTATTACATGTACAGTCCGCTACTAGACTGGCTCATTCTGCAGAACGGTTATTTGCGCTAACCTATAGCCGCTATCTTTGTTAATAACAGCTAATTGAACAGACAATTATGCCTGGGACAGAGCAAAAAACCAAGCACTAAAAATATGTGAAGGCATGGAAAATAAACGGGGAAAGATAAAAAAAGTTCGAAGTGATGAGACTTGAACTCTCACCAAAATTCTAGTTTTGCTTGTTCTGAATTATCGTTCGTACTTTTATCATATATGGCCGAACAATGGACCTAGGAACATTTTAGTGTCCTCTTTATTGGCCCATAGATGCTTGTTTCGATGTTGGTGCCTGTATTGAATTTCCAGGATACAACAATACCTTTTTCCGTGTTTTGCCCCATCTTTACCTTGTTTATAATGCTATCGCCCGCTGGGGAACTTGGCTTAAGGCAGCTGAATATTCAACGAACAACTGCCGGTGTAAATGCTGTTGTTAACAGCTTTGTATCAGACGAGGGTGACGCTGTGAGAAGGGCTCAAACCGCTGTGCGGGACCAAACAGATGAAGGTGGCTTAGCGTATACGGCCGCTATCTTCACTTTTTTTTGCAGAGATTATCGAGAAGGTGGAGTGCTTGGGCGCTACTCTGACGTGCAATGTGGGGCTCATTTTCCACGTTCAGTAATGGTTCGCCCCAATCCGAATTGTAACAGCTGCTAAAAGGTTGTTCGCAACATCAACCGATCTCGGACGAAAACCTCAGATTTTCGCGATTGAAATAACTGCCGTAGGCTCTGAATGGATAACATTCTGCAATTCCAGAGGAAACAAGGTAATTGCACGTTGTGAATTACGAGCATGTGCCAATAACTTCGGTGCATGTTGAGCGTGTTCCTTTTCTGCATGCAAACTTATACTCAGTAAAAATACATAACATGAACCAATAAATTTCTTAAATGGTGCTTCTTTGTCACTGAATTCACAACTTTCTTGGACTTGTGTCTAGTCACGCTATATTTCATATAAATCATGTAACTTGCACATTCTCCTTCGCTCCATTATATCGGCAAAAACATGGATGCATAAGATTAGGGCTTAGTCGGCTGTGTTCCTTATAAAATCATGATTTATCCCCACATGCAGAGCGAGAGTTCATTAATTGAGCCTATACATGGCTAAATCGAAGTCCTTGGCGCCCATATGAGCCATAAAACAGAGGTTTAATGCTTGTCATGAAACCTAAAAGGGTATTTGTAGTGTCTGGACACCAAATCTCTGGTGATGAGTAAACCGGGCATCCAAACCAGTCGGCAAGAGATGATTGACACTGCAGAGATGAATCACCTGGAGAATCTACTACGTCAGTGCAGCCTCAACGGTGTCATATTGTAGTGACGCTGAATAGCACACTACAGGAAGAATGCGTATCACAAAACTAACTCTTTATTGGGTAAACTTCCGCCCCTAAAACCAAGTGACTTTCAAAGCCCAACGACAGCGGTGAGCACAGTCGATAACTGCCGAACATATGATCTGAGACTCAAGCGCGTCGGCTTTTACGCGAGACTCCTCGAAGGTTCTATAATCGCAGACAACTTTCTGTGGCTATGAAGGGAAATCTACGGAGGCAAAGGGCGTACAAGTGAGAGCGCTTCTGAAAAGAGTACCTTGGTTTAATCCTCGTGAGTTAAGGCTAGGGAAGACGAAACATAAGCACCTATTAGCAACAATTAGATAAGAAAGAACACACCACGAAGAGTAGAGGTTTAGTTATTTTGCGGCTTTTCCTTTCCGCGTCTGTCGCACATAGAAGCCGTGTCGATTCAGCCTCTGTTCCGAGCAACCAAAATCACTGTCAAACGCTGCCGGACGACTTGGCGCGGTAACACATGTGCAGCTGTCGCACGCCCGTAAGTTTCCCTTCATAGCCACAGGAAGTTGTCCGCGAGGTTAACGCAATCGCTCGTGCTCGTGCACCTTCCAAAAAGAACAACCCTATTCGTGTCGCACATACAACCTCATCAAATTATGTTCGGCGAGAAAATATACAACAGATAGAATCAGTGATACCATTCGCGTAAGTTCCAAATAATGCCTACGCGTCTTGCGATGAGCCATAACATAAGTTGTAAGCGGGTAAAATGCAGTCCCTGCAAAAAAATTGGAGGACGCTTAAGCTTCGCCTTGAAGAGTGGAACGCGATAGCGTTATCGCACCCCGTTCGCACCGCCTACTCAAACGCGCTACAAGGTCGATTCAAATAGGTCGCGAAGCTTCGGGCGAAAAGCGGTTCAGTACAGATTGTCACCGACATCAGCATGGGGGGTTATGGGAGCAGCGTTTGAAGCGCGACTATGTTTGGAGGGAACAAACATTGGGAAAGAAAAACGCGTTTTTTAATTCAAACGAGACACAGTTAGATTCATTCAACGAAAATAAAATTCCTAGTCATTCTTATATATTCGTGACGAGTTAAGAAAATAAAAGTTTAATTTTATTACTATCAATAAATGCATTTCTTTTCAGCGCCCATCGCTACAGGGGGCGTTGACGCCACTATCACTCGCACTGCAATGCACGTCTTGAAATGGGCAGAAAGGCGCACTCGTAAAGTTCACCTGTTGAAATACGCCCCCCTCACAGTTTGTGCTTTCTTGCTTGTCGAAGTTTGTCTGAATTTGGTGACGCGGGTAGCTTCATCGCTTCTTAATCTGTTCAGTCAAAAGGAATGGGTTACGACCGCCAGATAATGGCGTACTTGTTTTCGTGAGAATGCGCTGGCCGACGGGCTTGGCATCCGACCATAGGATCAGCACTCTACACCTAAAGCTTTCGTCGACCTCTAAAGAAAGTATGTTCAGTGCACGGATGCGATTTCGACAACCGTACGGCTGGCCTCTTCCTGCATCGCTTTCCACGCTGAAAGCTCGAAACACCCATCAAGTCGAATGGCGGAGCATTTGAATATATAGCTCCAAAGGAAGGACAACAAAACAAATTTCGCGCCTTCGAAAACAAAATGACGTCACTTCTGCTTTTAACGGACATGGCGTCACATTATTTTTACTTCCGCCGGAAGTGTTCCCACCACATACAGATGGCGCTAAGCCCCATGAACCGCCCATGGACCGCCATGTTTTGAACGTATGGGCTCCTATGGAAGCTTCGCTACCAGGTATATTTACCTTGCGCGCTACGCCAGCCAAACGTCGCGATCGGCACAGATAACCGGGCCCCGACGCGTCATGAAGGCTGACGCGATCATGGGGCGAGTGGCGCGCCACGTGTCGGCGCAGCGCCGTACATTGCGAGGAGGGGGTCTTCTGTGTTTGCCGCAAGATGGCTCTGCGTGTGCGCAGAGCGCAGACGAAATGTAGCGGAAACGTACTGCGCTACTCGTGAAACTGCGACTTGTGTAAGTTACATGGTCATAATTACCGATATACACCGCAGTATAACTTTGTACGGCACGTTTCTAAGCCAACACCGCATTCACTAGAGGTGATTTTGTCCCGCTTCGAATGAACGAACTCGTAGCTGAGTGGTACCGTCTCCGTCTCACACTCCGGAGACCTTGGTTCGATTCCCACCACTGATGTTTTTTATTTATGAAGTGCCTTCTGGTATTTATCGCTCACGGCCAACGCCGCTGACGCCGACACCGGCTTTTCTGCGACACGAGCTCCTTAACGCTGTCGCGTTAAAACTTAAATCAGTACGCACATCGATGCCCCCCCCCCCCTCTCAACGTCGATCGTCCCGATGCCCTAAACACAAAAGCATAGAGAAATGCTGGCTCTCCCATACTCAAGAGTAGATGTAAGCCTGAAATGGCTGGAATGGAGATTGGTTGGAGATGATACCAACCACAATCCTAATGTGAAGGTAATGCACGTTCATAATGGCA
The DNA here is from genome assembly GCF_050947875.1 of Dermacentor variabilis. Taxonomy (NCBI): domain Eukaryota; kingdom Metazoa; phylum Arthropoda; class Arachnida; order Ixodida; family Ixodidae; genus Dermacentor; species Dermacentor variabilis. The sequence continues at coordinate 75,099,114 of NC_134574.1, forward strand.
CACCACACTACGCTATACTGTGCACTGGTCCATATGGGCGCAATAATTTCCTTTCACAGACAGAATCTCATGGCAACCTCGTCTCGTTCAGCCATCCTAAGTGCGCCGGACACTACCGGCTTAGGCACGTTTTTCTTTGTTTTTGTTTTGTACGCAGAATAAGATAACTTTGGACTTTATGTGACAGAACCACAATATAGTTACGAGGCTGGTTACCCAAAAAGGCGAACAGAGAAAGACGACAACTTATTTCAGTATCAACATCGACAGTAATACAAACAGCAATCGAGCAATCAAGCGACACGCCATATTTCTGAAACCATATTGATTTAACACATGTAGGGGTGACTCTTAGACTTTCGTTTCTTTGACTATATGCCCATACCCTGATATCGTCCCACTTTCCTAGGGCACTCGCCTGCCAAGGTCACCCATCAGCACGGATGCTTGACGACGACAGTATGACACCGATGCAGTGACGAAGATGGAATGATATTGATGGAACGCACAAGGGGCATAACAAAGGCCTCATATGTTAGGTGGGCTGCCAGAACTGGGGTCTTTGGAAGGGTGCGATGGTGGATATCAAACTTCTTGAATGGCAGATCAGTATTTATTCACACGTGCGAAGGAAAAAAGTTGCTCGCATATTTTCATTAAAGGAAGTCCCACAAGGTAGTGCATTAGGTCCATCTCTCTTTACTTGCGTAATGGCAGACTTACAGCGGAGATTTCTACCTGCGCTACGCCAATCCATGTGTGCGGATTATGTTTGTATTTGGGCCTCCGGTTCAAGTACCAGAATTGCTCAATCAAATTTTCAGGAACGCCTAAACATTTTCGAAAAATTCTTAAAGAAAAGAGGACTGGAACTGTCGTACAGTAAGACGGCTGTGCTGCCTTTCACCGGAAGATATCTAAAGGATGTTCAGGTGCGCCTTGAGGGTCAACGTTTTCATATAGTAAAATAACACACATTTCGTGGGGTTATACTAGACGGATACCTTTCTTGAAATCCTCACAATAAAGCCCTCAAAGAGCAAACAAACTCAATAATACATGTTCTTCGCGACGTAGCAGGCACGACAGGGGGAGGGTGTGTTTCATCCCTACTAATGTACTGTTGCAAATGGGTCGCAAGCCCCAAGGGTAGCGTTGGCCTGGCGGCCTGGGGCACAGCTGGAAGCATCCGAAGGTCCTGGCAAAGGATGAGTCGACTGCTAACAGAACAACTTGTTTATTCTACCATCGCAAAAGAGCGGCTGGTCTGGTTGACCGAAGTGGAGAAACGGGAGACCACGTTACTCGACTGAGTAAATCGAAGCTTCTCTTTTGGCGTCCGGGGGCAGCTGCTTTAATACTCTCGGAGTCGAGGGCAAGAAGAAACGGCTCGGCAGTGGCGCCCGTGACGGCGGCGCACGGACACGTTGAGACAAGAAGCGACGCATCCGCCGGGCCAGCGCCGGTCAGGCCTCCTCGCTTCACAGTTGGGGAGCTCCTCTCCCCGGCTGCCGCGCATTGACAAGCGTGGGCACCAACATGCACACACACTCACACACACACACGAAGACACGTGGCATTGAAACATGCCTGGACGCGATTGGCGGGAAGCGTTGCGGCAGCGCTGAACTGGCCAAAATGTCCGCCGCTGTGAACAAAGCCCCGGCGTCCGTTGCATCCGCGCCGGCTATACCGCACGTTGGAGGCGAAACGTAACAGACCGCCCCGCCGGGAAAAGGAGATCCCGATGGTCAGGTGACTGCATCGGCTGTCCGGAGGGATGTCGCTCGATGATGCTCATAACCGAAGTCGGTCGTCCCTCGGCGTTTCTTGAGCGCAGCGCACAGAGAAGGCCTCGTTCTCTCGTTCACGTTCAGACAGGACACTGCAAAGTGACTTCGGGAGAGTTGCCATTTTTGTTCTCGTACCCAGCAAGCGTTAGAACTACGCCGAAACTCAACCGCTCAGTCAGCAAGCACGACACAACCCTCACTAAGCCATGCCAGGCTCTTTCCCCTTTAATACTACTGCCTAGTTGTTTACAGTAGTCTAGCAGCACTCAGAACGCGTCCACAAATCGGAAAATTGCACTAGAAAGCACGTCATGACTTTGAAAGCCTAAACTAAAGCAATATGGGAAAAATCCTGGCTCAGGAAGAAAAACATTAGTAACAAACAACTTTGAGGCTGATTCATAAGTTAGGGGCCTCAGCTTAAGCCATCGGCGTTACCGTTGAGACTCCCCTTTCTGTAACGCACCTCAAAGGAATATTGTTGCAAAGCGAGGCTTCAGCGCAGGAGGCAACCATTTTTGGAAGAGGTGGTCTGCAGCCATTGGAGAGGGCAGTGATCCGTCTCAATGATAACCCTCGAGCAGGCTAGGTAGCATGGCAATTTCTGAACGGCCCACATAATACACGCACAGTCTTTCTCGGTAGCGCTGTACGCCTGCTCACGACTGGTCAGCTTACGACTAGCATACAGGACGGGGTGTTCCACTTCTCCATTTTCCCGTTGGCACAGCACAACGCCCATGCCTCGCTCACTAGCATCGCACTGAACAACGAACCCTTTTGTGTAGTCTGGCGATCGTAGCACAGGCTGGCTTGTTAGGGCGCTCTTTAGGGCGCTAAAGCTCTTTCCCTTGTCTCGTCCCAGACGACTGTTTGGAGCTCTGTTTTTCTTAGAGCACCCGCCAGGGGAGCCGCGATGTCAGAGTACCTGGGGATGTACCTCTGATAGTAGCCGGCGACACCTAAGAACGACCGAATATTGGTCTTCGTGCGCGGTTGCGGGAAGTCTCGCACAGCGGCCACGTTTATTTCAGAGGGGCGGCGACGACCCCGTCCAATCACGTGACCGAGGTAGACAACCTCGGCCTGTGCTAACTGGCACTTGGGAGCCATGACTGTCAAGCCCGCTTCGCGCAGGCGGGCGAGCACTGCCCGCAAGTGTGCCATATGCTCAGACCAGGATGCGGAGAATATCGCTACGTCGTCTAAATACGGTAAAGCGAATTCTTCCTGTCACCGCAACACTTTGTCCATGAGGCTTGAAAAGCAGTATGACGCGTTCTTCAAAACAAAACTCAAAACTTTAGGACGGAATGTTCCCATTGGTGAAATCAACGCCGCATACCTACTAGCCTATTCAGTAAGTGGAACCTGCCAATAACCCTTGACAAGTTCTAGGGTGGAAATAAACTGAGCGCTACTAACTTTCTCAAGGCGCTCCTCGATGTTAGGGATCGGATAAATTTGATCCTTAGTGATGGAATTAAGCCTGCGGTAGTCGACGCTAGGACGAGGTTCCTTGTCCGGTACCTCAACTCAAATCAAAGGGGAGGTATAATCACTCTCACCCGCCTCAATAACACCGAGCTGTAGCATTTTCTTTACCTCAGCCTCCATAATATCGCGCTGGCGGGGTGACACCCGATACGCCTTGGATCGTACTGGCTCTGGGGAGGTAAGTTCTATTTCATGAGTAAGGACAGAAGTCCTACTAGGCCTCTCAGAGAACTGACCTTGAAACTCTTGTAAGAGCTGGTGTAGTTCGTTTTTTCTGCTCAGGCGACAGCGGTGCTTTACTGATTAAGTCACTAATAACTTGATCGGTGTCTTCCCTGTTCGTCACTCAGCCTAGTCCCGGAAGCTCGACCGGAAGCTCTTCGGGAACGTTTACCATCATACACACCACTGCTTCTCGTTGTCTATAGGGTTTGAGCAGATTACAGCGGTAAATTTGCTGTGCTTTCCGTTTTCCTGGCAGACTCACCCCGTAGTTACCGTCCGACAGTTTTTGAACAACCCGTGCTGGGCCCTCCCATTGCACTTCGACTTTGTTTTTTAGCGATGTGCGCAATACCATTACCTCATCGCCCACCTCAAAACGACGGGCCCTGGCTGTCCGACCATAATATACCTTGGCCCTCTGCTGGGACTTTGCCATTGCTTCACCTGACAACTCCTGTGCCCTTCTTAAGCGTTGGAGTAGCCTAAGCACGTACTCCACCACGACTGGGTCGTCGCCCCTGCTTTCCCACGAGTCTCGAAGCATGCGAAGCGGAGACCGCAGCGAGCGACCGTACACCAGCTCAGCTGGCGAAAACCCCGTAGCCTCATGCGGCGCGGTCCTTAATGCAACCATCACCCCAGGCAGACACAGCTCCCAGTCAGTTTGTTGTTCAAAACACAATGCTCTCAACACGCGCTTCATGACGGAGTGGAGCTTCTCAAAGGAATTCGACTGTGGGTGGTACACTGAGCTGTGTAACAGCTTTACCCCGCACCTTTAGAGAAAGGCTGTCGTCAAAGCGCTAGTAAACACTGTGCCCTGATCTGACTGGATTTCCGCAGGAAAGCCAACTCGCGCAAGTATGGACAGTAGTGCATTGACTATCTCAACTGAGCTGAGTTCTTTAAGCGGCACTGCTTCAGGGAACTTTGTCGCTGGGCAGATCACAGTAAAAATGTGTCTGTACCCCGTGGTTGTTACCGGCAGAGGTCCCACTGTATCGATAACGAGCCGTCTAAAAGGCTCCGCAATGATAGGTACCAACTTCAACGGCGCCCTCGATTTGTCCCCTGGTTCGCCCACCCGCTGACAGGTGTCACATGTCCCCACAAAGTGTTCTGCGTCACGAAAACACCATGGCAAGAGACGGTCCTTAGTCTTCTTAACACCTTGGTGTCCGGACCGCGAACCCCCATGCGACAAGCGCAACAGATCCTGACGGTAGCACTGAGGCACGATCAGCTGATCAAACTCCACTCCCCTGCCGTCAAGATACTTCCGGTACAGGACCCCAGTTCTTTCCACAAAACGAGCATTTTTCTTGGCGATACCTTCCTTGACATTGCAGCGCATGTTTTCTAGGCTGCCATCCTTTTTTTTCTCGGCTATCGAAGCCGACCGACTGACTTTTAGAAACCTATTAAGTCTATCTGACGTAGGCGCGATGAGCAAATCTGCAGATAGCTCTTCTAACTTTCCCGTGTCGGGCATTTCCTCTCCAGTATCTGTTGTCTTCAACGCTACAGGCTCAATTTTATTCAGTTCGGACGTGCTCTGAATATGAGCTTGCTGCGCCTCCAACCCTTTCTCATTGTTCGACAACGTCGGCCCCGCAACTACCACCTTTGCAGCGAGCTCCCGAACTCTCGATCTGGCTAAGGCCTGAACGCTAGCCTCACCAAACAAAAGCCCCTTCTCGCGCAGGAGGTGATCGGACCTGTTCGAGAATAGGTACGGGTACTGGGGGGGGGGGCAGCATAGATGACACTGCAGCCTCCGTCTCAAGTGCTCCGACAGGTGCTTCAATAAGCACTTTTGCTGCTGGCAGACACACGCTATGAGCTTCCACGGCTTGCTTGATCCATGCGCACTCGCCCGTGAACATATCGGGTTCCACGTAAGAGGGGTGAACTACATCCACTGTATCTGCGGAATCACGAAGCACTCGGCACTCTTTCATGTTCACGAAGAGGTCTCGCATGTAAGGCTCGAGAAGCTTCATGTTCTCGTGAGTGCTGCATAATGACAAAAACACGACTTTTGTTTTTGTTTCTGGACACTGCGCCGAAACGTGAACCGGCTTCTGGCACGTATAACACACGCGCGCGTGCCTCATCTCGAACCGCTTTCTGCATTTGGCTTCGGCTGCCGCCGTCTCCTTACGCTCGGTCCGACTGCTTTCACTCGCATCCGCACTACGTGTGTCCCCCCTTGCTCTCATGGGCCTGAACTTCGGCCTCTCAAACTTGGAGCCAAATTCACCCTTTTGACCGTACTTAGCTCCGCGAGCCCGACGCGTCACAAACTCCTCGGCTAGCTCGGCGGATTTAGCCACCGTACTAACGTCTGGCCTATCCAAGACCCAGTACCGCACGTTCTCAGGTAACCGACTATAAAACTGTTCCAGCCCGAAACACTGCAGAACTTTCTCGTGGTCACCAAACTCTTTCTCTTCTTTGAGCCACTCCTGCATGTTTGACATAAACCTGTAGGCAAACTCTGTATATGACTCAATTCTGCCTTTCTCTTTTTCCCGAAACTTCCGACGGAACGCCTCCGCTGACAGCCTCTACTTTTTTAGCAGGCTCGATTTCACTTGGTCGAAATCGTCTGCCTCCTCTCTCTTCAAGCGAGCGACTACGTCGGCCGCCTCGCCGGGTAACAAAATGAGCAAGCGCTGTGGCCACGTTTCCCAAGATAACCCCTGCTTCTCGCACGTTCGCTCAAAGTTCACCAGGAACAAACCAACGTCCTCTTCAAGCTTAAACGGCCGCATCAGGTTAGTCATTTTGAACGATACTCGTTCTCCTGCACCGTGTTCCTGACTTCCATTACGAGCGCGTTCAATCTCTACCTCGAGACGCTTCATTTCCAAAGCGTGTTGATGCTCGCGCTCCTCTTTCTCTTTTTGCTCTTTACGTTCACGCTCCTGTCTTTTTGCCGTCTCCCTCTCCTCAACGGTCTCAAGGCATTCCTACAGCTCGACATCCTCAGCTTCTAACTCAATAATAGCCCTTAGCAGTTCTAGTTTTCTGAGTTTGTCTGAGACATCCAGACCCAACTCTCTTGCAAGCTCCAGCAATTTCGGTTTGCGCAACGACTTCCAATCCATGGCTGCTCTGAATGCTGCTTTCTCTACTGCCTACTACTGTCTTGCCGCAAACTAACCCGGCAGCGACGACAACCACAATTACCAGCTCTGTTTCTGACACTAACAAAAGCCTGGCAAAACTCAGAAGAAGAAAGTCCCGCACTCACCAAACCTCGCAGCCAAGAATTCAGCGCAGTCGTTCCGCTGCAGGCAACCAGTCATCACACAGGGCTCGTTGCACTGCTCCCGGATGGTCGTTGTGCTGCTCAGCATACAGTCGACCACATATCTTCGCTGCTGGCCTCCGTTGTCGCGATCTCACCCCTGGCAAGCAGTTGTTGCATCTGGGTCGCAAGCCCCAAGGGTAGCGTTAGCCTGGCGGCCTGGGGCACAGCTGGAAGCATCCGAAGGTCCTAGCAAAGGATGAGACGACTGCTAACAGAACAACTTGTTTATTCTAGCATCGCAAAAGAGCGGCCGGTCAGGTCGGCCGAAGTGGAGAAACGGGAGACCACGTTACTCGACTGAGTAAATCGAAGCTTCTCTCTTGGCGTCCGGGGACAGCTGCTTTTATGCTCTCGGAGTCGAGGGCAAGAAGGAACGGCTCGGGAGAGGCGCCCGTGACGGCGGCGCACGGACACGTTGAGACAAGAAGTGACGCATCCGCCAGGCCGGCGCCGGTCAGGCCTCCTCGCTTCACTCTTGGGGAGGCCCTCTCCCCGGCTGCCGCGCTTTGACAAGCGTGGGCACCAACATGCACACACACTCACACACACACACACAAAGACACGTGGCATTGAAACATGCCTGGACGCGCTTGGCAGGAAGCGTTGTGGCAGCACTGAACTGGCCAAAATGTCCGCCGCTGTGAACGAAGCCCCGGCGTCCGTTGCATCCGCGCCGGCTATACCGCACGTCGGAGGCGAAACGTAACAGTACACGATACACTTCTTAAGCAAAAGATGGCATGTTCTTCACCTGTTCTGAATTAAATCTTCCCTTCATCTCAAGAGACGCCTCAACGACTAATACCTAGAACTCTTAGAGTATGTTCAGGCATTCGAGAGCAACCTCAAATTCTTTGGTAATTGCAGGGGCACGTCATCCTCCATTTTCTGTTATGAGGACGGTTGATACTCGTCGACGCTACCGTCACGTTTTAGTGGAGCACAAAAGGCAGCAATTGCACTCATTTACAGAGACAGGGCAAACATCAATACGGTGATCCGGATGCACAATATCCACTACTACCACACCACGAATTTCGGTTCTCAGATATCTCCAACCCTCCATGACGACTCCCCAAAAATCGAGCTTTCGATTGAAGGAACTATTCGCAAACGAGATATGTTTACGCCAGCAGCACAACAACTAGCGGTATACCAGATATAGTTTCGATACCCTGGCTATATTCAAGCGTATACAGATGGCTGTTGCCAAACAATTTCTTCTACACCTACCTTTGTCATTCCAGAATGGAACCAAATACAGACGTTTAAATTATCTCACACAACATCACCAACAGCAGCAAAGCTTTTTGCAATATTGCATTTGTTACGATACATAAATTCAGTGCAAATAGGAGAACGATGGGTCATCCTTTGTAATTCAAAGCCAGCTTTGTTTTCGCTTCATAGTGACATCATTAGTTTCATAGTGACACTTAATACATACATACATCATCAGCGTTAGTTTAGGAGACACTAAAGCAACTCACAAAACTAAGTCAAGGGAATACCAAAATGTTCTTCCAGTAGGTACCTGGCCACTGCAATATCCCTAGAAATGTTGAAGCAGACAAGGCAGCTGGACAAGGACACGTTTTAACGCTACACGCGGTCTCCCTCTAACGCAAGGCGAATTGCGCCACATACTAAGACAGGTCTCAGCCATTGGTGCCAAAGCGACATGGTTTGATCAGAATTCGAAAGATTCAGGTTTATTTAACATTGACCCATCGCTTCAATTTAAAATTGCGTCCACATTTTATGCAACCAGAGCCTTTGAAACGCTCATTCACCGTCTGCGGCGCTGTACCGATAACAAAAAGCACTTTCTATTTAAAATTTCAAGAGCTGAGAGTCCGAAATGCAATTGTGGCCACCCGGAAGAGAATGTACAGCATCGTCTGGTAGAATGTTCGCGACATTACACATGCAGGCAGCGCTAAGCATGTGATCTAGTGACATTAGGCCGCAGACCCTTCAGCCCCTAGAAGACCTTATGTCGATGGCCAAACCCAGCTTTGGCCAACTCAGTGCCTGGGATAATTTACCTTCATTTGAATTTATTCCGTGCTTTCTTATGCGCCCTGATATTAGTGTAGTGGTGTGTCTGGACTTTGTGTTTAGTTTAGTTCACTTATTTGACTGGACTTAGTGTTGGTGTGTTTAAGTTTACTTTCAGTTTTAGTGAGGCATTAGTGTACTTACGAGACTGCACTTTGCGTTATTATTGTTTGGAGTTGATTTTTAGTTTTAATGCGTTTAAGTAAATTAATTATTTTTAACGACCTATGTGAAAAGGAGCAGCCGGCGCCAAGTAAAGGCAACATGTTTTAGTACCATGTATTATAAAAGGTGCATAATGACGACAGCCAGTCGGCTATAAGAAGTCAATTCTTAAATTATGCCGATTTAATAATGATGACAACGTGAAGAAGAGGACATGAGGACGATTAGATGACGAAGACGGTATGACGGCAACCAAATGAAGAAGCGGGTATGACGACGATGTCAGGTATAAGACGGTATGACGGCGACAGTACAACCAAGGGTGCATCATAGCCCCTATGTGACAATGACGCTATGACGACAAGGGTATTATCACAATGGAATGACGACACCATGAGCAAGGTAGATTGAAGAAGGAATCAGGTCGATTGATCGACTAAAGGGATACGGTGACGGCGACATGACGACGATGGGATGATGCTCCTCAAGTGATGACTGTGAAACGAGAGCCTGAAAATGATGACCTGACGACTAAGGTGTAGACGACAACAGCACGACGAGAGTCGGATGTATAAGTTATAGGGATGACGATGAAATGACCGCGATGGCATCCCTACGACGGTATGACAACGAATGCGTGACGACTACTTTATGACGTTGATGCAGTGATGACGGTGTCATGGCAACGGCGTGAAGACAATGGGGTAACGACGAGTTTTTGATGAGAATGGCGTGAAGAGGACTGTATCACAAAAGCTATGTGACGAATATGGTTTGACGAAGACGGCATGATGAAAGCCAGATGTCGAAGTTACAATGACGATCATGGAACACCGCCACGGAATCCCTGCGACGGTATGACAACGAATGCGTAACGACGACTATATGATGACGATGTCATGACAACGACATGACGAGAATGGGTTGACGATAGTGTGTCATGACAATAGAGCGATGATGGCTTTATCGAGAAACATGCATGACGTCGACTGCGCGACGAACTCGGCATGACGAGAGTTGGATGAGAAAGCTACAGGCACGATGATGATATAACCATGATGACATTGTCTGAAAAATGAGTCATGACAGGGACTGTCTAACGATGACGTCGTGACAAAAGTAGGATAGCCACGATTAGACAGATCAAATGATAAAGGAAAGGTAGGGAGGTTAACCAGCACTGAGGCCGGTTCGCTACCCTACACTGGGGAAAGGGAAAAGGGAACGAAAACATTAAAAGTAGAAGAGAAATTCTACTGGGGATATTCGGTCACTAAGCCCGTTCGGTCACTAAGCCCGGATCACTGACGCTGACTCAATCCAGTAGCTTTCAAATATCGCAGCAAAGCTTTTGTGGCCTTTTCTTGCTGTGATATGCGAGGCCATGGTCCCAAGATATTGTTCAAGGTGAACGATGTTATATCTAGGCGATTGAGAGCTGTGCAGAGGTTATGTCTTTCGTTTTCAAAAGATGGGCAGTAGCACAGTATATATTCTATAGTTTCCTCGACACCGCAGGTATTGCAGTCGGCGCTATCAATCATTCCAATCTAAAACCTATATGCATTGGTGAATGCGACGCCTAAGCGTAAGCGGCACAGCATTGTTTCCTCATTTCGCAGAAGCCCTGGTAACAGCCGCAGTTGCATAGAAGGGTCGAGGGAATGCAATCGTTCTTGGGTGAATTCAGGTGTGTGCCACTTCTCTAATGTCATACGGTGTGCTAGCTTGCTTAGATGTTGGGCTGCGTCGGTCCGCGATAAAGATACAGAAACAAGGGTTGCTTCATCGTGTGCTTTCCTAGCAGCTACGTCAGCGAGGTTGTTGCCAGAGATACCGCAATGGCCAGGCAGCCAGTGAAACACGACGTCGTGTCCTTTTGCTATAATACGATGGTGCATTTCTCGTATCTCCGACACTGGTTGTTCACAGGACCAGCGACGAAGAGATAACAGAAGACGTTGTAAGGCCGCCTTCGAATCGCAGAATGCTGCCCGTCTATTAGCGAGTTGTTTGTTAATGTAATCAACGGCACCTCGGAGGGCAACAAACTCCGACCCGGACGATGTTGTCAAGTGAAAAAATCTTGTATCGGATGCTAGTCGACCGTGATGGTATAACCACTGCGCCGGTGGAGCTGGTCTGAGTAGAAGAGCCATTCATATTATGTGGACTCGGTCAAAGTAGAAAGTGTTCAAACAATCCAGAGCTGCTTGCTTCAGGGCCAAGGAAGGCAGGTCAGTCATTTTTCTTATCCCTGGGGTGCTATAACGTAAAACTATTCCAAACTTTTCTATTCCAGTTCTGCAATCAGCCCACCGTGATTGGTCAAAAATTTTTTGGACCACCCCCAATTCACCTGTCTTTCACCCGACGTCACGGAAACCACGAGAGCTCCCCATCTGATATGACGTGCACATTTTCATTATGCATAATTTGACCGAACAAAACAAAAATAGATATTTCTGAGTCGACACTTTTTTGCCAGTAGCCCTCGGCTATTGGTCAAAAGCTTTCGGGCTGCACCCACTTAACCTGCCTGTAACGCGATGTCACAAAACCGCAAGAACTCACGGCGTCAAAGTGACGTGTACGCGTTAAAGATGCTTTAATATGCCGAACAAAACTGAATTTTCTTCTGAATAGCCGCAGGCTGCCCCGTTCCGAAAGGAATGAAAGATGGCTGCCGCCGATATCTCAGGCACTGGCTACTCGCACCTGCCGGAGAGCATGGGTTTATTTGCGTACAATAAAACTTTTTGCGTGGCCGTGTAACATTTTCGAGAACTTTCGGCACGTTTACGACCTCGTTCTGCCAACTCTTCTTTGCTGAGGATCCGTTTTAGCACATTCCTAAGCTTCCGTTGCATGCCGCCGCGATTGTCGACGAGCCACCGCAAGCCAAGTAAGAGAAAGCGGACCAATAGCAGACGCCGGCACTACCCTCTTCATCCGGTTATCAATATTCAATGCAGTAGCTCCGGCCCCATCGAATCCCTCTCCATTTGAGCATGCTCCTCGCCTCTTGTGAGCCAATCAGATAAGACAAGCCGCTCAGTGCAGGCGATGTTATTCATTTTTCAAGCAAATAAAAGTGACCTCCTATGAAGGAGGGGATCATTTGATTGGTTTGCTCAGACAGCCCTGCGGGTGACTGCCCGATAATTGCGTCGGTGGTTACCCAAATTTGACGTCAGGAGATTGGAATAAAAACATGTTGGAATAGTTTTACGTTATACGGCCCCTGGAACCGTAATACGCCCTTGAGGTTGTTTTAAACACCACAAAGCTGAGGTTGAAAGTGCTGAGGGTGTGAAGCCCGATGGTAGACAGGCACGATGGATGCTGACCTCATTAGAGAAGGACGCCTATGGTGGTCGTTCTGGCAGGCAGGCAAGATAGCTTGATTGCATGCATGAAACATGACGAACAAGGGCCCTAAGCGTGTCCGTGGCAATGAAAGTCTTGATCGCATGATCTCGAGCCATTATAATGATTCCTGTTGTTGAAGCGCTCCGCGGAAGGCCTAAGCAAACACGTAGTGCCTGCGCTTGCACGATCTGAAGTTCTCGAAGATTTGACTTGCATGTTTTAGGAAGCACGGGAGAACTAACGTAGCAATCCGATAAAAAGTGCTCGATATAACTGTAGCATGGAGCCCGCTGACGATCCCCATGCTTTCCCGGCTATGAACTTGAAGACATGAACAATAGATGTGAGCTTTTTCTTCAAGTGGGCAACGTGAAGGCTCCAAGAGAGGTCCCGGTTCACAATGACACCCAAAAACCGATAATTTCTCTTGTAGGAGATAGGCTGGCCATTGATGCATACTGGATAACGAGACATCGGTTTTCGTGCAAAAGCAAATGACGCAGATTTTTCTGTTGATATGGCAAGGCCTTGTATATGAAGATAGTGAGATGCCTGTGTTGCTGCTTTCAGTAGCCTTGCGCATAACCTGCAGACGAGTGACCGCTGATGACCAGATGCAGATGTCGTCGGTGTAGATTGAGACACTCACTGTTTCCCGTAGGGATTCGGCCAGACCAAGAAGCGCGAGTTCGAAAAGAATAGGGCTTAGAACACCGCTTTGGGGAACGCCTCGGCATGCGTAGTGGCCAGTAGTCGGACCATCTTCCGTACGTACGAACAAGGACCTTTGTGTCAAGTAGTTTCTGATCCATTGATGTACTCGACCTCCTAGTTCAATAGTCAAAAGTGTGTCTAGAATGGGTTGATGGGAAACGTTGTCGTAAGCGCCTTTCACATCCAGAAATAGCGCTACTAATTATCGTTTCCAAGATTTTTGCTGTTCTACAGATGACACTAAATTGATGACACTGTCAATCGATGAAGCGCCTCGTCCAAATCCCGCCATAGAATCAGGGTAAATTTTGTGGTGTCCTAGGTACCATTCGAGACGCATAAGTGTCATGCGTTCCATGAGCTTCCTGATGCAGCCAGCAAGTGCTATAGGCCGATACGATACCATTTCGAGCGGCGACTTTCCTGCTTATAGTAGCGGTACCAGGCGGCTGCGTTTCCACTCCTGTGGGACCACACCATCTTGCCATGAACTATTAAAAAGGCTGACGAGTTTTCTTCGTGCTTCTCGGCTTAGATGGCGCAAAGCAGTATATGTTAAGCCATCGGGCCCTGGTGAAGACGAACACCTACAGAGCGCCATAGCAGCTTCTAACTCTTCCATAGAGAATAAAGCTTCCATACTTGTATCTCGTGGACCGGGGATGTCGCTTAAAGCCATGTCAGGGACTAAAACTGTGCCACCGGTGATTTTCGCGCGAAATTCCTCTGCAACCGCTATCTCACGGCGGTTTTGATAGAGAGCAAGGGCGTTAAAAGGGTGTCGTTGCTCGGGTCATCAGCAAAGACCCCGGTGGCTGCGCCACACTGGGGACAATGGCTTGCAAGGGTCTAGTGACTCGCAAAAGCATTTCCATCTTCGATCTGCTAGCTTATCCATTCGGCTTCTTATCTTCTTTTGCATGCGCCGAGCTTCTCTGAGGTCAAGAATTGACTTTGTGTGCCTGTACCTCCTTTCAGCACAGCGACGTATTGTACGAAGCCTTTCCATTTCAGTGTCATTCTCTGCGCGCTTTGACGAATGTGCGAAGCAACGCGTGCAATCTTGCATTGCGTCTGCAATTATGTCTTCTAATCTGCATGCGATACGTTTCTTGCAGATGTGATCTACTCAATCTTGAAAGACAGACCAGTCGATTTGGCGAGATACATCCGATAATGCGGCGTCTAGCCCATAGGTCAGAAATATCATCACTTCCATGGCTTTCAATATTAATGACCCACTGCACGCTCGAAGTTAGGCAACGTCACACCAAAGTCAAGTCAAGGCAGCTGCTGTACGTTGTTCCTCGCAGAAATGTCAGATGTCCGTCATTTAGAAGACACAGGTTGTGGCCTGATGCAAAGGATCTTAGTGACCTGCCCCTCAAATTTATCCTGGAGCTTACCTATATATGGTGGTGAGCACTGAAGTCCCCTGTTATTATCCAAGCACTGGGAGTGACAGCCATAATATCTTCTAGTCTTTTGTTGTCAAAATGACTTGTTGCGGATTGGCGGACGCCAATAATAGGTAGAGACAGCCTCTTCTTTTTCACACTAACACAGACGTATTAGTCACCGTCGTGCGGCACTACGGGTTGCGAAAAATATGTTAGGTCCTTGCGTATGTAAACTAGAACCTTACTACTACGGTCACACGTTTGTTGAAACAAAAGGTTCATATCCTGATAGTCTTATGGAGGCTGATAAGTTCGGTTCACAGATCACCAGTATAGGAAAGTGGTAGTCAAACACGAACAGTCAATAATCCAAAATACGTGACCTCAGGCCTCTCGCATCCCATTGGAATATGAAGGCACTTCTGACATCATCCCGGAACGATCGCTGTTGCTGTCGATGAGCGATGGTTCTGCTGTAGAAGTTCTCAAGCACTGGACATTTGAAGGCTCGCTGGAACCGGATTGATGGCATCCAGCACATGCAACGCACATCGAGCTGTTGGCGTCTGTAGCTTGTCCAGAAGAACACGAATAGCACTCACCAGAGAGCTGGTCATGATAACAATTTGTTGATCTTGGTCCGTCACTTTATCACGAACAATCGAAGTGTCCCTTACTGTAGAAGTCTGATTTCGCTTAGTATGAGCATGTAGCCTCGGGAGTGCATGCCAAGCGTCAGCAGCAGGGCTGTTCGTTGTACCTTTGTCCTTTGAGCTGACTGCATTTGGCCTGGGTGGAGGAGTGGGTGGTAATGTACGTGGCTGGTGCTCTGCAGAGGCTTTGGATGTTCGTGATCGACGTCGGCGACGCGATCGTCACCGCCTAATAGATGTTGTTGCTTCGCGGTGAGACGAGTGGTCTCTAACGATTTTCCTCAATATTGCAATTTCCTTACGAATTAAAGGGCATTCCTTCCAGGATGCATCGTGAGGGCACCTGCTCTTTGTGCACTTCAGCACAAGGGCCTCGCACGTGTTAGTGGTGTGGGGCCCAGTGCAGTGAGAACAGACGGTAGTGTTCTTGCACACCCTACTCACATGCCCAAACTTCATGCACTTCCAGCTCTGCAGCGGTTTTGGTATGAAGGGGCGAACTGCGTCTCGGAAGTGGCCCACTTTTACATGCGATGGCAGAGATTCGCCTTTAAATATGATTTTGACACACCGTGACGTGCCGAGACGAAACGCGTTTGTGATGACAGTGTTTTGTGTAGCTGGCTTGATTAAGATCGACAGATCAGAGTCTACAATGGTCTCGTTAACATCGTAAATTACGCCAATAGTGACTTGTTTGCCCAGTGGAATATGAGGGCGGACTTTCACCCCGTCAAGTTCCGTGACATTGCGCAAGGAATCCAACGCAGCCGCGTGTTCAACGTCAATTACTAGGACGTTCTTGAGGGTGTTCACTCTGATGTCTTTGATTTCATTCGGAACCAGTGCCCCTACATGTGAAGACACGGCTTGCCATCTGAGGCGTCTCAGCTTTTCAATAGCCAGAACTGGCGCGAACAGGATCGTGAGCTGCTCAGTATTCCGCGAAGATCTCACGGTAGACTCACTAGAATTCGAGGATGCGCTGAGAAACCTTCGCTGCGATTTACGACTCCGCACCAGCTAGAAGGTGTCGTCACAGGAATCTTCACTGCTGACAGAGTACTACATGGTGTCGTCTCTGTCGGTGTCGCTCTCGGTGCCATTGCGCTTCCTGGAGGCAGCCGCCGCGGGCACTGCCGAGTTCGGTGGACGCGCGTGAGACTCCATCTACATCGCAGTTAAGGAGGAAGCAGCAGTTCAATGGCAAAGTCTAAGAAATTCACAAAATAAGTAGAGCTGGAAGGCCCGGCCTTCTGCCTGAAAGGCACTTAGTCTTAGCCACAAGTAAATCCGGACAGTTTGATTACACTACAATTACGAAAGAAGCTTCACGTCAACAGAACAACTAAGGCGGTACGACGACCACCAGACGGCGACAGTGCGATCACGCTAGTGAGGGGATGACACGGATAAAGCGACCGCATCGCGATGATGGCATGACGACGAATTTGAAGCAACGATGGCGTGTTGAAGGCAGCATGACACGAGTAGGACGACAAAGCTGTAATGACGGCAATCCTACTACCGCGATGGCGTTATGACCCCGGACACATACCTAGTAGACCAAGCTATTAGACAACTTTGACCCCTGGGTAGGAGTACATGGCAGGACAATGATGGAATGACGAGAGTCAGATCATGAAGCTGGAATAATGATCATTGAATGACCACGATGACATTAATAAGGTGGTCTAAGAACGAATGCATGATGACTCGGTGACGGCGACGGCATCACGAATGTCGGATGATGAAGCTTTAATTACGATGCGACCGACCACGGGCCCATGCCTAGTGATTCTAGACAACTTGGTTCACTGGGTCGGGGTAAAAGGCAAGCTGACGACGGCATGACAAAAGTAGTTTATGACGTAGTTAGGCTGATGACAATAGAACAACCACGACGGCACCACTACGCGAAGCATCAACATAGTAGCTCGAATAGGTAGGCAACTTGACCCACTCGATCAATCGACAGACAGACAGACAGACAGACAGACAGACAGACAGACAGACAGACAGACAGACATACATACGTACGTACGTACGTACATACATACATACATACATACATACATACATACATACATACATACATACATACATACATACATACATACATACATACATACATACATACATACATACATATACAGACACACAGACAGAGCCGTGTTTGTGTTGCAATTGCACAGAAGGGTTCACAGGGGAATCTATGCTAAGAATTCAGGTTAGACAGATTTGCTTCCGGCCGGGAATTCTAATACAGCCATGCATACACTCAGCAGTCAAAGTTTGCTGGGCTAGTCGGTTTATATCGCTCATCATCATCATCATCATCATCATCAGCCTAGTTACGCCCACTGCAGGGCAAAGGCCTCTCCCATACTTCTCCAACTACCCCGGTCATGTACTAATTGTGGCCATGTTGTCCCTGCAAACGTCCTAATGTCATCCGCCCACCTAACTTTCTGCCGCCCCCTGCTACGCATCCCTTCCCTTGGAATCCAGTCCGTAACCCTTAGTGACCATCGGTTATCTTCCCTCCTCATTACATGTCCGGCCCATGCCCATTTCTTTTTGTTGATTTCAACTAAGATGTCGTTTACCCGCGTTTGTTGCCTCACCCAATCTGCTCTTTTCTTATCCCTTAACGTCACACCCATCATTCTTCTTTCCATAGCTCGTTGCGTCGTCCTCAATTCCAGCAGAACCCTTTTCGTAAGTCTCCAGGTTTCTGCCCCATATGTGAGTACTGGTAACACACAGCTGTTATACACTTTCCTTTTGAGGGATAGTGGCAACCTGCTGTTCATGATTTGAGAATGCCTGCCAAACGCACCCCAGCCCGTTCTTATTCTTCTGGTTATTTCAGTCTCATGATCCGGATCCGTGGTCACTACCTGCCCTAAGTAGATGTAGTCCCTTACCCCTTCCAGTGCTTCGCTACCTATCGTAAACTGCTGTTCTCTTCCGAGCCTGTTAAACATTACTTTAGTTTTCTGCAGATTAATTTTCAGACCCACCCTTCTGCTTTGCCTCTCCAGGTCAGTGAGCATGCATTGCAATTGGTCTCCTGAGTTACTAAGCAAGGCAATATCATCAGCGAATCGCAAGTTGCTAAGGTATTCTCCATCAACTTTTATCCCCAATTCTTCCCACTCCAGGCCTCTGAATACCTCCTGTAAACATGCTGTGAATAGCATTGGAGATATCGTATCTCCCTGTCTGACGCATTTCTTTATAGGGATTTTGTTGCTTTCTTTGTGTGGGACTACGGTGGCTGTGGAGCCGCTATAGATATCTTCCAGTATCTTTACATATGGCTCATCTACACCCTGATTCCGTAATGCCTCCATGACTGCTGAGGTTTCGACTGAATCAAATGCTTTCTCGTAATCAATGAAAGCTATATATAACGGTTGGTTTTATTCTGCACATTTCTCTATCACTTGATTGATAGTGTGAATATGGTCAATTGTTGAGTAGCCTTTACGGAATCCTGCCTGGTCCTTTGGTTGACAGAAGTCTAAGGTGTTCCTGATTCTATTTGCGATTACCTTAGTAAATACTTTGTAGGCAACGGACAGTAAGCTGATCGGTCTATAATTTTTCAAGTCTTTGGCGTCCCCTTTCTTATGGATTAGGATTATGTTAGCGTTCTTCCAAGATTCCGGTACGCTCGAGGTTATGAGGCATTGCGTATACAGGGTGGCCAGTTTCTCTAGAACAATTTGACCACCATCCTTCAACAAATCTGCTGTTACCTGATCCTCCCCGGCTGCCTTTCCCCTTTGCATAGCTCCTAAGGCTTTCTTTACTTCTTCTGGCGTTACCTGTGGGATTTCGAATTCCTCTAGGCTATTCTCTCTTCCACTATCGTCGTGGGTGCCACTGGTACTGTATAAATCTCTATAGAACTCCTCAGCCACTTGAACTATCTCATCCATATTAGTAACGATATTGCCGGCTTTGTCTCTTAACGCACACATCTGATTCTTGCCTATTCCTAGTTTCTTCTTCACTGTTTTTAGGCTTCCTCCGTTCCTGAGAGCCTGTTCAATTCTATCCATATTATAGTTCCTGATGTCCGCTGTCTTACGCTTGTTGATTAACTTAGAAAGTTCTGCCAGTTCTATTCTAGCTGTAGGGTTAGAGGCTTTCATACATTGGCGTTTCTTGATCAGATCTTTCGTCTCCTGCGATAGCTTACTGGTTTCCTGTCTAACGGAGTATCCACCGACTTCTATTGCGCACTCCTTAATGGTTCCCATGAGATAGTCGTTCATTGCTTCAACACTAAGGTCCTCTTCCTGAGTTAAAGCCGAATACCTGTTCTGTAGCTTGATCCGGAATTCCTCTATTTTCCCTCTTACCGCTAATTCATTGATTGGCTTCTTGTGTACCAGTTTCTTCTGTTCCCTCCTCAAGTCGCTCGGTAGACCATAAATATGATCGCTGAGCGCAAGTGAGGAACGAAGGGAACAAGGGGAGGGCAAACTTTCGACTGCTTATTCTATATTGTATAACATCCAATATATACATGCAAGGAAATGCGCAACATGCAGAACAGCTTCAATCGCGCAACACCCTGATCCCAGCCGGCTATCAGAAAACCTTCGTTCTTCTTGCAGAATAAAACTGATGTGTCGCTAATGCAAGATGCACCTCGCTCTTTATTGTGAAACACCCCTAACCGTTCAGTTGCCTTGGCGTCCCTAATTTTTCCTAGATTCCGCATCTTGCTCAGTCGTGGCTTACATAGGTGCGTATTGCAGTACTTGGGAAAATGTGCTCCGCCTTTGCCTCAAGTTCCCGCGCACGCTCATTTACACATCGCCAAGTCTGGCCGACATATGTCTTGCCGCTAGAAAGCAGAAACTCACACAGGACACCGGTAGCACGTTCTGCGTACGTCTTGGCATGCATTTTATAACAGCCACCTGTCTTACTTCAATTAGAAACAAAGCGTGTACACAGCTGGTCGAGCTTGCGTGGCGCAGAGAATACGACTGGCACCCCATATCCGTCTGCAACATTTTTTAAGTTGTGGGCTACAGGGTGCATATAAGGTAATACCTTCAGCCTCACCATTGGCGCACCCCTTGTTTCCTTCCTTTGTTCCTCGTTTGCGTTAAACGATCATATTTATGGTCTGCTGAGCAATACGCACATCCTGCCAGCTTGTGCCACCATTTTTTGGCTCCTATAGTAGCCATGGTAGTAGCTATCGGTGCGGGATTTCTCCAACGAAGCACCGTGTCTCTCACATCGCACGAAAATGTATCCGAGTGTCAATTGTCAGAACGTCAGCCGAGAAGCTGCTGTGAAACGCTAATCGCACAGAAGCAAGGAGGACCCACATAAAGCGCCAAGATGACTCCGTGGTCCAGACGCAGGAACAACATCCTGCAACATGTGCGGCGCACGCTGCCGCTCAACGCCGGATGCGCCCAAACGCCGCGATGCAGAAGCAGGAGGCCGAGGCTAAGTGACATAACTAACAAAACCCTGTAGTTCAAAAGCACGAAGCGAACGCAAATCGTGCCGGCCGTGAGCACGCCTCAGTACATGAACGCGAGGCCGACACAAGGAGAGAATGCGGGCAGGAACCATTAGTTCTATCCCATGCTATTCGTGGTCACCGAGTTTCTTCAGTCCATATGTGTCTGCACAGCTCACGTCACGCGTGTTTACTTAGCCAGCTTACGCTTACTTCCTGTGATGCATGCTGAAGCTAAAGCTACGAGCCTTACTTCGCGTAATATTCTGTAATGTAGCTATCGCATTCATCTATTCGCCCTTATGACAATATTGCGATTTTTTTGTGGTTAAGTCAATGAAAGTGTCCAGCTGTCGGATTCGAATGCAGGACATCTAGCAGAGAATCCTCATACTGTAAACGCTGCGCCGTTGACGCTTTTCTCCCATATCTGCGTGCCACATAAGCAGATCGTAGTTTCGACATGGCAAATCCACGAAATTATTCAAAATAATTAACACATCGTCATTCGTGAAAATTTGAGACGATCCCGAAGGCGTGCACTAAAAATGTCGCAGTTTCGCCTGAAAGGCGAAGCATCGACTGCGATTGCAAATTAATATACTACTATACAACATGAGGATAGTAGCTTTATCGGCTGTAGAAACGTATAAAAATTCGCTTACTTACTGAATTAACAAGTATGGTGTCAGCACGCACAAGCAAACACGAACACATCGCACTCGATGAGCGCGGACACTCGCTGTCAAAGCGCTGTTGCGCAAGTTCGGCAGCAGCCGTGAGCGAAGCGGCATTCCTGCAGTCTATCGCTTAAACGCAACACAGCACGCACAAAGGTGTGAGCCGTCTGCAGATCCCTCCCAAGATACGGCGCGCTTGACCGTGGGCGGACTTGCAAAGCACGCACATGTTGGCGTAGACGAAGCCGCCGCCTCGCCTCCCTCCCGCACCTCCCCCTTCCCTCGATCGTCAGTTCCTCGATCGCCAGTTCCCTTTGCATCCGGTCGCGAAATGCGCTGTTGCTGCCGGAGAGCAAAGCCGCCCCGTCCTCTCTATTTCCCATCACCCCACCCCCCACCCTATGCTTGCGCGCGACCGAAGACGGCGCGTTTGCTCAACGCTTTCTCCTTCGCGCGCGCCAGGGTGAGCCGCGATCGACGGCTTCCCTCGCCTGCGTTCACTGGCACATACAGCAACGACGTATGGCGACCACAAAAAATGCGCCTGCAGTGTCGATATACTTGCTATCGCAATTCCGTCCGAGGCGCCTCCTGCTGACCTCAGGTAAGGCGGGCTGCGATAAACAACCGTGTTCAGTGAATCTGCCCCTATCTCATCCCGAACTCGCTCAGACAGAGGTTGCGTTTCATTGAATTCAACTGGAGCTTGAATCGCCTTCGACCTTTTGTAACGTGACTACTCCACGCATGCAGAGACGTTGGATTCCTCAGAATCCGCTCTACGAATAACAAGTTAAAGTTTAGTGCTCGCTATTTTCTCTCGTACTACCTCATAATTATTTGTTTCTACGTCGCGCGGCCATGTGCCCACTAAACAAGTGTCTTTCTGCTGCGGGAGCCGTGTTGCCATGAAAAAACATTACTATCCACGCAGTCCATCGTAACGTAGTGTGCGAACGAGACACCATCCAGGAAGGATTGCGTCACTCACAGTCGCGCAACCGGAGCTCCGGCTTCTTATAATATAATTCAGGGCTGAAGTGAATGAGTAGGGCCTGTCAGTTGAAATCTAAAAGTATTAGTGCTTATTTAATCTGAAGGCGACTTCTTCGGGTATTCACTTGTCTCATTCGCCTACTTCCCTGTGTTATTTACTTGTTTTGGGAAATATGGCAGACAGCACGTTGATGGCCCATCCTCAAGGTAATTACCATGCACTTCTCTCTGCCGTATGCCCTGTCTTCCGTTTTCGTTTAGGTATAGCGACAAAGCGCTAGGCAGAAGCGGCCTATGAGAGCTTCCCTATGTTCACGAGTTTCACTATTTTCACTACGTCACCAATTCGCTACACCGAGCAATCGCGCCTTTATTCGTACTCCCACTAAAGCAACTATACGGAAAAATGTTCCTTATAAATGCTTATTTGGCGCTGGTACAAAAAAAGACTCACCTTTAGCAATGCACCGTTCGACACACATTAGAAGGAAGATGATGCTTGCTTGATTGAATGTGGTCATGCTTTTTGTAGAATGTTATAGCTGTTGACATAAAAGAAGGCAAAAACGTTGAAACATGCGAAAGAGTGAGATATACTATAACGTATGTTTGAAATATGCAAGAAATTTAGGCTCACGAGCAATTGGGAGAGCCTTAGACGCAGCTAATCACAAGAAAATTTCATTGAAGCAATACTGCGCTTTTTGCGATCGACCAGTTTCTTCACATCTATGACGTAAACGTTCTTGCCTTTTTCTACGTTTCACATACTTTTCTCCTTTTCGACCCAAATTCGCTTACACCAGTGCAAGGTAGCAAAGCAGAAATTTTCGTCTAGTTAACTTGTGATGCCTTTGCTCCCTTTCAGTTTCTCTTTTGACAAGAATCGCTGTTTGGCGGATTGCTTTATTAAACATCATAAATCGAAAGCAGGCAAAAAATAGAGAAAATTCTGACGAAATATACCACTGAGGCTGTATACTTGCAACCGAAAAAATTCTTGCTTCTCACATGCGCTGAACAAAAAAGCACCACAAGGGTAAAACGCTATTCATCAGAGCTAATAAACTCATTAAATAAGTCTTTCGAGTACTTATTCCCACCTTTTCTCAACTTCAGAGGCGTGTTACAAACGCAATCGCACAACCTCTATGCCTGACTAGAAACCCTCGTTCGCCTTTGTGCGAAGGTGTGCCAAACTTCTTAATGTCATACTTTTTACAATGAAAGGCAGCTAGAGCGTCAGCGCTGTTCTCCGTCCACTCTGCATGTTTTTACAGTGAAGCTGTTAGCCTCTAGTGGGTCGAGATGTTCCATGTCCTTGTGCGACGTTTTGCTCACAGAAAAGCAAACGGCAGCTCGAGAGGCTTTATGTTTGAGTTTCCCCGTAACAGAATCGTGTTTTCTCCTATATATGAATTACAATCCGAGGCTATCATGTGTGCAGGCTGTGCGTAAGTTGTATGTTACAAATGTTCTGGTGCATCTTACGTTGTGAAATTCAATTACTGTAATAACGCACTTTGCCTAGGCGGAGGGCCAGCAAGAATGAGGAGGTCGCGGCGGTGGCCGCTGAAAAAGAGCTTTGTCTGTCATCTTTGGCGTAACAGTTTTATTTTTCCTCCTATATTCAAAAAACAACCTGAAGCTATCACGTCTGCAGCTTGTGCGTAAATCGTACATAACGTATTTTTCTGATGCATTTTACTATTATTCGTTCATTTAGTTCCATAACGCACTTGCGCCTTGCCGAGGGCCTAGAAGAATGAGGATGCATGTTGCACTTCCGGACACGTCGTGAGGGTGTGACGTATTTCGCTTGTGGTGGGGAAGATGGAGGCAGATTTTCTTCTTGTTTTTTTCTTGCGCTCTCTTCACCCCTTACTACCTTGTATGGCGGATTTACGACATATCGAATTGTTGCTGACTCCGCGTGACCGACGTGAAATTACGGGCTTGGTTTAGGCTGAGTGCGTTCTTTTTTGACAGCTCCACGGATGGCTTTCGACGGTTTTGTATTGATACACGATATCAGAATGCTTGTCAAAATGGCTTTTGTTCTTGTGCTGCTCAATATCTATAATTACCATAATAAGCGCTCCGCAGAGTGAATTTATCTATCGGATGGCTGGATTTTCAATATGTCACGAATTCGTTACACCGAGCAATCGCCCTTTTTTTCGTACTCCCACAGTAAAGTGGGATTGCACTGCGTGGTGAGTAAACAAATAGAATGGGAGCCCGATTTAGCGGCGCTAGCGACCTGAGGTGAGCAGGGAGACCTTGACACTTGTTGCTGTGAATATAGAGGTTATACGAGTCCTGAGTTTCACGTGTTCTGCTTCACTGCAGGATTTAGGATGTGGATGTGTATGAGAATTTTGTGCTTTGTTTTTGTTTTTTTAGTGCGGCTGCATGATTCGGAGATGAGATTCAAACAAAATTACAAGTTGCCATGCTCGCTTTATATAATGTATGTACAATCTTCCGTTCTATCAAGTCTCCTGAAAACATTTCTTCCACCGGAAGGTGACAGTGATGACAGGAGCCTTACCGACAAAGATGAGGAGGACATTGTGATAATATTTCAATGCACGGCCCCTCTGTTTAATGGCGACTAGCGAGGCCGCGACTAAAGCTGCAGTTTCACCAAACGCGTGCCTGTTAGCAACTGAGAAGATGTAATTAACGAATACATCTTGGATTAAGAAATGTAATAGGATGCTGTAGCAAGGGTCTACCTGAAAGTGAGAGGGAGGAACGCCCTGGTAAATATTTCAGGATATTCAAATTGAGCAGCATGCTGTATAAGATGAAAACTGCACTGTTCCAAACCAGAGCTGCATACTGTCATCGTCCGCGAAAACATTTCTAGTGGCGAAGACAGTATGCCACTCTCATCAAACCTGTTCCAACTTCTGGTGGGAGCATGAACATATGGGGTACTGGCTACTTGTAAAAGACAAGCGGTAGAGCTGCAAACCACCTAACTGTCAAGAACAAATGTTTTTCATGTGCTCCCAAGTGCAATGTCTAGCTCTGCCTCAATAAACACAAGAACTACTTCTTCAAAACTCAGCAGCACTTCAGACGAGTAAGACCAATATGTAAGTTTTTTTAATATGAAAAGTGTTTCCCAAGACAAGAACCAGGCAATATTCTGGTTCGTGCCCGATTGAATAAGTTTTCATATTGGTCAAAAATGGGCCAAATCCCCAGCGTCCCAAATTCACGACATACCAATTTAGAGAAATGCAGCACTGAAATGAAGTTTTCCAGCCTATCTCTCATATAAGGCCAAAAACCAAAATAAACCACCAAGTTTGACGTTCTTTCTCGAGTTTATATTATATCGGCAATTCAAGCGTTAAATAAATGCCTTAAATTTGAGTCGAAGAACTAACATAACGAGTCCAGAACCAACATTCTATGTACGAAATATGGCGCCGCTATTAGGGGCTTCGCTGGTCCTGTTAATATTCTTATTAAGTTTGTTTAAACAGCCTACGGAATGCTTACAGGTATTTGCTGTTAAACTGCGTTGAGTGTGCAAAGACAATTGTAGTATAACCGCTTGTTGACAGAACACAATGACGTTCAAGAAATCTTCAGAGAACGCTCTCGCTATACCACAGGTCAATCGCACCCCCGTGTTTTCAAAGAATCCTGGCATCGCAGCTCTCTCTCCAGTCCGTGATTATAATTTATTGGCATCCCGTATGAAGCGGGTGGTGATAGATAGTCGCCTAGGCTGCTTGACTGAATCAGGTACGGAATGCACGTTGCTTTAATTCTAGCATCTTTGTACACATATCTTCGATCTTTCTTTCCTCAGTACTCCTTTGTCTACATCGCACCGGTACCTATGTCAGCAACAGGTACTGTCGTATCAATATCTTGCCTGTTTTTTTTCCACCAATACTCTAAATGTCTCTTGATTATCTCTAGTGCTGACGGTTGATGCTTTCGCACAGTTTGAATCCAATTGCTTCTTAAAGTTCTACGTTGCGTACTGGTTCCGGTGGGTCAACCCCTTCTCATTCTATAAGGATGTCCTTTGTGGTCTCTAGATTTTGCTGCAGCATATACATGCCTCATCTAATTGCAACTATTCGCTCCGATTTGTTATTGTCCTTAGGCAACCGGCACGAGCCTCAAATAGCCAGGCACTGTCGTTTCTTTCTTTCTTTCTTTCTTTCTTTCTTTCTTTCTATTCTTGAAAATCACCATAGTCTTCTTTCTTTCTATTCCTTGCATCCAATTCGGTGTCTCTGTTTCTGTCGCTTTGCTTCTGTTGACTCCTGGTTGTTTTTTTAAACTTTCAAACTTTCACTTATCCTGTGCTTGCTTGCCAACTCTCCTGACCTCCTCCTGCATTATTTCCCCGCGCTTTTCAGGTACAGATACTTCTGCAGTTTAGCCGTCCATTTAGTTTTATTCATAGTAATGAGACTTTCTTGAAAACGAATTTTGTTCGGCGTTTCTGTGCTTCAATGCAGGCCTAACCGATGCCACAGTGCACTGCGTCGTTTGAGGTTTCAACGTAGGCTCCCAAAGCCAACCAGACAGATCTTTGGTTAACACACAACCACCACAAGATATCATATCGAAATGCAGAATGACATGAGCTAACTTTAGCGCTGGCACCATTACTCTATGCCAGATTCCACGCATGACCTCATATTTATTGTGGAGCCAAAGGGCTCTATGTTTCATTGCTGCTGCATTCCGCTTCCCCTTTATTTTCGGTTTATCATGGCGGGTGTTTGAGTAAGGCTTTCCTTACTTTCTGTACACGTCGAGGTTTTGATATTGCTTCACTATGATTATGTCTTGTCCGGTCGTGTAGATCTCCGCAGAGTGGAGTGCAGCACAGTCCGTCGACTGAAGAAGACACGAAGCTTCTCCAGAATTGCCGTGCAGTCTCAGTGATGTGCCATGAACCCATCTGTCCAGGTGTGACACTGCCATGAACTTTCATGAAGGGGCTGAAGGCTAGGTGACATAAGAGTGGCAGTAGGGAATGAATGACTAC